>NC_142088.1:68920000-69220000 GCF_054644295.1 Miniopterus natalensis
ACTGGGGTGATTGCAACAGGAGGGCAAACTGTAATAGGTCTCAGACAAACCAGTGGCATAAGTACGGTGGTAATAATAAATGACTTTCCTCTGTATTGTTCCCATAATTATTTGCCCCATGTGGCTGGTGGCCTGTTCCTGTGAGGTTGATTCTGTTGTTGGCAAAATACAGAGCACGGTTGTAAAGCCTCTATTAGATATGAGGCTTCCAATACAGGTACAAGTGGCTTATTTGCAAAAGTGCCCTTGTAATTTCTAGTCATGGGACTTCGGGGCCAAATGACCCAATCCATGCACCCATGAAGCCCTAGTGTGCTGGCACTTTAGATGATGGTCGTTTCCGAGACCAACCTGCTTGGTGAATCTCATTTCCTCCCTTAGGCACTGGGCTCCCCCTATAAAGGAACACAAATTCAAATGCTTTTCTTCTCACTGCCCAGTTGAGCCCACATTTTGTTTTGTTTTGTTTTGTTTTCTCTTCAGGGGAATGTGTATGTTTTTGTGTAATGGAGCCCAGCTCTGTCCTCTGTAGGGAACACACCTGGCTGTTGGCCTCAGTCATATGCTCGGACAAGCAGGGGTCATCGAAGTACAGTGTCTGGTTCTCGGACTTCAGGGTGCTACGGAGTCATCAGTGGAGCCTATAAAGACCCCAGAGTCTGTGCTCACCCCCCTCTAGAAGATTCCTAAAGATCCGGGGTGGGGCCGTGGATAATCAGGTATACCAGATGCCTCCAATCCTGCTTTGGAGAAAAAAGACACAGCATGAGATGAGAAGCGGGTGATGCATGGCCGGAGCCTGGGCTTCCAGTGATACAGACGGGCCGGGTCCACAGGCCAACGTGGCAGCCTTAAGCACATTTTCTCAACCCTTTGAACCATGGTTTCCTCAACTGCTCAAGGCAGTTGGAAAGATCTGCTCCTGGGACAGTTGTGAGGAGTAAATGGGGTGGTGCAGGCAAAGTGTGGGTGTTTGGCAGTCAGAGCTGGTACTCATTGGACAAAAGGGGCAGCTCTGTCGCCTGATGTGTCTACAAGGTTGTGATTGTTGGTGTGCTCTTCTTTTTTTAATATATATTTTTTTTATTGATTTTAGAGAGAGGAAGGGAGAAAGAGAGATAGAAACATCGATGACGAGAGTCATTGATCGGCTGCCTTGTGCATGCCCCCATCTGGGGATCAAGCCCGCAACCCGGGCATGTGCCCTGACCCGGAATTGAACCGTGATCTCCTGGTTCACAGGTCCACACTAAACCACTGAGCAACACCGGCCGGGCTGGTGTGCTCTTCTTAAGTGAAGTTTTTGTTCACTCTTTGTGCAGAGGTTATGGTGGCCTTTCTGTGAATCCATCACTGTTCTTTCGAAGCTGTTTCCTGTCTGTCAGTCCAACATGTGTTACCCAGTTTGGTCCTCTTGGCTCTGTGGGTTGTCCCCACTTGATGAACATGGGAACCTGATGTCTGTTCTCTGGGCACCACCAAGAGGAAGTCACAAGATGACTTGGAGCAGGGTTTCTCAACATTGGCATGGTTGATACTTTGGACCAGATAATTTGTTGTTGTGGGGCTGTTCTGTGCCTTGTAGGATGTTTATCAACATCTCTGATCTCTACCCATTAGATGCCCCTAGCATTTTACAAAGTTGTACAATAGAAAATATCTCTAGAAATTGCCAGATGTCCCCTTGTCCACTGGGGGGAGTGCAGAATCACCCTGATCAAGAACCACTGACTTAGTCACACCTATGCCTTAGAACAAAAGTTCCTAAGCTTCTTCCTTCATAGGACACCTGGAGAGCTTTGTGGAAATAAAAAGAGAACAAAACTGACAAACACCACTTGCCTACACACTGCTGCAGACTGTAGGGGCAGAAACGTCAAGGTGCAGCCCAGTCCTCTCGAGTTCTTTGAGCCTCATAGATGGTTCCGATGAGCAGCCAGTTTGGGGATCAAGAGAGTTACCTTGAGGTCCCTTTGCCATGGCTCTGGATGGACTTGCCTGGACAATCTCATTCTAAAGAGAAGTTTTCTATCAGCTACTCACTATAAAAAAAGATTTTCTTACAGACCTTGGGAAACTGAAGAACATGTTACTGAAGGGGAACAGGCCCTAGAGATGAGGCGGCCTGGAGCCCAGATCAAGGACAGAATCTATCCAAAGGGAGGCAGCGTTCCTGGGCTAATCTTTGTAAGGACAGTGAAAGAAGGCAGTCCTTGGGAACTCACTAACTTTAGATTTTTTCCTACCCACTAATCCTACATAAGAGTTTGTTTGAAATAAAATACCAAGGAACAGTTTCTCTAGGGTATCAAACCTGCTGCTCACTCCATATTGCCAGCAATATGAAATAAATGCTTATAAATGACTTTTTACTGTTTAATTTTAATTTTTTTTGAATCCTCAAGGATATTTTTTCATTGCTTTTCAGAGAGAGTGTCTTGAGAGAGTGGAAAGGGGGGAGAGAGAGAGGGGGAGAGAGAGAAACATTGATGTGAGAGACACATCGATTGGTTGCTTCCCGCACTTGCCTTGACTGAAGCTGGGTATGGAGCCTGCAACCGAGGTATGTGCCCTTGGCTGGAATCGAACCCAGGTCCCTTCAGTCTGAGGGCCGACACTCTAACCACAGAGCCAAACTGGCTAGGGCCAATCATAAATGATTCAACCTTGTCTCTGCTTATTGGCTCAGTGGTGACAGGCAGTGACAGACTTGTTTTTGGGGTCTGGTTTCAGGTGTACCATTACACGGATGATGAAACCGTGTCCAAGAAAGGTTAAATAGCTCTCCCGAGGTCACACATTGCTGCTAAGTGCTGGTGCCACAGTGTAGACAGACCCTGGTTCTGGAGCCTGCACACTGAACATGCCTCTCTTCACAGCAGGAATGGAGGCCCAGTCCGAGCTCTCCCTGGGGTTGCCTATAACCGGGGATCATGCTAGACTTCACAGAAATTGGGTATGAGGAATTATTAGAGGAATCCACGTCCTTAATCAACAAACGGATGCATCAGTCATTGGTTTGACTATCTATCTGGGGGAATGTGTAGATGGGTCACATCCAGAGTGACAGGTGGTTTTAGTGAGATGCCCGCCTGCCTTCTTCTCTAAGGTGGTAGTGATAGGGTTAGATCAGTCATAACAAGGCTTTCTTCCTGTCACCCCCTCACGTTTATATTGGCCCGGAAGTGTGGTTTCCAGGTGAATATGTCAAGCGACGCGTTGGTGATGGGAACTGCCTCCGCCTCTACTTCGTGCCCCAGAATGTGCTCCCGCCTGCCATGCGGTAGAGAGTTGCCCCCGCCCGCCTCCCCGTAGTGACCCCTCATCCTGCCTTTCCCATCGAGCTTTGGCAGATGGCTGAGCACCCGGGTCCTCCGCATTCTGGACAGTGCCAGCCATCAAGGACCGCTGGCCCGTCTCTCTGTGTTCATCTGGGCCCAGGAAGCCCATGTCTGTTTCTGCTCCAAACTCATCTCTGCCTCCTGGTCTGCACTGAGATGCAGCTTTGTTCTCTGTGCTGATGCGAGGAAGGCACACACCTCAGCACCCACTCACCCAGGCCTCCTTTATGGATGGCACCAGATTTTAAAGACTGCCCTATATTGCCTGGCCGGGCGTGGCTCAGCGGTTGAGCGTCGACCTAGGATCCAGGCGATCAGGGTTCGATTCCCGGTCAGGGCACATGCCCGGTTGTGGGCTTGATCGATGACTCTCTCATCATTGATGTTTCTGTCTCTCTCTCTCCCTCTCCTTTCGTCTCTCTGAAATCAATAAAGATATATTTAAAAATAAATAAATAAAGACTGCCCTATAGAGGAAGGCAAAAGCAATGCATTTCAGAGACAAAATATGTAATAATTTGAAGGAGGGAAGTCTCACTTAATTTGTATGTCTAATCCCACTTATTTGGCTTGGTTTATCCATAGCCTTGCTTTTAGATCTGTGAGTTTTTTAAAGGGTTAGGGAATTATAGGCCCTACGACACTCGTGCCTGCTTTTGGTTGGGTATTTGAATCTCAGAGAATGGCCCAATGCTGGGGGCTCTGGACATATTTAATCCTCAAAACCAGGGAACTGTTGAAGCTCCTGTCGTGGATCTATATTTGGTTTGTTCATGTGGATGTTAGTGGCCAGGCTGAGTTTGTTACCTCCAAGTATCTTGTTTTCTCTTTATCTTGACAATACTCTGTGACTGTTCCTCTTGTAGGTTCTTCCCTGAAGTTCCCCTGCCTGAGATTGGGCAGTGATCCTAGGAGTTACCCCAGGAAGCACGACCCAGAGTTAGACACGAGGGAGGAAAAGCCCATGAAGGTGTAATACTGTGGCCACTTCCATAGCGGGGGCTCAGTTCTGCCCCTGCCTCTGCGAGTGTACGCCACCCCACCCCGTGGGCACTAAGCTGGGACTCATTCAAGGGCAGGGAACCATCCACTGGGCAGCAACTGCAGTCTGAACTGGCCCAGAGGATGTGGTGTGGCTCCAAAAGCATCTGCTGCACCTCCTTGCCCCCTGCAGTCTCCCAGGTGACCCCGGGGTTAAAAAATACCCCACCTGTGGTGACTCAGAGATGTTCTTGTGTTTATTCAGCTTTCCAGCACGTTACATTTAGGTTTCTTGATTTCTCATAGGCCATGATGCTAATGAGTGTGTCAGCACTGGCGTTTTTCTCTTGTGACTGTGTGATTGACGATCGCAGCTTGCTCTGCTGATTTAGGGACCAAAGCAATGGTTTCTTTATAGGCAGATCTGTACTTTATAGGGAAGCCTTAGCATTTTGTGAGTCTAATAAGAAATATTATAATTTCAAGTTCTAGAATTTTTAGGAATTAGTTCTTGCAGGTGAAGGTTTTTAGGATTAATCATTAATGTGTAATTCCCAAGTTATAATACAGTGAAGCTACAGTGTATTAATGCCCTGCAAATAATTTAAAACTTTTGTTTTGTTTAGAAAGCTAGTTGCCCACCTCAGTGGATGAGTAACATTTTTCTTTTAAAATGCTTTCTTTCTGTATTCTCTATTTTTTATCTCTTACTCTGGGAAATGCCACTCTTTAAAATAGTAGAGTGTGTAGGTCACAGAGAAGTTGCAGAAATAAGTAAAATCCAGCCAGAAACATGGTGCCTCCGTCTTGCTCTCTGACAGTTTTGCAGTAATACATCAGAGGAAGCCCATAATTTGTACATTGCTCAGTGAGAAACTCCTATTTTATTCCTAACTTGTAGCAGGTAAACAATATCTACTGTCCAGGTCTTGCATTTTGGTTATGCAGATAAATCTGTGCCTTAAACCTGTTGACTTGAAATAAAAATCTTTAATGGGCCAGAATTCCCATGGCTACATTTAGACTAGAATTTTAGCATATCAGGACCTTGGTGGCTAAGTCAAGTTTGCTAATTTTCAGCATGAAGAAACTGAGGCCTAGAGAGGTCTTGCTGGTTTCCTGGTCTTCCCGAAGTTAATGATAGGATAGATCTAGAATCCGGGACTCCCGAGTCCCACCCCAACTCCAGCAACATCACCCCTAGCTCCAGTAATACTGCTGTTCATGTAACAATATTTTGTACACGAAACTGCAAAATTTGTATGTTAAAAATTCACAGAACATCCAGATAAAGAAAATTCTGGCTTGTCTTATTTATTTTCATGTTATTTTGAAAGGGAAGTAGTATTTTTATCATTCCGATTTTACTTATAAGTAAACTGAGTCTTGGAAAAGGAGACATGAACAGTTGAGCATGGGTGGAAGCTTGCTATAGCTCCAGCAACAGTGCAGCACCCACCGAAGGGCACGCCTTACACACAGTGCCCCCTCCCTTGCAGGACATACAGCAGATGCTCAGTTAAAACCTGATTAATTTGTGCCATCAAGTTTGAGACTTGACAGATACCACCAGCATTAATATCTTATGAAGACAGAAGAAAAGGAAATGTCAAAAGTGACGTAGCTGGAGAAGGCATTTTTAGAAATTTTTGTTCCATTATAAAAGTATAACATACCCAAAAGTAGAAGGAAAAAAACTCGTCTTCTCGCCATTGTTAATTTTGTGTATTTCCTGCCAAAATGTTTCCCTGAGTTTGGATTTGTTTTTGCATATTTTTTAATCTGTATACATGCAATTTTATATCCTGCTTTTTTACTTAGTACTTTATCTTTCTGACACTTTTATGTCATTGACAAAAGCAATTTTAAATGGCACCCAATAGTCTCCTGAATTGATGGATCATAGTTACTTAAACACTCCTTTTGTGACATATTTAACTTCTCCACTTTTAAGTATAATTGATGCCACTGTGAACATTCTTCTGCAGAAAGCTTTTTCTTTGGGGATAGATTCCCAGAAGTGGATCAAAGAGAATGAACAATTTAAGCCAATTATTTTAAAATACTGTAATCAAGTAGGTTAGAAACACTGGAGGATAGGTTACCAAGGAAATGATAGAGGATGTTTGCAGGGATGAAAAGAAAGAAAAGATTCAATTAAGCAAGTCATGCCGATAGTGTGTGCCCTGAAGGTGCTGAGCTTTTTGCTTCTTACAGAGACAGGCGGTTGAGTTGGTGCTTGATGCCTCCAACACAGGTGGATGTTCCAGAGATCATAGAAGGTGTTTGTTCTTTTGTATATCTTTTGGATTCAATAAGAATATTCATTCCAGAAGTGGTTTTCTGTACATATCTATGACATTGGGATTGCCTGATTTTCTGGACTAAAACTGGGTGATTCTGGTTTTCCATGATAAAACTGCCATCAGACAGGTGTTCCACCATGGTCCTCAAACAGGCAACTCCCTGCTCCAGTTCCAGTTGCTGCTTTTGTGAGAGAGCCTTTTGCTGCCACTGCCATAAGGTGTTTCTGATTTTAGAACCTTGTATCTGTCAGCTTTGCTGCAGTAACAAACATCTCAAAAAAAATCTCAGTGACTTATACTACAAACGTAAGTTTCTCGGTCACTTTCCTCTTCAGCTGAGGTTTGGCAGTGGCCCTGTGCCACATGAGTTCTTATTCCAGGTCTTGGGCTAAAGGAAAAGCTCTTCTCTGAGAATTGTGGGTCCTGTGGTACAGGACAGAAATGAGGCTAAACCAACCAGGCAGAGCTTCTGCTCAGGTGTGTGGTGTCTGTCATCTCCACTCACATTCTATTGGCAGGAGCAAGTCACACCTCCAAGCCTGGTGGGCAGAATGTATACCTCTTACACACAGAGGTGCTGCAAAGCACCTGGCAAGGATAGGAATGGGTGGTTGAGATCAAACTGTTGAGGACAGTGATGCAATCTGTCACAGGCCCACTGGGAATTGGCCTACCCATTTTCTTCTGACATCGCTTCTCCTCTGCAGCATAGACCCTGACTCAGGGTATGGACTACTTTGACCCTAATATGAGACATTCTCCAGAAGCAAAGGGTTCGCTGACCTCCTTGGTGGCTGGTGGTCTTGGGCCTCTTCATCACTGTGGCAGGTGGTATTTTCTGAAGATGACCACAGCAATACCTTTCCTCCCATGTGCTCCTTTCTAATCTCACCCTGTTACTTTGCCATTAAGAGGTGGCATCTCTTTCCTGGCTCCTTTTATCTTAGTCCTATGACTCACTTATAACCAACAGGATGCTCTGGAAGGGTGCTGTGTGACTTCCAAGGCCTGCAGCCTGTCCCTGGTACTCCTGGAATGCTTGCTCTGGGGAAAGTCAGCTGTCATGCAGGAAGCCCAGCTAACTCAAGGGACACTGACTAACCACTATGTTCCACAGTCCCAGGTGAGCTTGGCCTTCCAGCCATCCCTACTGTGGATGAGTCATCTCTCTGGTTTCAGTCCTAGTTATTCATCTTAGATTCAAAGTCCAGGGAAAGAGTACCCAGTCAGCCCAAGCTTGGGTCGGTGCCTTGGTTCAAGGCAGGGTGCAGTGACTGTCTGAAAGGAGAGCTGAGGCTCATTACCAATGGAAAGGGGCGTGGATGCAGGTCAGGCCCAGCAGATATTCACAACAGGTGTTGCCTGAGTCAGCTGCTGAAAATACAAATCTAATCGTCTTCCTGCATCATTGTCAAAGCTGTCGGGCTCTGCATGGTTCTCGTAAGAAAGTTTTACAACTTGGCACACGAGGCTCTTCAGGGTTGGCCGTTGCCCACCTTTCTACTCAGCTTCCTGGTCAGGGTCCCTCATTGGCCCTTCACCCCAGCCTTACTAAGGCACTCAAGATGTCTTGAAATGGTCTCGTCCCCTTTCAAGGCTTTAAGTAGTCTGTGTGCCAATGACTCCCAATCTATTTCCCCACTTGAGCTTTCCTTTGAAGCTAAACTTCTGTCTCCACCTGCCTTCTGCCTTCCCAGCACCTCGAATTGGATGCTTGGCAGACATCGCACGCTTAGTGCGTCTAAGCCTGAACTCCTGATCTGTCCCCCGCCCTCCCAAGCCCTCCCAAGCCCCCTTCTCTTCCCCTGCTGCCTTCCCCATCTCAGGGAGTGGTGACTCCACCCTTCACTTTCTCAGGCCAAAAGCCTTGCACATTTTTGACTCTTGTTTGTTTCATATTATACATGAAGAAAACTTGTCAGCCATACTTTCAGAATATATCTCTGGACAGACCAAACCTTGAAATCAAAATATATCCAAAGACCCACCTTTTAATGATATCATCCTGATCCAAGATGCCATCGTTCGTGACTTTCTCACCATATATTGCAACAGCCTCCCAACTGCTCTCCCTGTTTCTCCTTTGCCAAGCAGCACCCATCTTGTTAAGATGTCATATCATGTCATTCCCGAGTCAGATGCCCCAGTGGCTTCCCATCTTTGGAAATGCCTAACTCCTTACCGTGACTGGAAGACTCTACATGACCCTCACCTCTGGCTGCACCTCCACTGTTTCCCTCCCTCCCTCCCTCCTCTTTGGCCCACTGGCTGTCTTGATGTTTTTCTAGCAAGTCAAGCAAACATCTGCCTCAGAGCCTTGCTAATCCCTCTGCCTGGAAGGTTCTGACCCCATATACCTGCGTGATTTGTTCCCTAGAGTGGTAGCTGGCGTAAGGGAGGTTTGGAGTGAGAATGTGCTGAATGAATGGATTCCCATAGGCCTTTGGACACAGTTTCTCTTTCCCTGGAACATACTCTTCACTCCTAAGCTCACTTATTTTGGTTCTTTCAAAGTCAACTCAAATCTCAACTTCTCTAGAAGATTCCAGTGCGATTTCAGTGCCCCCTTTCTTTACTCTTTGAAGAAAAAGGCTGCACCTTATTTGTCACTGTATCTATTGCATAGCAGGTTCATTGGCATCTGGGAGACCCTCCGTAAATCTCCCTCAGTAAATCTCCCTCAGTAAATCTCCCTCAGTGTCCACAATGATGTGGTGGTTCTTTATTTTTACAGGTGGTACATGCACATTGTTTTAAAAAATACAAAAAGCGTGACAAGGCATGGAGGGAAGGTGAGTCTCTGTTCCCCACTTGTTTTCTGCAGAGGCTGATATTACTTTTTTGGGGGTATCTGCCTGAATATCTTCTATGCGTAGACAGGCAATTATACAATCTAGTAAATATGTAAGAAAAAATCGAAATTGATGTGCAGATAATTGACCTGACATGGAAAATACTTTGAATAACTGGTTTGCTAAAGGAGTAAGATTTCTAAGTGTTTTTCTTCTCCTGAGAAACAGATGTTTACCCTGACACTCTTTCTAAAATCTTTCTAGGACCCACTAGTCCGCTTCTTATTTCACTAGGTCGAAGGCAATAAATAAAAGCAAAGCTGCCTTGCATCCCACGGGAATGGTAGACAGCAGGCCTGTCCCCACCTCCACTCCTGCCCCGTTCCAGGGTCCTCTCTTTCTGGGACCACTGCCGTTACCTTCGCTTTGGTCTGCTCTCAGTAGAACAGCCAGAGTGATCCTGTGTCAGTGGGAGTCATTTCTCTGCTCAGTCCTTCGTTGGTTTCCCACCCTATTCAGAGTAAAAGCCCAAGTACTTACGGCGACCCTAAGGCCCGGCGTGCCCGCCGTGTTCCAGCCTTGCCGGCCTCGTCCCTGGTCCCTGAATATGCTGGCTCCCTCCGTGTGGCAGTCCGCTCACCCTGCGCCCTCTGTCCGGAGGGTGGTTCTCCAGGGAGCGCACAGCCCTCCCTCCCATCCCTTAGATCTTCAGACAAATGTCCCCTCGTTAGAAGTGGGACTACCGTATATAGAACAGCACTCTCATTCCTCTCCTCCTCTATCCTGTTTCTGTGCATAACTCCACTGTGTGCTCGTGTGCTTATTGCCTGTCCCCCCTGTGAGCCCCAGGAAGGCAGGCGGCTGCTCACTGCCCGGTGCACTGCTGAGCCCTTGCCCCACGGCTCGGCAGGGGTCAGTGGTATTTAGTTACTGACTGAAGGAGCTTGGGGGGGGTGAGTCTCAGCATGCATTACCCTTGCAGGGTATACTGGGTAGGGATTGGTACCCTTGAGACAGGGTGTATCTGTGTGTTTCTCTCCTTCCATCTCTCTATACCCCAGAAAATGCCCTGGGAGCCCAGGCCAAGGACATGGCCCTTCAGCTAAGCTCAGTGTACCTGGCGTCTGCACACTCCTCCTGGACCTTAGCAAGCCCCAGCCTGGACTCACTGCCAGGCCCCGCTCCAGCCTGTGCCCCCTGCTCCCGGATGTGCCACCGCTGCTTCCCTTGGGTTGCCCTTGCACCCTTCTCTGCAGCCCACGTCCAGTTGGTTACCAGTCCCATCGATTCTGCCTTCTCTGGGCCTTTCCCTGCGGTTCCTCTCAGCTGTCACGGCTTCTGTGCAAGGAGCCATCCCTTCCTTTTCTTGGCTGCTGACACAGCTCCCAGCTGGTCCCCTCCCCCTCTAGTTTCTTTCCCTCCAGCCCCAGGTCACGTCATGGGCCTTCCTTGCCTACAGTCCTTCGTGACTTCCTGTCACCACTGCAGGTTTCCTTAGCCTCAGACATGAGTTCCACCTTGATGACTTTTGCCCTGTGTGCCACTTGTGCTGTTATTTACTTAATATTTATTTAAATATGATCATACTTCATTTTTTTTTTTACTAAGCAATAATATCCTTGTAGGAAATTTTTTTCCCTAATGTACATTAAAATACATAACTATTAAATATAACTTGCTAGTCTGAGTACCGTCTAAGGTCCATTGTATGTATCATGGGTGTTGCACCCACCCTCTCGAGGGGACTTCCAGGACACAAGGGGCCCTTTTCCATGAGGCCCTTGCCTTGCTGGCCCCCTTAAGCCAGATACTCCAAGAATAGCACCTCCACTTGAAATTTCCACTGAAGCAGGCCCCCCAGTGCTGTGTCTTTACACTTTTACACATTCCCTCTGCCTGGAGTACTCTGCACAGCCTTCTAATTTCTCTGCTTGATGACTCCCATCCATTCCTCTAGACCCAGCTTAAAGGTCACACTGCGGAGCCCTCCTTCCTTCCAACCTGTTCCCAGGTGGTGCTTCATCACTCTGACCCTTTTCTTCACTCTGTCCCTTGTTCGTTGAGACTGTCCTGGAATGATTTCCAGGTTCCCCATCCTACGCTTGTGCTCTCAGAGACTTTGTTTTCCTTAGCCTCAGGGCTTGGATGCAGACCTTAAAATATGAATGAATGAAGCTCAGATCAAGTTCTAAAATAATTACCTCTGGTGGTGCAGTAGGTGTGGCTGGGCTTGGATGACATTAGATGAGAACAGGAGTGAGACTTGACAGGTAAACCAGGGCAGCAGGGGGTTTATGGGAGGAGGGAAGTGATGCATCGACTGATGGATGGTACCAAAGGCATTATGCCTTCTGCAAGGTTTCCTAGAGCAGACGCTGCTGGCTCACGGAAATTTACTGATCTCCATGAGGAGCTTCAGGATTCCTCCCCCTCTCCCCCCTCCCCTTCCCCCCCTCTCCCCCTCCCCCTCCCCCTCCCCTCCCCCTCCCCCCTCCCCCTCTCCCTCCCCCCTCCCCCTCTCCCCCTCTCCCTCCCCCCTCCCCCTCTCCCCCTCTCCCTCCCCCTCTCCCCCTCCCCCCTCTCCCTCCCTCCCCCCTCTCCTTCCCCTCTCCCTCCCCACACACTTTGGTGAGCCTGCTTTCAGCCCAGCCTGTAGAGTGGCACTGTCTACTGTGGTTGTCACTAACACCACATGGCCATTTAAATTTTAATTAATTAGAAGTAATTACTATTTCGTTTCTTCCGTTGCAGCAGCCACACCTGAAGTGCTCAGTAGCCACACGTGGCTAGAGGCTGCCATGTAGGGCAGTGAGTGCAAATAGGACACTTCCATCATCACAGAAACTCTCGCACTGCACTGCTCCAGAGTCTTATTCTTTAATAAGTCCCCGATGGTGACTTTTGTCCCTCAAGTCGAAGCCAGGAAAAAAGTCCTATCTAAATGAGATGTCACTTGGGTGGGTTTAGTCATCTTGTGTATTGTTGCAGACATAAGCAAAAGGCCATTCGTTGTGTAGGAGAGGATTTCAGCGCTTCGGTGTTGAGGAGATGGGCGATCTTCCATGGAGAGTGTGTGGCCCAGAGAGCTCTGGCCTGCGCGACCATCCCTGGTCCGAGCCGCGTCCCCTCACCACAGCCGGTTCACAGTGCGGCAGGAGGGCGGGGCTGGGTAGAGAAGAGAGCTGGGGATGCGGGCGGAGGGGAGATGGGAGCCTCGGAAGGTCGAGAGAGGGAGGTAAGGTGAGGACGAATGGGAAAGGGGAGGAGGTGTTTGTTAGTGGTAAGGAAGTGAGGCCGGCCGGGAGCCTTGGGAAAAAAGGGCAACTTTTTGGCATAGCCATTATAGGAAAAGAGAAATGGCTTATAAGCATCCTTTGCTCACTTTTTCCTTCCCTTTATCCTGCCTCCAAATGGATTTTGTTTGTTGCTTTATGTAAAATGGTAGAATACATGGAGTGACCCAGGACCTAGCTAGAACAAACCAGCACTAGAAATGGGGCATCCCAGCTACCGTGTATATTCGCCATTGGACTGTCTTTTAGTTTTCATTCTTTTACAGTGACAGTGTCCCAGATTACAAGTGCTTGGGAGATTAGGGTGACAGATGATAAATGAAACATTTACACTTTAAGCTGAAGACTAAATTGGCTGGGCTACTGTGTTTTAGATCTTGTGTAAATTAAGGGATGATTGGAAGAAGCTTCTCTTTGGGAAGTGCGTTAGAATTGGTAGAAGACTCAGGCTTTACTAATGTGAATCACAGGCCTTTAAACCTACAGTCGACGAGGGAGCAAACTTTCAGTCCACATCATTTTGAGTGTGAGAGTATCTGTCAGTAGGTTTTGCCCTTATAATTTCAGAGGCAGTTCGTTGAGTACCTGTCAGTAGGTTTCCTTGAAGCTTCCGTGCAGGGTTATTCATAGACTTAGAATGCTGTACAATTAGCACTTTGCAGTCTTTACAGAAAGAAAAGAAAAGGTGCCAGTGGCTTCAACCATGTCTTTAGAATTTACTAGTCTTCACTGGCAAGACTAATACAGACTCAGACTTGAGTGTGTGTCAGACTCCCCTGAAGGGCTTATTGAAACGCAGTAAAATGGATCCCAGGGCCCTTCCTAGAGTTTCTGATTCAGTGGATTGGGATGGACTTTGGAGTTTGCTGTTCTAACAAGTTTCCAGGTGACACCAATGCTGCTGACCTGTGGCCCACACTTTGCTGGCCACTGGTCCTGTGGGAATTTAAATTTGGCTTCAGTCTGGGTTGATTGGGGAGTTATGTTGAAGGGGGATGGTAGTTTATTTACCTCTTTCCGACTCAGTGTTTTCCTCCTCAGGAGTCTGGGCAGGAGGGAGAAGGAGCCTGTGTTCATTCCTGACCCTGTTCCTCAGTGCTGTCCCCCAGCTGAAGGCCAGGTGTGCTGATGGAGCGTCACCCTCACTGCTCCCCACAACCCCCAACCAGGAGGCAGCTGTGTTTGCTCCTTACCTACATCTCTGCTGCCTCCTGGAGACCTCGCAGCCCCAGGTCGCTGGTGGTGTGGGGATGTGACATGGATGCCAGGGCCTTCTAGTGGCCGGGTGATCAACCGGGAATGGCCACTGGGAGGGAGTCAGGGGACCTGGCTTCTCCATCTGGGTGGATTTCATACTCCTTGGGTGACCTTGGACAAGCTTCTTAGTCTTTGACTCCCCCACTTGTGTTGATGAAACATACCTCTCCCCACCCCAATCTATGAAGTAGCAGAAAAACCAAAACCCCAGTCTGGGGAGTGGCCTCTGGAACATTTATGAGTTGATGTGCAGAACTTGGAGTGCCCGAGGAGAAAGCTGCTGTGTAAACACAATATATTATTCATAAAACATCAAAAATAGCATCACACCCTCTGCTAATAATAGCTGCCTTAGGTTGGAGCTGCTCTGACACACAGGCTCCCAGCAGTGGGGAAGGAGGGGTGACTGTGGGTTTTGAATTTGCAACACATTTAAAAGAACATGAAAATAGGTTTCTAAAACATTTTTAGCATATTCATGGGTATATTCATGAAGAAAATGTGATGGTGGTTTTGTATAACTCAACTTTAGCAAACCAAGTCATCATTTCCTTTTGAGTTTCATTACACTTCAGAGCTGTTTTACAGTGTGGGCTATTCCAGAGGCATGCTGGCTGGCATAGTAGGAGTGTTTTGCTCCTCACAGCAACATTGGCAAGCAGTGAATTCTGTGGGGGAAACATACAAATCACCAGTGATCACTTAATCAGTTAATGGTTACCTCAGCTCTGCTGCTGTAGACACTGAGATCTAAAAATAGGGTTCCTGCCCTTAAGGGATTTGTAGTGTGGTTTTGATTAAAGATATATAAGCAAGATATTATATAAGGAGACCATTGTATTCTTAATACTTATCTCCTTAAAGTAAACAATGAGGTGCCTGCAGTGATCTGGAAAAAGAGATTCCTGTGGCATCCCTGTTTGTGGTAGAAGCTCAGACCTTTGTTCCTCCCCTCCAGCCCCCAACCCCAGGAGCGTGGCGATGGAAGTTTCTTGAGGGTGTTGTGACAAACTTTCTGTAGAGGTCTAGCACCCAGTGGTGGCTGCCCTACCCACATTGTGGGGGAGAAGCTGCTCTGTACACAGATACACTGCAGGTCTCTTAGGGACCATTAGAGCCCATTCCTTCCTACCAGCGGGCATGACCACTCCCTCCCCACCTTCAGTCCAGAGAGTTGTGGCTTTTTAGCCCACAGTGGAAACTCCCTAAGGACGGGCCTCACTTAGCTCTGGGCAGGGACCCTCAGCCCTGGTGCACTGGGGACTTGACCGGAGAGCTTTTAAACAAATAGGTGCCTGGGTTCACCCTCAGAGATTCTGATAAAATTGAACTGGGGCAGTCTCTGGGCTACTGCTAAAAAAACACACAAACCCTTGGTGAGTGCAGGGTGCCACTGGGGTTGGAGAAGCACTGAGTTGGTGGCTGGATTTATCTGAAAGGGTGGATCAGAGAGTCTCTGCTAGTCACTCAGGAGTGGGTTTTTGTTTTGTTTCAGAGAGAGGAAGGCAGAGGAAGAGAGAGAGAGAGAAACATCAATGATGAGAGGCATTGATCGGCCGCCTCCTGCACACCTTGGACTGGGGATCGAGCCTGCAACTGGGGCATGTGCCCTGACCGGGAATCCAACCACGATCTCCTGGATCCTAGGTCGATGCTCAACCGCTGAGCCATGACAGCCACGCAGGAGTTTTTTGAATGGAGAAAAAACACACACACCACATTACAAATCTTATCTTGAAAGCTTATCCTGACTTTAGGCTCTTTCCCTGTAATGGGACCTCTCCTAGTCCCATATGCTCACAGGTAGAAATGGTCACTCTGAGTGTCAGCACACCTGGCCCACAGCCGTCTTCCCCAGGGCCACAGCTGGGACTCAGGGGCCACTTGCTTTGGGAGCATCAATCCACCAACCTGTGGGAATTCCTGTTCTTGCTCCAGCATCTTGTCACTAAAGGACCTACTGTAGGTGCACCTTGTTCCTGTAGGACTCCCCTGTGGGCTGCGGCCCCCTTCGTCCCTGTCGCCCTGCCAGGACTGTGGGGAGCAGCCCCAGGCCCACTCCTCACACTAGCATTCATCACTCCTGCTGCTGTGTCAGTGTGGACTTTCTGCCTGCAGTTTTTGTTCTCCCCTTGCGTGTATGTTTTCCCCCCCGGGCTCATTCCGAGGATATATGGCACTGGTGGCGGATCATTCATTTGGTTTATAGGGCCGGGACCTCTCTTGTTCATCTGTACCAAGACCCCCAGCCCATTCATTGTGTTTTCTACCCCTCTCTGCTCTTGTGGTTCGCCCCAGCCAGCACTGAAGAATTCTTTCTGTCCGTATTGGAAGAATAAACCCCTCAACTAGAGTATGAATTAGAAGCCTGCTGAGTAGATGCCAAGCAGCTGTATTGACCTGTGCATTTCTGATCAGTACTTTTAGGGGAACATGTTTACCCACAGGTTTGTTTAGATTCTAAATAGGTGCCACTTCAGTGTGATGTGGGAAACTTGGGGCCATTCTGTTAGTCCAGAGAGGGATATCCAAGATGGATAATGAAAGATGATTCTATCTGAGAGTGAAGGAAGAGGGCTGAGAGGCTGCCAGGGCAGGGAGAGCCTGATGGAGACATCAGGTCGGGGCAGGAATGACCTAGAGCTAACTGTGGTCATTCTTGCATTTTTCTCTTTTCTCTGTGTTTTCATTTTCATTTGGTATTTTGGCCCTTGTTACTTTCATTTCCTCACATTTTCTTTCATATTTCATCTTTCTTTCTCCTGTGAGTTGTTGTGTCTGGATGGCCAGAGACAGCGCCTATGTCCCAAGCCCCATAGACTTCCTTGCTGCTCCCACACCCATCCTTGGCCTCGTCCCTAACTTGCTCCTGCCTCCTCCTGGGCCGGGTGCCTTAGCTGACTCTTCCTTACTTCTCTCCCCTCATTCTCAAGAATTGCTCCATCTCTTTTTTTTACAATTTTTTAAAAGTTTATTATTTATTTATTTATTTATTTAAATCTTCACCTGAGGATGTTTTTTCCATTGCTTTTTAGAGAGAGTGGAAGGGGGGTAAGAGGGGGTGAGAGAGAGAGACAGACAGACACTGATTGGTTGCCTCCTGCTCCCCACTGACCAGGGCCAGGGATTGAGCCTGCACCTGAAGTATGTGCCTTTGGCTGGAATCGAACCTGGGACACCTTCAGTCCACAGGCCAATGCTCTAACCACTGAGCCAAACCAGGTAGGGCAAGAACTGCTCCATCTTGCCATAAGTATGTTCTCTTTTGTTATTACCAAATTATTCCTCCTTTTTATCTTTGGGAAAAGCCAAAGGTGTCTTATCACCAGAGAGAGACATCCAGGGTAGACTCCTGTTTTCCTTTTTAAGCCAGCATGCATGAGTTACTTTTTTTATGCTCTGTGCATTATCTGATTTTATCTGCAGGTAGAAAGTATTTCCATCTTGCAGGTGAGAAAATAGACGTTACTAGAAGTTAAGTAGCTTGATCAAGACCAAGCAACATGTTAAATGACTGAACTCAGGATGTCTCATGCTGGAGTCTCCACTCTTTGCTGCTGAACTCTGTAGCCTCTGGCTGAGGAGTGAACTGTGTTACTGGGACGGGGCTTGGGGAGGTCTCAGGGCCTTGGAGATTCTTCATGCCAGCATTCACGGGAAGCTGTGAGATTATGTAGGATGGTGCAGCCTCTTTCCCATGGGTTTGGTTTTGGTGATAAAATTCTGCATCATTCTCTTAGAAATGATTCACTATCAATTCTGAGGCTGTGAATGATCACAGTGGGAATATGTCAAGTTATGGTTGGGCCCCCATACATTGGGTTGTGTCGTTGTCACTGTCATTGTGTAAATCAGCAGGGTGGAGTTCTTCCAGTTAAGTTTCTCAATGTTTTGTTTCTTTGCAGAGCCTGTGTCATCTTGGGGGTGATATTCCTCCTGTCATCCATATGTATAGTGGTCAAAGCCATCCATGACCTCTCAACTAAGCTGCTCCCAGAAGTGGTAAGGTCCTGCTTCTTTCTTAACAGTCCCTCCTGTGTTACCTCTCTGCACAGACTTACTGGGGAACATTGGACAGGTGGAGAGAGGATATACAGCATTTCGGGAGTCCTGAAGGACTCGTTGCAGAATATGAATGACTTGGGGCAGAGAAGCACTAGGCAAGATGAAAAGACTTCAAATAGTGGAGCCTGCACTGGCTTCTGTCTCTCTCCTTAGATTTTTGACTATTTTTAAAACAAGATATCTCTTATGTGAAGAGAAATGGGCTGATTTTTATGTAGCAGAGTGACCAGTCTGTGTTGTTGACATCTGTTGTTCTGTGTTCATTTAACGACTGTTGTATTAAAAGTTAGTTTTTTCCTTTGCACCTCAATACATGAACCTGTTTAGGTTTTCGGGCACAACTGACATTCGAATGCAGAAACATGAGAACACAATTTCATAATGAAGTGTGTCTTTGATTACTTTGTTTTTGCTGTGAGAATCATCACCTGCACTCTGATTCGTTTTCCCCGCCTCCCCTTATGAATGCCGAGAAAAGAAGTATTTTGACGGTCTTCATACAAAGCAGCCGATTTACCTACAGGGAGATGGAGATACTGCTGTTACAAGGATTCCCTATATAGAGGGTGGGGCAAAAGTAGGTGTACAGTTGTTCATATGGAAAATAATCCAGTAATTGCCCTGGCTGGTGTTGCTCAGTGGTAGAGCATGGGCCCATGCACTGAAGGGCCTTGGGTTCAATTTCCGATCAAGGGCATGTACCTGGGTTACCGGTTCATTCCCTTGCCGATCAGGGCACATGTGGGAGGCAACCAATCGATGTGTTTCTCTCATATTGATGTTTCTCTCTCTCCTGTCTTTCCTCCCTCCTTCCCTCCTTCCCTCCTTCCCTCCCCCCCCCCCATGGTCTCTAAAAATCAATGGAAAAAATATCCTTGGATGAAGATTAACAAAAAAAAAGAATAATTCAACAATTAGTAAATAATAATACAAGAATAAACTCTGTTTCACATCCTCACAACCGTAAACCTACTTTTGCCCCACCCTGGACAAGTTACATAGAAATTTAAATGCAAAAATAAGAGCTCTTCTCACGTGATTTGATTTGAGCTTAGCTACATGCACCCTCTTAATATAAGGCCTAAACGATTAGCCCTTTAAGCTTACTTTTAGAAACATTTATGCTAATCCTCTTTGGAGTAATGTATTAAGTGTCTGTGCCCATGTGTGTTTATGGGGAAGGTGAAAGTGAAGCGGGATGTTATACCGCATTTCAAAGCTATTAAAGCTGCTTGGAGCTGCCCTGCCCCTCACAGAGATTAGTCCCATTCCTTTAGAAACTCATCGGGACCTTAACTATCATGTATCATCACAGCTGGAAAGCTTGGTCTCTAATATCTCAATGGCAGGAAGAAAAGATGGGTACCAGGGTAGGGATGTGCCTGCCTCTGTTTTTCAGTCTTTTTTAGCAGAGCCAGCTCAAGCAGATATTACTATTTATTATACTCTGTGCTCTCGATCTCACTATTGTTGTTTCACCCTGATCTCCCTGGTTGCCTGGGATCCTGGACTTTTTCATCCCTTCCCTCCACCAGACTTGCTATCCTGTGTTCCGTTCTGTCGGAATCAAGCTTATGTGAAGAGTAGACATGAAAGTACAAAGTGTGATGAATTAAGACGTCAGTCAGCGTGGTTGCATTTTACAGGGTAGAGAAATCTGACTCCACTCTAAGTAATGTTTATTGGTGGGAAATTTCAGCCCTAGGCTAGTGGACACACTCATTTATTTAGGCATTAAAAATTAATTTCCAGCAGGACTAATGATAATGGAATGGATAGCTGTGCTCAGGGGCCCTCCTTGTTTTTTTTTTCTTGATAGCTGAACCATTTTTAACTGCGAATAGTCTCATATCTTATGGTGCAGATACTCCTAAGACATGGAGCTCACCAACTTGAATTCCACATTGAGGTATAAATATCTAATGCCCTGCCTCGGGCAAGGGTCAGAGAGGGTGAAGAGTTCCATGATTTTGCCCAAGATGACCTGTCCTTGGAGAACTCACACCCACTGCATCTTTTATCAGTCTTAGCATGGGATTTAAAAATCCACCCATTCATTGTTATCACTTCACAACTCAGAAGTAAGGTGGTCTTGTTTTGTTTTGTTTTAAGCCTTCAGATGTATGGAAAGGTAACAAAGGTGCCTTCAAGCTGCGTGAGCTCCCTTCTCTAGAGGGGAGGCCTTCTAATCAGCCGAGTGGCCGGGAGGGCGGGCCAGGTAAATGCTGCTGGTTATAGCCAATGATAGTTTAATACTGGATCTTTGGGTTCCCTGTGTCTGTTCTAGAAATTTGTGGAAGTCAGCAGGCTGTAGCCAGACCCCCAGCCCCTGCAGAAATTCAAAATGAGTGTTTGTGTGCAGTGCCTCATCTAAATGAGGAGTCACAAACCCAGATGGCCCCCAAAGCCAGTCTTGAAAACAGGAGAAATTTCCGAGGTCCATTTCACCTAGAGTGTGTGCCCGGAGGAAGGGTCTGCCCTCTAGTGGAGTTGCCCTGTGGGAATGTGGACCTGGGATTGCCAGATCTTCCGAGCTTTTAAGAGAAAGTGGAAACCTGTGTTTAATGAGAAATAAATTAGCAACTAATTAAAAACCCCCAGAAAACTCTGAATGAGAATGGGTGAACAATTTCACATGGGCCAATAACACATGCCTTTTGGCTCTTTATGGCCAGTGGTGGTCAAAACCAGGGAGACTGGCATTTAGGGCCTAGATATCATGAATTTACGTCCGAATTATAGCTTCACCCTTCCCTTAACTGCAGAATTGCCCTTTTACATGTGATTGCTGCCAGGTTGTCACCTGTAGGTTTGTCAGAAGCAGCAGTTTCCCTTGTCCAAGCCTGTTCCCCTGGCAGCCTTCTTTTCAACATCTGCTGTGTAATTCTCAGAGCTAGAGTATTGCAAGGATGGGTAAGTTTTGACTAAGAAAGCTGTGTAATTAGGAATTTCCTAACTGTGAAGTCGGTTAGCTCTGCCCCTTGGTGGCGTCACCTGCCCCTTGGTGGCTCGGGGGGAACCTGGACCAGGAGCCACTTGCAAGGGTTTCACAGGTAAATGGCCTGAGTCTGCTCCCTCACATCCTGCCCACGGTTGAATTGGATCATTAATGAAACAAATTCTGAAGATGCCATCTCGGAAGCTCTGTATGAACTATGTTCTGAAGTCAGGAAGAGTGGGCAGTGCTGCAGATGTGGGAACAGTGCTGGCCTCAGGTCTGTGGTGGCTCTGAAAGGAGCATCGCCCTCTTCCTGTCTGTATGCCCGCCACACCTGTTCTGGGGAGGGGACAGTGGCACACTTCTGCTTCCTGGGAAGATACGGCGGCTTTGAAAGATGAAGTGATCTTCCTGAGGTTGTCCGCTGGCTGGTGGCAGAGCCTGGATTTGAAACCCCTTCTCCTGGTCTGGGCCTGTCTTGGATCCTGGTACTGTGGGCTTACGTGGGCTTGTTTTCATTGGCCTAGACCACCTGGTTTTTCTTCTTTTCTGATTTTTTTATTTATTTCTGTACTTTTTTCTATCTTTTCATACTCAGAAGTGGGTGCTGTCAAGGGCTGTCCTCCAGGGAGGCTGTCCAGGCCCCCAGGTGGTCCTGTCCCTGGCCTTTCTGGCTACTTCTGCTGCCCTGACCTCTTACCGCAGGGCCCCTGCACTCTGCCTCCGGCCAGCGTCTGCCTCTACTGCTTTGTCTCCTGAAACACCCGCAGGCAGGTTAATTAAGAAGCAGTGGGGGGAAAAGGAGGACATCTGTAATACTTTCAACAGTAAAGATTAAAAAAAAAAAAAAGCAATGGAAAATGCAGTGGGACGAATATGGAGTGAGGGAATCATGGGGCACATGGAGCGGGGTGGGAGGAAGGGCTGTAGGGAAGCTGCTTAGCAGGTGGGGGGACGAGGGCGTGGTGCGCTCACCTGTCTGAGGTGGGACTCCCCTCTCTGCCCCTCTCTGCCCCTCTCTGCCCCTCTTGCCCCCTTGACCAGCACAGGCAGGCCACCTAGTCTTCCTGACCCCGGGCTTCCTGACATGTGAACTGGAGTCTAGACTCATGCCAGAGGTTTATGATAAGGATCCAATCAGCAACTTATTTAAAATAATTGTCCTCAGAAGATAGTGACAACTGTGGTGGCTGCTGCCCTTAGCGTTCTGATTTTTTATATTTCTGAATTGCTGATCACAGTTACTCCAGTTTATGGTCTAAGGTGATTTCGATTGGGCCCCTTTTGAGGCAGGAGATATTTAACAGAAGGAAATGAGGGGGAAGGGGAGGGGGCAGTAAGGCTTTGGGGCCAGGTGAGCACTTTCACAGCTTGTCAGCCTCGGGTCTTCTGAGCAAGTGCCTCGTGCGTGGGAGTGAGTTTCTCAAGCGCCCTCAGCACCCAGTGAGTGCGCCAAGGCAGTCCAGCCGCGGGGGTGGGGATGTGGGAGCTGAAGTCACGGGGACAGATCTCAACCCTGAGATTTCCTAACAGGAGAAACCTGGGGCAGGTTGTTCCACCTTTTTCTGCCGCACTCTTTGTTTGTAAAATGGAAATAATGCACCTTCTTTGTAGGATTGTTAAGCAAGCAAAATAAAAAGATGTAAGTAATGTGCTTAGCCTGTAACTATTGAAGGAATGTTGGCTGATTATATTGGACTAGAGAAATTGGTGGACCTTTTGATGCCTTTAGTTCTGGAAGCTTAGACCGAATTGAACTGTCCAGGAAATGTCTTCAGGGACACTGTACTCAGCTCAGATTGGGTAATGCTGTAGGCTCCTTCTTGGGCAATAACCTATAAATCCTGGATCCACCATCAGCAACAGAGAGAT
Organism: Miniopterus natalensis; assembly: GCF_054644295.1. NCBI lineage: Eukaryota > Metazoa > Chordata > Mammalia > Chiroptera > Miniopteridae > Miniopterus > Miniopterus natalensis. The sequence continues at coordinate 68,942,846 of NC_142088.1, forward strand.
TCTTCTTCCACCCTGACACGCCCTCAAGCATAACTCTAAATTTAATTTTGGAGCTGTGTTGACAACTACTTTTAAAAAATAACAATCTCAGTAAGGGTCCTCCACATCCCCCCCCACCAACATCTCCCCAGCACTGTGCAAAGAAAAGTGGAAATCACTATCAGACTCTCAGGGGTGTCTCATCCTTGTTACTTCAGACAGAATAATTCCACTGCTTAAGCAAGATTGGCTGCTTTATTCTTCCTAGAGCCAAGGACCTACCAGCTTCCAAACAGAAGAGAACTGAGCACTGATGAAAGCAGAGTTCAAGGAAGATAGAATCCAGAAGGTCTATGCATAACGGGCCAACTGAGTTTCAGCAAAGGTGCCAAGGCAGGTCAATGGAAGGAAGAAAAGTCTCTATAACAAATGGTGCGGGAGCAGCTGGCTAACCATATGGAAAAAAATGGACATTCACACTTACGTCATAATTAACAACTGCATCATAAAGCTCAATGTCAAACCCAAAACTCTAAACTTGCTAAAAGAAAAGAGAAAATCTTTGCCACCTTGGAGGCAAAGGTTTCTTAAGTACAGTACCAAATGCATGAACCATAAAATAAGAAAATAAAAAATTGGACTTATCAAAATAAAAAATCTTTGCTCTTCCCAGACACCATTAAGAAAATGATAGGACAACATAGACAACAGCCATATATCAGACAAAGGACTTGTATCCAGAATGTATAAAGAATAGCTTAATAAGGCACCAACCCAATCAGAAGATTGGCAAAGATTTATACAGACAATTCACAAGACTAGAGATAAACGAATGGCCAATGAGCACCCAAGAAAATGTATAATATTATTCATCATCAGGGCATTACAAATTAAAGCAACATACTCAACCACTACATACCCATTAGAATCCCTGAAATTAAGAAGAACAAACACGTGGAGCTGCTGCAGCTCTCATATACTGATGGTGAGGGAGTAAAATGGTTTATCCACATTGGAAAAGAGTTCAGAGGTTCATTAAAATGTTCAACACCCATTTACCCTGTGATCTAGCCATTCCACCGTTAGGGATTCACCCAGGAGAAATGAAAATATGTGTCTGCACAAAGACTCTTCCACAAATGTTTATTGCATTTTTATTTCTAATGTCAAAAACTAGAAATAACCTAAATGTATATGAACAAGTGAATGGATAAAAAATGTGGTATATCAACATAATGGAATACTACTACTCAGTGTTAAAAAGGCACTATTGACCCATACAACAACATGGATAGGCCTCAAAATAATTAAGGTGGGTACCAGGAGCAAGGCAAAAAGGAGTATGTGTGTATATATATATATATATAAATATATATACACACACACACACATATATATATATATACATATATATATGGCATTCCACTTATATAAAGTTTTCGTTGCAAGCTAATCTATAGTAACAGAAAGCAGATAGTGGTTGCCTGAGGATTGTGGGAGTGGGGAAGAATTATTAACAAGTCACAAGGAAACTTTTGTGGGTGATGGAAATATCCTCTTGCTTTTGGTGATGGTTTCTAAGATATAAAAACATGTCAACATTGGTCAAGCTTACACTTTCAATATATGCAGTTCAAGTACATCCAGGGGCCATGCTTGGCCACAGATGACCTCACATTGCTAGGCCAAAGAGGAATCCTGCTCAGATCTATATTACATAAACATTTCAGTTGCTGTGAGGTGAGGTTTTGTTTTCCTGACTAACCCATACATTCAGTACCTGGGTGTTGACAGCGCCGCTAAAAGTTGCGCTATAAGCAGGCAGCATGTGAAGACAAGGTGTGTGATAAGAGGGGAAGTGTAAATAGAAGGCTAAATATAGCAGCTGCCCTCAGAGGTGCCCAGTGAGGGGAGCTCCGGCTGAAGGATCACTGATCCCAGGCCGTTGCCAGGAGCTCTCGTCGGTGCGCTGGTGGCTCTGGCTCTGAGAGGATTAACCGTTTTAAACCTGAAAGCTTGGGCGTCGGGCTTTTCGGTCTCTGGGTTCAGGTGGTGCCTAGGAAGTGGCTGGCTGGTTCCGTCCTCGCTCTGTTGGCCTTGGACTTGAGTCAGAATGCGATGTGTCGGGGGCAGGCCACCAGGCTATTTTATCTGGCTCTCATGCCCCTTTGTGTCCCCACCTCCGAAAGGTGCCTTCCTCTTGTCTCATTAGACCGGCCCAGTGCTCCCCAAGTATATAGGGCGTTAGACTCGTGCCATTCTATAACGGGGAAGGAAATCCTCAGCTAAAGAAATAAAACGACGTCCTCCACACACACACACACGCACACACGCACACAGGAATGGAGCCAGGTGGTGTGACAGGCTCCGTCTGGTCCGTGGATGGCCTCCTGAAGTACTCCAGAGTGTGAGGCCTGAAAGTCAGCTCTCAAGGAAAGCTAATGTAACTGGCTCGGTTTCCTGATTGAGAAAATATGGCCAAGACTCAGTCTAACAGAAGATTCTGGATAAATGTCAAGTGTAGGGTTTTCCACACTACTGAATGGGAGCGAACCCCCTCCCCTCCATTTTCCTGGAGGCCTTGAAGATTCCAACATGACAAGTACTGTGAAAACCTGCCTCAAGGTGCTGCTGGGTTATGGTAACAAAAATGGGGAAGAGAAAGGAAAAGGGAGGGAGGTAGAGAAATGAGCTCACTCCTGTCCGTCCCCCGGTCTAATTTAGGGGCATCTGTTTATTTAAGGGTACTGGTGTCTATCAAAGATGGGTGTTGCTAAAGCAAGGTTGAGTACTTTGCTATTCAGACGCATCTGTGCTTGACCTTGGGAAATGTGTTTAATCTCTTGGCACTTGTCTTTCCGTCTGGAATGTGAGAATTCAGCACTTCTAATTTAGCATCTCTCTTTCTCTGAGGTTTTATTGTCATATTTTTTGAAGACGGGAAAAAAAATTTTTAAGGTGTGGAACATTTTTAAGTGCATATTTTTTTCATTCACTTCCCTAAGTATAATGTGGACAATACAATCCTCATAACATTTCTGTTTTTCTGTTTAGTGTTTAGCTAGTGAAGAGAATCATACTGAAATGCCTTTTTATTTCCCAAGCTTGGCCTAAAACACCCCTGCTTGGCGCTCCCAGTACATCCCAGTACAGGAGGCAGTGGGGAATTGGTTCCTGCAGCGACGGGCTCCTCTGTACCTCCCCTGTGCTCCATCCTGCTATCCCAGGAGCAGTGCTGTGACTTCGAACGGTCTGCCTGTAACCAGGATATGAGTATTTGGTGACAAAGCCACACATGTTCCTGAATTGTTAGGGAAACATTTGATACTTTTGGGGGAAGTAGTTTTGGGGCACCGGGTAAGAATTCTTGATCCTTAAATAATCCTGTTACAGTGGACTCTCCGATCATCCCAGCCCCGTGGGCTCGTTGGAGAGGAGAACTGAAAAACCCGGCCAGCCGCTCTGGGTGGGACCCTGGGCTTGCTCCTTCATTCTCGGCATGGTGACTGTTGCAGAGAGAGGTGTGAGCAGAGGCGGTCATGAGAGGAGCAGCTGAGTTACCGCTCTCACTGCTGAGGGCCGTGGTCTTCTACCCTTTGCCCCTTCTGCTGGTGAGAAGCAGCATTGGGGGAAGTGTTGCCAGTAGGGTTTGCCTGCTGTCTTCTTTTACCTGACCCTAACACCCCTTGATTTGGAATTCCCCAAACACCACTCAGCCCCAATTTGGTGCCCATCCTCAGTGCTTCCGTGACCCCTCATGCTGATTGCAACGGTGGCTCTGACCACAGTGCAGCGTAATTTTCCTTCTACTTGTCTCCCTGAATAGACTAAATACTTTGAGGACTAAGACTCGCTGCCCTCCCAGCCCTGAATAGAACCTGGCATGTATTAAGAACTTAATAAATGTATGTTGATAAATGTGTATTGAATGAATTAATACATGCGTGCATGAGGCCCTTGGCTATACCAGGCAGTAGGCCAGAACCACACTTAAAAAGGGGGTGAAACCACAGAATCTGTGCTGTGGACATTTTCACACCCCTGTAGGGGAAACGTAGCAAAGAGGCTCATCCCAGACCACTCCCCACATTCATAGCCTTTGGTCCTGACCTGCAGTGCTGGTGATGTATTGAACAGGTGGTGTGCGGGGGAGGCAGCCCATATATGTATGGCCCCCTTCACCATCACCCCTGATTTTTGTATGAGACATATTTATATTCATAAGAAATACATGTTATTACATGAATGGATACTGTACATATCACACTACAGCTTTTTAAATCAACGTGTTTTTAAGATGTAGAATATGTATGATGTTAATGCCTATCTTATACATTCATGTATTGTAGCCACTCCCCTGGTGCTGGGCATTTGGGTAGTTTGTAGTTGTTATTACAAAGCTGTTGGAATGAATTGCTGTACTATCATGGTAATGTGCAGAGTGTGTGGGGGGGGTTTCTCCAGGTACATACGTAGGAGAGGAATTTTGGGGTAGTACAGGGTGCTCATGTTTTAATAGATCCTGCCAAGTTGCCCTTGAGCGTGGCTTCACCAGTTTCCATTTTCAGAACGTCACCATGCTTGATGTCTTCAAATGTGTCACAGTTTTCTAGTCTCCTGGGTGACAATGGGATCTCATTTTAGTTTGTTTTCCCTTGATTATTGGTGAAGTTGATTATACTTCTTAACATTTATTATCTGTATTTTTTATAAACTGCTTCTTTATACATTGTTTGTCCATTTCTCTGTTGTCTTTTTCTTACTGTTTTTTAGCAGTTATTTATAGGTTCTGAGCACCAGCCTTGTATACAAGTTGCAAATAATTTCTCTTAATATCTAGTTTTTCTTTTAAGTATTGTATATCCTTTGCTATTAGAAGCACCCACCCATGCCTTCCATTTTAGTGTAATCAAATTTATTACTTAACATTTATTATTATTAACATTAGTGCCTACTTCATAGAGTTATAAGGATTCTCTCAGTCAATGCATGTAAAAAGCATTTAAAAAATGCCTGACACTTGGTGCTACAACAGGTGTTTGTTGCTTCTATTATTGTTGTTGTTGTTATTATTAATGAGGTTCCCCCCCATCACCTCAAATATTTTTATAGTTTATGTTTTTGGAACAATTTCAAAATTTGTTTTTTTAGAAAATTGCTGATTTTATCTAGACTTTCAAGTCTGTTGCATTAAAGTTACTCCTGTTAGTCTAACACAGATTTTTAAAAACTTCCAATCCATCTGCACTTACGGATCTTGTCGAATCGCTAATGTTCATTGGTGTTCTTGCTTTTTGTCTCTCATGCTAGCTTGTGGAAAGCTTGTTTCATTCATTTTTTACAAACCTGCATTTGATTTTGCAGATCGGGTCTATGGATTTGCTTTCTAGTTCAGTAAGTTCTCATTTTTAGTGGTTCCTTCATTTTCTTCACACTCAGTTTTGGGGGCTAGTGAGTTTATGTTTGCTTATGTTTTCTTTTTAGTTTTGGCTGTTGGTGTTTGTTTTGTTTTCTGTAAGAGAGACAAGTGGCCACTGATGTAAGAAGCTGGCCAAGCTGGTTTGCAGAAAAGTATGTTCTGCGTGGTGATTTTCCACATTGTGTCTTTGAGGTGTTAGGTGGCTTTCAGGTTCTGGCCTAATCTACACTCTGCCACGTAAGTGCCTCTGATGGAGCCCCGATTATAAGTGTGAGAAACAATTCAGATTCTTGAATGACCGAGCCACCAGTGAGTGCTCCTAGGGTGACTAACCATCATGAACAAGCCAGGAGTGTAAATGTGTTGTCAGGTTTCTGTATCACCTGTGAGGCTGTAGCCTCCAGTTAATCACTGAAGTGTGAATGTAGGTGTCACTGGGAAGGAGTTTTGTAGAAGTGATTAATGCGTATAACCAGTGACTTTACAAGAGTATCCTTAATATGCCAAGTGGCTTGATCCAGTCATTTAAAAGGTTTTAAGAGCTGAGGCTCCCCTGAGGAAGAAGACTTCTGCCCGTCGACAGCAGCTTCAGCTCGTGCCTGAGCCCCAGCTTGTCCTTCCTAACAGTCCACCCCCTCTGGATCTCTGACTTGCTTAGCCAGCCCCCACAGTCACATAAGCCAATTCCTTCATACATCTCTTAATATTTGTCTCGTGCTGGTTCTCTTTCTCTGACTAATACACTCAGAAATTACTGCCCTGAAATATTTCCTTTACGTTGAGTTTCAATTTGTATCCAAGTTGTACATGTATATAATTTAAATAGCCAATTAGTCTACATGACTCATTATAAAAAAAACACACCCCTCCCTAGAGGCAACTATTTATAACCCCTGTCAGCCCCCACTTCTCTAAGTAAGATGCATATGCTGTTACTTCTTGCTTTTCCCGTTATTGGCGTGGTTTCTTGGCTACCTATTCTGTTTAGCCCTTTAATCATTTCCTCGCCTAATTATCTCCCAGTACATTTACACTGTTGTTTTGATTAGATCAATATTCAACGTTGTTATTATTAAGATTGTAAATGTTATTCAAAGCTGAGCCCAGGAGTCTTGTTTGGTTTATTTTTCCTTTCTTGCATTACATTGTGTGTTCTCTCATACTAATACATGAATATGTAATATAAATTACACTCATATGCACATACTCTCGATATACGTGCACACTCTGGGTCGGCTCCATAGTTGTCATCTTAGGAGCCCATGCACTGTAATCCTGGAGATTCAGTTCCCTTTTCTTTTAGGTTGTATCTTATTGGATCCCATGTTGTTGTCTTTCCTGGTTTATTTACTCCATTGTTTTGGAGGAGAACATCCTCCAGTAGCTCCCTAAGAACAGATACAGGGAAGACAAAATTTGTGAGACTTCGAATGTCGGAAAATCTTGGTATTCTCTCTTGACACTTTACTTGGTAGTTTGCCTGGGTGGAAGTGAGTTTACTTTTAGAGTTGTGAAGGCATTAATTCACTGTCTTCTAATTTTTAATATTGCTTTTGAGAAGTTTAATAGTATTCGTGTCCTTTAATCCTGGAAGAGTTTCTTAAATTATTTTATTAATGACTTTTTTGCTATGGTTTTCTCTGTTCTATATTTTAGGCTTTATATTATTAGATGTTGGACTGGTCTTCTAATTTTTTCTCCTATATTTTATTTTTTTAATAATAAATAAATAGATTTAAAATTTTTTTTATATTATTTTTTATGATTTTTAATTGATTTTTAGAGAGAGAGGAAGGGAGAGGGAGAGAGAAGAGAGAGAGAGAAACATCGATGTGAGATCAACACATGGATTGGCTGCCTCCTACATGCCCCTCACCTGGGATTGAACCCACAACCTGGGCATGTGCCCTGACTGGGAATTCAACCTGCAACACCTCCTGCTTTCAGTCTCACCTCTTTTGCCCCTATTCCAGAGGTGCCTAGTGGCATTGATTCCTGGGCCTTCAGGGTTTTGGCATCTAGCTTCTAAGCCTCCCCCTTTGCCCTAGGATTGCGCCATTCCCTGCACCTTTCAGGCAGCTACCGCCCCTTTGTCTCCTTTTCTGGCTCACACAGTTCTGTGACCCTGGTCCGCCTCCTCTTTTCTTTGTCCTTGTAGGTTCATGCCTTAAAAAAATCCTGTGCTGCCATTTAGTGGCCTCACAAAAGCTGAATGTGTGTGTTCCTTCCATGGTCTTTAATTGGAGTCCTTTCTGATTTCTAAGGCATTTTCTACCATACGAAGCAATGTTCTTAGCATTGTGATTATTCTTTTTATTTCGCCAAATTTGAAAGTCAGGGCCATCAGGCAACATTAGGGGAAGGCTGTCCTGCATTTCTTATGTATGAAGGGCAGTAGATCATAGGCCTGACAGATGGGAGTCTGAATACCTTCTGCACCACTAGCTGTATGACCTGACCCTAGGAGGTTCCTTAGCCTCTCTCTTTGGGGTCATAATTCCTACCCAGCGGGGACCTTGTGATGGTTTTGTTTACAATAAAATTGTTTGTTAAGCCTTTGGAAAACGAGGCTCATCGGTAATGGGCATTAATAATAGTATCTGCTTGTATGATTATGACTGTTACTTAAGGAACTCTCTAGTTTGATACTGGGGTGTTGGCGTGGTATTTATAGCAACAAAGGGAGCAAAGGCAGGCAGCCCTGAGGTCCTCCTTCCTCTGCAGAGAAGAGCTGTTCAAGGGCGCAGTGCCTCTGTGTCATGAGGGTTTGACTGAGGGGATGTTATGCTTGGTGCCAGTTTTAGGGAACCCTGGCCGTGTCACTTCCTGTAGATGCCCAGTGGTCCACAGGGAGGAAGGCAGGCGTGTGAGCCCCAGCAGGATGGCTCATCTCCGATTTCACGGCAGTGTTCAGGGACTAGAGAGCTGTCCCCCGGTGAGCCCTGCGTTCCTGCCTTGCATTAGCAAACAGCAATCAGCCCGAGGCCTTGGTTAACAGAAACGAGGCTGTGCCTTAGGGTGGTAGCCAAGCACTTCACAGTGCCCTCCTTGTCTCCGAGGCAGGCGGAGTGCCTCAGCTGACACTGCATTGTCCTCCTCTGTGGCATCCCGTGACCCTGCCAACCTCAGCTCCTTGGTATCCATGGAGCTGGGCATCTGCTTCCTTCACGGGACTTTGCAGGTGGGTCAGTCTGGCTAGAAATCGCCAGGGACCAGGGCTCCCCAGTGTGTAAGTCCCATCAGTGACCCCGATGCCCACCAGCTGCACACCCTCCCAGCTGCGTCCCCGATTGTCTAAACACCAGCTCCTGACCCTCCCCGCATCAGAATGGTTTGATATGTTAATTTAAAAATTGTGAAGCCATTTAATGTGAATCCATGGCAATTTGTCAATATAATTTAATAACCAGGGGAAATTGAGGGCTTGTGCTCGGTGTAATTTTCTCCACATCTGCCAGCTTTTCTCATCTGCCTGGGGCATGGGGGTGGGGGGCCAAAAAGATCTGAGGATAAGCGTGACTTTTAATTTCACCTGGGGCTGTAAATCGATATGCATTTATTATTCAGCCAGCACTAGCATTTCCCTGGGTAATTCTATAACACGTGCAGTGTCAGAATGGTTTGAAATTTGTCCTCATTAGGAAAGCAAAGGACGCCTTTTTTTGCCAGCCTAAGCAAGCAGGCGTCCGTATCCCCCCATGTGCTGTCACAAGCTTGTGAAAAGGGAAAGTGTTGGTCTTTGGGGGAATGGTGAGTTGGCTTTTCAGACAGGGCCCGAGTCTGGTGGGAGTGGCCACAGTTCACTGTGACCTGGAATTGCCTCTACTGGTGTCACTATGCTAAGGAATAAACTTAAAGGAGGATTTGACAAGTGGTCCTGCAAAAATAATTCATTCCTACAAATGGTGTTCCTGTGAGCACCACCCTGAATAAAACACTTTGAGATGGGGCCGCGTGGAACAATGCTGGGGGGCAGCAGTGAGGATGGGGAAACTCAGTGTCAGTGTTAGAAACTGCTGCTGGCTGCTAACCAGCCAGAAACAAGGCTCCTCCATTTATGTGACGGTGTGAATCATTCAGGAGGTAAATCTGATTTTCAGGTGTTAACTCAACACCCCCACCTCTGTTCTGGTGAAGGGCCCTTGGTGGGAGTGACGGTGGATGTGTTAGTCAGTCTCGCTGCTCTAAAAAATATCATAGATTGGGTGGCTTAGCCAGCAGACATTTCTGCTTACTACCCCTTTATTGAAGTTCCCACTGAGATCATTGAGCATCCTTATAACCAGTGTTTTGAGCTCTGTATCTGTTAGATTGCTTGTCTCCATTTTGTTCAGTTCTTTTTCTAGCATGTTCTTTGGTTTTTAGACAGTTTATCTCATTTTGCTGACTCCCTGTGTTTGTTTCTGTTATTAGGTAGATCCGCTATGTCTCTCAGTCCTGGCAGGGTGGACTTATATAGTAGGTGACCTGAGGGGCCCGGTGTGGCACAGCCTCCCTGGTCACCTGAGCCGAGCGTGCCAGGAGTGTCCCTTGTGTGGGTTCTGTGTGCCCTTCTGTTGTAGTTGAGCCCTGATCGCTGCTGGCGCAGCAGCTGGTGGGGTTGACCCTCGGCTGACCGGCTGTGAGGATTGGCCATGACCACAGCCTGTGAGCTGCTGTGTGGGGCTCACCCCACAGAGTCGGTTTCATCCCAGCAGGGTCTGGTTCCTCCCGGGACCTCCCTTTGGGTGTGCCGCTTATGGAGCTAATTGGGTGGTGCTCTCTTGTGGCCTGAAGCCAGCCACTTGGTGGGTTGGTTCTGGGGCCCCTTGGGAGAGGCTCCAGTGCAGGCCAAGGTCAGCTGCTGCCTGTGACTGGCCTGGGGCTACCTGGTAGGAGCTACAGAGCAATCAGTGGCTGGTAGCTGCCTGTGCTGGGCCTGGGGCTGCTCAGCAGAAGGCACAGGACACCTGGGGCCTGCTGCCACCTGCTGCTTGCCCACCGAAAGACCCATGGGCAGTGCGTCAGTTGGGCAAGGTGGGGTCTCAGGGAGTCCCCATGGTGGGGCAAGTAGTGTTTACCAGGTTAGCGCAGATTCAGATCTGGCTGTGTGTAAGGAGGGCTCAACACAGGGACAATGGCAACTGTCCCTCCAGCCCTTTCCCTAAAGCCACTTAATTCAGTTTCTCCCTGTAGGTCTCTGTTACCAACCCCCCTCCAACCTCTGTCCCTTCACTGGAGCCCAGGGCGGGTGCCTACAAGCAAGTGAGTCTGTGTGCGGGCCCTTTAAGAGGACACCTAAGTTTCCTCACCTGATGGATGGAATCCCCGCTGATTTTCATAGCCAGATATTGGGAAGATATTCCTCTTCCCAGCACTGGTGCTTGGCCTGGGGAGCCCAGTGTGGGGCTGAGAACCCTTGCTCCTCAGGGGCACCTCTGCAGCTGAGATATCCCTCCTGATTCTCAACCACAACACATGGGTTTGGGGCCAGCTCATTTCGTGCTTCTACCCCTCCTGACAGTCTCCCTGTGGCTTCTTTATATCCTTAGTTATAGGACTTCTGTTCAGCTAGTCTTCAGATGGTTCTCCACATTCTATAATTTAGTTGTGATTTTTATGTGGTCATGGGAGGTGGTGAGCACAGTATTTACCTACTCTGCCATTTTGATCAGGATTTAAAACATTTACTTTTCATAGTTCTGGAGGCTGGGAATTCTGAGGTTGAAATGCCAGCAGATACGGTGTCGGTGAGAGCACCCTTCCTGGCTTGCATTGGCTACCTTCTTGCTGTGTTCTCATAGGGCAGAGAGAGTGATACTCTCTCTTGGACCTGTTCTTGTAAGGGTACTAACCCTATTCATGAGGGCTCCATCCTCATGACTTAATTACCCCCCAAAGGCCCACCTCTAAATACCATCACACTGGGGATTAGCACTTCAGCATATAAATTTGGGGGAAAACAAGCATGCAGTCTATAGCAGGGAGAGTGGTGGAGTTTAGTTTAGCCAGCAGATTGATAGGGTTGGAAAGTTGCATTGGGAATCCTGACCACCAAGATTTTGGTCAGTGATTCAACTAATCCTTTTAGAGGCTGCTGGTAGACACTGATGAGAGAGATTGTTCTAGCAACTTCTCTACCTGAGGTCATTTTGCCCTTATATTTTGACCTGAAGATACAGCTCTCATGATGGCAGACAGTCTCCTATGTAAGGTGTGGGGGTGGTGGGGGTACTGGTGAACCTGGGCAAGGGCAGGGGCGTGTGGGTGGTTCTATGACTTGATCTCTTAGGTAAGATAGGATTAGTCTTGGCACAGACCAAAGAGTTTAGGGTGGAAAGCTTTTTGAAATGCAGGTATCTTTCAAGTTCTTGGAATTCCTATGTAAGAGATTTGTTCCATTGAGTTAAGGTGCTGCTTTTCATGTTTTGGGACCAATGAAGTTGGGAAATTGCAGATTAAGGCATTACTAGGTCTTAGAAAAGACACTGTACTCAGGTGGACTGACCACTGGCCTTAGTCACATGTGATCTGGAAGGTGAGGCCGGGCTGAGGTGGCTTCTTAAGCTGTCCTGAGTGTGGGTTGGGGTGCCGTGAGCAGGAGGAGCTCAGCAACCCTAGGTAGGCATGGGGAGGCCTTCACAGTGGAGCCTTCATGTCCCACAGCCTGGCGGGTGGGAACAAAGCAAGATGTTCAGACTCACCTTGTGTCTGGTATCTTGGAGCATGAGTGTGGCTGGGAGGGTGTGTGAGCCCAGGACCCTTCTGGCTTTTGCAGAATGTCAGCCTTGCCCTCACCCATGTCCTGCTTCCCTCCAGAGTTCCAGGGATATAGCTGGTGCTCAAGAACACCTCCGAGTGGGGTTTCTTTCCCCCCGAGGTACATTCCTGCATCCTGTCTCATTAGAAATCCAGCAGGGTAGTCCTCTTCTCCCCCTGCCCCACCACCTCAGGGATGTCTTTACTCAATAGGTTTGTAACCTTATGCCACTAACGCTCACTGTGGGTTAGGGTGATAAATGGATAAACATTCCTGCATCTTCCATAAAACTGCTTGTAAAAGTGTGGGTGGGCTATGGCTTTGACGTCCCTCTGTGCAATGTGGTAGGTCATTATCACACACATTGCCATGGGACAGACACTGAAGGGAATGAGAAGGATGTCTCAGTGAGCCCACAGGAGAGGGACACAGGAAGGGAACAAGTGCAAGGATGTGTCACAGGACCATGAGGACATGGTCCAGTGGGGGTGTGGAGTGGAAGTGTCAGTTCTTAGAGCATGAGTTGTCAGGAAACGCTCAACAGAGGACACACTTGAGATAAGTCTATAAAAAGGAGTGTTCACCCACCCAGTGGAAATACATAAGTAAAAATTCGTGAGACTTGAAGCCAGCCCATTAGGGGCCATGTTCCACCACTGACCTCTCCAAGACTTAATCTTTATAATGATTGTGCTTCATCCTGTTCTCTGCCTCATACCATGAGAATGGACATTGTGTGTATTAGGACAACGTGCATAAGCCGAACTATGTAAATATTTGTAATTGTTACCTAAGGATTCCCTGAGATAAATTGCTTTTTTAAAAAAAATTAGTTTTATTGAGCCCTGGCGGGTGGCTCAGTTTTTGGAGTGTCATCCTGTACACCAAAAGGTTATGGGTTCAGTTTCCGGTCGGGACAAATACTGAGGCTGTAGGTTGGGGCTCGAATGAGAGGCAACCGATCTCTCTCTCCCCCTCCCTCTGCCTCTCCCCCCTCCCTCTCTTCCTCCTTCCCCCCTCTCTTCCTCCTTCCCCCCTCTGTTTCTTCTTCCCTCTCCCCCTCTCCCCTTCTCCTCCTCTCCCCCTCTCCTCCTCTCCCCCCCTTCCTCTTTCTCTAAGATCAATACAAACATATCCTCTGGTGAGGTTTTAAAAAAAGTAGTTTTACTGAGATGAAATGTACATACAGTAAAATATCCCATACAGTCTGCTGGGTTTTGGTAGATGTGTATGGTCATAGAACTACCAGCACAGTGAAGATATAGAATATTTCTGTCCCTCCAAAAGGTTCCATCATGCACTTCTGCAGTTATAAATCACCTCCCTTCCCCAACCACTGATCTGCTTTCTGTTGGCATAGTTTTCATTTTGTAGACGGTAATATAAATGAAATCATAAAGTATTTAGTCTCTTGTCTCTGCTTGTTTACTTAGCATAGTGCTTTTGAAGTGCAGCCATATTCTTGCTGAATGTGTCAGTAGTTCGTTCTTTTTCATCGCCGAGTAGTATTCCATTATATGGGTATATCCCATAGTTTGTTTATCCTTTTACCAGTTCTTGGACAGTTAGGTTGTTTCCAGCTTTTTGACACTATGAAAATAGTGGCTGAGAACATTGGTGTGCAGGTTTTTGTGTGGACATGGGCTTTTGTTTATTTTGGGTAAATACCAATGAGTTGAATTGCTGGGTCCTGTGGTAAGTTAATATTTAACTTTACGAGGAATGGCCAGTCTGTTTTATGAAGTGGCTGTACTGTTTTACATTCCTACCAGCAGTACATGAGAGTTCCAGTTGCTCCACATCCTCACTATGATTGCTATTATATATTTTTAATTTTACTGGTTCTATTTGGTATGTAGTATTATCTCATGGTGGTTTCAATTTATATTTCTCTGTTGATGAATGGTGTTGGCTATCTTTTCATGTGTTTATTTGATAATCATGTATCTTTTTTTGGTAAATTGTTCAAATCTTTTGCTCATTTTTTAAAAAATTGAATCATCTGTTTTATTGAGTTACAGAGATTCTTAATATAGTCTGCGTACAAGACTTTTAACAAATGTGTTTGCAAATGTTTTTTCTCAGTCTTTGGTTGCCCTTCATTTTCTTAATAGTGTCTTTCCAGGAGCAAAAGTTTTTTGTTAAAGATTAAGCATTTTATTTTTATTTATATATTGATTTGACAGAGAAGGGGAGAGAAAGAGGGAAAGAGAGAGAGAAACACTGATTTGTTGTTTCACTTATTTATGCATTTGCTGGTTGATTCTTACATGTGCCCTGACCGGGGATCAACCTGCAACCTTGGTATACGGGGATGACGCTCTAACCAACTGAGCTACCCGGCCAGGGCTCAGGAGCAGAAGTTTTTAATAATACTTTTGGTTAGGTGAAAAACTATATTTCAGTGTAGTTTTTTTGTTTCTTTTATTAATGAGTTTCAACATCTTCAATAGATTTAAAAGTAATTTTCATTTTCTAATTGTCTTCTGCCCATTTTCTATTTTAAGTCTCTTTTTTGGTCTTTTTCCTACAGATTTCTGGGAGCTCTTTAGAAAATAGGGAGATTAACTCTTTGTGATAATATTTTTGTATCTGTATTTGTACTTAACCTATCCCCTTTTCATTTTCATGTAAAGTGTATTAATCTTTGATGGCTTTGCAATGGTTATAAAAGGCCTTCACCACTATGAGGTCATGGAAAAGCTCACAGCATAGACATCATTTATGGAGTATTTACCTTTAATATACATTTACCCTTGGCTCTTGAGTCAGTGGCCAATTTTCTTGCACCTTTTTGCCCTGATCTTCTATCCATTCAGTAAATATTCAAATCTGAGAAATCACAGGGCCAGTGCTGGTAACAGTAGAAACTAAATACCTAAGGCAGTGGCTGTCCCTCTGTTTTCAGAGTCCATGTGATATGAGAGGTGTTTACAAGGCCACGTCCTGGTGCAGGTTACAGCTGGGAACACATCCAGGTCCTGCCACTAGCTAAGTGACCCTGGGCACCCGTTTCTCCGCCTGTCCAATGCTGACTGGACCTGGCTGCGTGAATTAAGTGAGGCAGGGCAGGTGCGGCCGACCAGTGCTCGTACCTCCTCGGACTGCAGTTTCCCGTCATTAGCCCTGCCTGCTCTGGCTCCGACTCAGAAACACTCAGGGACTGTCCTAGTCAGCTCGAGCTGCCATAACAGAATGTCAGAAACCAGGTGGTTTGAACAATAGGAATTTATTTCTCCTCTCTCACTGAGATAGCCACCTTCTCACTGTGACCTCACCTGGCCTTTCCTCAGTGGGTGCCTGTGGAGAGAGATCACTTCCTCTGCTTATAAGGACCCTAATCCCATCACGAGGGCCCCATCCTCATGACCTCATCTAACCCTATTACCTCCCAAAGGCTTCATCTCCAAATGCCATCACATTGGGTGGTAGAGCTTCAGCACATGCATTTTGGGGGACACAGAGTCCATAGCAGCGACTGTCTTAAGCAGACTGATGACTGCATCTCTGTGACATTCTGCTCATGCTGACAGTAGATGTGGTGGTGGTGAAGAGAGGGGAGCCAGGTGGGCTCTGGTGGGGAAAGCACAGGGGACTTCCAGAATTTCGAACGCTGGTTTTGGAGGAGGGACTTTGGCAGGTCTTTCCCAGCCCAGGTCTCCTGGGGACCCTTCAGGGTGTATTTGTTTCTGAGGTAGATCAGTGCAGCAGTAGTGAGCTAAGCAAGCCTGTAGCTCTGGGTGCGCCCTCGAGACGGCACAACCCGTTCCCTCAGACTTCGGGAAGGTGACCCTGGGAACAGAGTGTGGATGCAGAAATAATCCACTGAGAGGGAAAACCTGGATTTTGCATATTGGCTTCTCCACATTCAAATGTAGCATTTACCCTGTGCTGGGCACTGTTTCAGCATTTCGAAACATCCCTATGAATGGTGTTTTATGTTCAAACAGAGAAGCCGTACCACTCTCAGTGGGACCCAACAGGAGGATGGGACCTTAAAGGGTGGTGGGGGCTGTGGAAGAGCCCCTGTCAGGCTGCCATCCGGGAATCGGGGCCTGAAGGCAGCAGGGCAGCCTGGAAGGAAGGAAGAGTGGTAGCGAGTGGAGCACAGCAAGGGCAGCCTGGTTCCCTGAAGATGGACTGGAGCCACCTCCTGCCATCGTCTCAACCTTGACATGCGTGGCTCAGGACACAGAAGCTGGTGGCTCAGAAGCTGGTGGAGGGAGCTGGGGCTGGCTGCTGCCCTCCCTCGAAGGGTCGCCAGTCGATTAGCGACATATGTATGTCCGCAGCAGCCCTGGTGCCCTGCACCTGAGCCCTGCATCTGCCCTCAGGGACGCGGGGCACCGCTTCACTTCTACCCCTGGAATCTCACACACGTCTCTGGGGGGCAAGGGGTGAACACAGACTTTATCCACCTCTGGAAATTTAAGGATGGGGGCTTTGCCAACTGAGTGATTGAATGGAGCCAGAGAGGTATGGGGTGAGCAAAGCCAAAATTGAGCCTCTGAATTTGGGGCCTCAAAGTGCTTAGTTGAATGCCTCGGTCTCCCAGCTTCAGTTTCCTGAGTCACATCACACCTGGGTCTGTGTCCATTCATGATTCTCTAGTAATGCCTGCATTGTTTCCTGTGGCTGCTGAGGCACGTGACAGGAGCCTAAGTTATTAATGGCCATTATAATCTTGATCACTTGGCTAAGATCACTTGCTGGGTTCTCCCCTGTAAAGTTACTGTCTTTCCCTTTCCATGCCCCATTTGTTAGATACCAGTCACGAGTCCGGCCCACACTCAAGGGAGGGGGAAATTAAGTTGTGGCTCCTAGAGGAAGGAGTTACCAAAGATTTGTGTGCATATGTTAAAACCAACCACCATCAATCAGGATTGTGGGGGAGATGCTTTGGCACCATGTGGCTATCCCGTTTCCAGTGAGGTGATTTTTCTTAATGACTTTGTTCAGTTTTGAACTCAGGGAAACAGGCTGTCATCTCTCTTCCCAACTTTCTGTCACCAGGTTAGTGAATTTGAATAATAAAATGCTTAAGGAATCCAATTTCCTTGCGTATATCTGACGCTCTATCAGATTTCTGCTGGCAGTTGCATTTTAATATTGTAGAATCTGGAGGCTGTGTCTCCTGGGAGTGAGCAGGGAGCTTGAAGCCAGGAGGCTCATGGGCCCTAAGGTCATGAGACAGTGGCGCTCTCTTTTGCATGTGACTCACTCATTCGCTTGCAAAGGCAAGGTAACAACTTATAGGAAGTGCTAAGATAACGTCAATAACAGACTGTATTTTTAGATGCCCTTTTCTCACCTTGACGGCTATAGTTAAACTTCTTATTGCCTTGTGTGAATTTAAGGAGAAATATGGTTATAAGTAGCTCCATGATACTTGACCCTGTGGCTAATTCAGGTGGCTCCGTGATGAAGTATTCTTAGGCCAGTGGTGGACTTACATTCCCAAAATTCTTAATCAGCTGCTTTTTAACTTATTTATGAAAAACTCTACATAGAGGACACTGATTTTAGTATTCTGACCAACTCTATTATTGATCAATGATTGCCAATTATTTCACCATAATAGATAGTGCAAGGAGGAATCTCCTGTAGGGAAAGAAATACTTAACGGGTTCCTAGGGAAATGTCAGGATGATCTGTTTCTGATCAGCTTTTCCAGTTCCCCGTGACACAGGTAACTAAGATATGAAAACAAGCGACATACCCCCTCTGGTGGCAGCATACCCAACTGATTTTTTGTTCTGGGAACAAAGCTTATCTTTAAGGCAAGTGATTTGCAGATAATCTGCTCTGGCACGTGAACTGCTGAAATCTGGAACTTTCTCTTCCAGGATGATTTCCTGTTCAGTGTCTCCATTTTAAGTGGGATCCTTTGCAGCATCCTGGCCGTGCTGAAGTTTATGCTGGGGAAGGTCCTGACCAGCAGAGCGCTCATAACAGATGGTGAGTAGGGCCGGTGTGCCCAACCCGAGGCTGTGGGCACAGGGAGGGAAGGTGCTGTGTGCGTCACCTTTAGTTGCTGGTCTTGCAGAAGAGGTCAACAACTGGGAATTGGATCACCCTAGCCTCGCCTCCTCTGGCTGTTGAATGGTTCTCAGGGTTCCCATATTGGGGCAGATGGCGTGTGCCTGGGACTGTCTCAGACTCTTCATGAATCACCTCCACCCTGATCTCCTAATGGGGTGGATTGGAGCTCCCCAGCCTCTTAAACATGAAGCACAGAGGGCTTCCCCCAGAATCTGGGACTTTATGTGCATTGCCCCAAATCAAAAGTAAATGTCTATTCTGGAACCTATAAAAGTTTTCTTTGTGGATTTTCCATGTTCATTTCCCCTCCAGCTTGTGAGACACTCACCTGGGAGTTCAAGGGGAATGATCCATGTGTTTCTCTGCTGAAAACCCAGACCACATGGAAGGGTCCCTCTGTGCCCCTAGGGGTCAGGGGGTGCTTCCTGTGTGGCCTTTGGGATGACAGGGAAGGGTGTATGAAAGCAGGAAAAAAGCATTTCAGTTCGCAAACCAGTGCTAGTGTATAAACAAGAAATGACAAACTGATCACCTGGGCATTTTCTTCATTTCTGAGTATGTGCGGGAGTCAGGAGTAGAGACATGAGCCCCTGTACCCTGGGGTGAGAGGTCAGAGGGTTAAAGCTTGTGGGTTGGTGTATGTATCTGCACAAAATAGAGCAGAAATCACTGGATTTCTTTTTTAAGAAAAGAACCACTCACACATACCCTCTAGCCCCCAATGCCCAAGGTGATCTCTTCTGTGAAATACCTGAGTGCAGGTGGACGTCCATGGGCGGATATTGGTTCTGTTGTGAGGGGGCAAATGGCAGTGCAGAGGGCCCTTGTCTCCCAAGTGACAAAGCCTGGTGGCACTGGGGACTTCGACTCTTTGTCCCATGATGCTCCACTGTGTGTGGAGCTGGGCTTGTGCACAGTAGGGCGGGTAGGCAGGAAGTCAGAGTGGTATTTCCAGCTTTGCGACCACAGCTGCCCTGGGAGGAGCATGTGTGTGCATGTGTGTGTGTGCGTGTGCGTGTCTGTGTGTGGCTCCATATGTGGTTCTGTTGAATAGACCTGAAGAAGCTGAGGCTTACATGATCTGATGTGCAGAACCAGGGACTCCGGGCATTAGTCAAGTGACCACTTCCATTGGCAGCATCAGAATTGCTTGTGGTGTTTGGTAGGCAGAGATTCCTGGGTCTCACCCTGGAGGTTCTAGCTCTGGGGCTGTGAGGTGCGTCCAGTCCGTGCGATGCACACAGGTTTGCGTTACCTCCATGGCCAGCCCAGGGGCCAGGGCACATTCCACTCCAGGGGTGGTGGACCCGCAGTGTCCCACCTGCCATTTCGACCAGCAGGGCCTGCCGTCTGCTTTTGCCCTTGCAAGATGCCACCTTCTCCCTGTGCTAGGAGACCATGTGCCCATAGCAAACCAAAACTTTTGAAATAGTAAAAGCTGTTTAAAATAGTAAAAGGAGCAGCAGCTAGGAGCGAGGCCGCCTCTTCCCTGCTCTGCGCTCAGGCAGCGTGCAGGGTCTTCTGTGTAGCAGGTGGCCCAGCCGGCTCCTTGAGCGTCCAGATGGGCCCCGAGGTAGCCAGCCGTGTGCAGCCCAGGGCAAGTAGATTCGGCTCACAGCAGGTCCTGGGTGTGCTGCTGTAGAGCTGCAGTCACACCCACCCGTGGGGTTGCAGAGTTCTTCTGCAATATTTCCATTATACTCTCGAACCAGGGAGGGGTTCGTTACAAAGTAGATGGTTTAAGTGAAAATTGTTCCCCGAACAGGAAGGTAGAGAGCGCTCCCCAGGCAGAGGGCATGGTGGGCACCTGGGGGGCTGCATGAGGAGGGCACGCAGGGTGAGGGGCTGGGACGGGTGGGTAAGGGCGGCCCCTGCAGGATTTGCTAGGTAAACGGGTGAGGAGACGTGAGTGATGTTTTCCAAACAGCCTCTGGCGGTCAGGTGGGGAACAGCAGAGGGAGGGAGAGCTGAGCAGGCCGAGGTCTCTGGGAGCTGAGGGTGGGGCGGTGGAGGCCTGGGCAGGGATGGGGGCGCGGGTGGGGGCTGTAGGGGGTCTGAGGAAATGTCGGCGATATATATAAAATGGACAGGGCTTGGGGATGAATGGGCCAAACAGGCTTGGGGGTCGGTGTGCTCTGCAATCCCTTGCTTGGTGGGAGTGTCAGCAAAATACGCAGCAGCAATGGCAGCCTCCTGCTAATTGCCTTTTCTGGTGTGCGGCTTTTCTCATTCATTGGTTAGCAGAGCGAGGGAACCATCTGTAATGATCCCCTCTCTAGGAGGCGGGGGAGAGATTGGGGTGTGGGGGCCATGCCTGTCACTAATGTTGGGGCTTCTGAGGGCTGGCTCTGGAGGACGTCCCTTATGGCCGCTGCCCTGAGAATGTGCCCGTGAGAGGTGTGGCCCTTTCGCTCCCAGAAGGAAGCAGGTTCCACAGAGTGCTCCCGGCGCAGGCAGGGAGGACAGGCCTCACCTGTCACTGGTGGGGTGGCTGGTCCCCACGCGAGAGCTGCTGTGAGCTGGGTCGGGCTCTCTCCCCGGGTCCTTCCTTACAGGAAGCAGGTCTTCAGAGAAAGGGGGCGCCAGGGTGTGGGTAAATCCAACTTCCCAGTGCCTAGCAGTGCGGCAAACCTTGTCAGTTTGATTTGGCCCTTTAGCTCTTTAGTCAGATTGTATTGTTGCTATCAGCGCGAGGCTGAAGCTGGCTTCAGGTAACATGATTTTGTAGAGCAAGTTAATACTACACGTCAGGCAGAGAAGCTTGGAACTGGGGCCGGGAGCCTGGCTCGTTGCCGGCAGGGGCAGCTGCAAATCTGACTTGAGGGGCCTGGGCTGACTCTTCTCTTGCGCCTTCACAATTCTAGAATACAGAGTGTCTAGGGTGCTTGTAAGCACGTGGAAACTTGTAATCAGAATTTTCTGTGTGAAGCTGATGCACTTAATTACACAGATTTTTATCTAGTCATTAAGGCCAGGCCTGTGGAGCCACCACTCAGACAGCCTCTTAAACTGGTAACAGCGTTTATTCTCGACAACAGCTCTGGTTTTAACTGAGGAAGCGGGGACAGCACCCCAGAGGTGAGTGAGCAGTCGGGCCTCGTGTGCAGCATTGGTAAAGTGGGCGGTTTTGGGGGTGGGCTGTGAGCCCAGGGTTCTCTGTGTGGAGTGGCTGCGGCTGGAAGTTCTGGAGGCTGTTGCCAGGCAGACACAGGACTGTCCCGTCTCTGCTCCGTCCCTGGTTCCCTTGCAGGCTCATAGGAGGTGAACCTGAACTGAGCCAGGCTCTGTCATAACCAAGGTGAGCAGAGCTGAGGAGGCCAGAGGCTCTTCCCAGAAGGTGTAGGTGAACCAGGTGAACAAACAGTGAATCCATCAGTTGCGAGCACCCATGGGTGGCAGCAGGAATGGGGTGGGCCCTGCTGTCAGAAACAGGAGGCTGGCTGTCCTTGGCTGGCAGAGCAGTGACTTGGTGGAGCTGAGTGGACATCTAGTGGCCGTCAGGGGGAATCTCACCCTCTGCATCCTTTCTGAGCTCCACCTGGCTTCTCTGAGGGCTCCATGGGCCTTGCCCATGGCAGAGAGATGGAGGGAGAGGAGTGGAGGTTCCAGTCTGCCCTGGGGCAGAAGCCATTTCCTCGTCTCCCCCTTCTTTCTAGCCCCCCCCCCCCCCAAACTTCTCCAAGTTTGAGAATGGTTGAGAGGTAAACTCTAGCCCTGGTCACCTGTGACAGAGTAATGGCTTCTGCTGTCTTTGGTGGCCTTCTGCGAAAAGATGTGGGCCACAGAGACTTTGGGGGGAAGAAAAAGAACAGCCAGAAGCTGTCCATTTCCTGAGATCACTCTGGCTGCTGTGAGGGGAATAGATTGTGGGTTCAAGGAGATAGGGGCAGGAGGGGAGGCAGGGAGGGCAGTGAGGAGGCAGGGGTGCAGGCAAAGGACAAGGGGGGCTTGGGCTGGGTTTGGACAGTGGAGGTGGTGAGATATAGAGATGGAGACTGAGTTTTGGAGGTAACAGTTGGCAAGAATTAATGGATTGATTAGATTCTGGGTGTGACAGAAGTCAAGGGTGCGCTCCTAGATTTTTGGCCTGGGCAGCTAGGTGAATGTGGCATCATGTACAGAGAAGATGGGTGTTTTGGAGCAGAAATCAAGGTTTTTGCTTTGAACATGTTCATTGTGAGACGCTTATATGAGTGAGTCTGCAGCTGAGGGGAAAGGTTACGCCGAAGAGAGGAAGTTGGGAGACACTGACATACAGGATTGGGGACGACAAGGGGGGCTCTCCTAGGGGAGACTGTAGGCAGAGTGCGCAGATGGGGTAAGGGAGGACCCAGCACGGGAGACTGAGAAGGAAGCGCTGGAGTGGAAAGAGGAAAACCAGCAGAGTTCTGGAGGCTGGTGGACAGTGTCCCAGGAGGGCAAAAGCCGAGGACAGTGAATTAACCACAGCACGTGGCAGCCCAGAGTGAGTCATCTCTGATCAGGGAGGACTCGGGGAGGGGAGAGGTTGGGAGGTGCACTTGGGTAGACAGCTCTGCAAGTTTTGTGAAGGTCAATAGTGGATGGGGCTTGTGGTGGGTGGTGGGTCAGGGAGGAGTTTGAGGTGGGTGATGGGAAGGTAAGATTTATCCTAGTGAGAATGTTCCAGAAAAGGGAGAATTTCAAGAACCAAGTCCTTTGGTGAACAGGTAACTGGAGAAGCAACTGAGTATGTGGGGCGGCTGTCACGGTGGGTGGTGGACTTGGTGCTGGGAAGATGAGGCGGTGTTGTCAGGATGTAAGTGCTCTGAGAAGTACATCTGCTGAGAACTGGAGTGAGGAGATGGCAGATTTGAGGGGAGAAGAGGGTTGCAACAGCTAGTGAGCTGTCGCTGCAGGGCCCAGCCAGGCTCATCTTGTTCCCCTTGCTGGGGAGCAGCCTGTTGAGGTCTCTACCTTGGATCCTGAGAAGGGGTCTTTCCCAGGTTTTGCTCAAGTCTTCTGTGCCCCACACTCTTACTCCCCCCCCCCCCCTTCATCTAGAACCTCTCCCCTAGGTGTAGAGTGCCCAGTGAATGCATTTAAGTTCTTTGATCTTAATTTTCCTGCTTGAACCTGGAGTGAACACTTTTGAGTTGGGCAAAAGCATGGTACTTACACAGGTGGAGTTGCCCCAGGAAGGAAGCAAGGCCTGTTGTTGGAGAGGTCCCTGACCCTGCACGACCAGCTGCCAGGGGGTCGCCAGGGCAGCATGGGCCTAGAGCTTCCCAGGCCATTACCCTGAGGCAGGCAAGGAGCCTCGGGGCTCACACCACAGCACAACCCCAGGAGCCCCTCTAGGCCGTTCCCTTCCTGTGTGGCCTTTGGAAACTCACAGGTAAAATGGAGGTGTCACACCTCAGTTGTGGGGACCAGCTGAGGTGTGACACATGGAACGGAGATAATTGTTAACTCGGGTTCTGTTTTGATGGCCATTTCTACAACCGTGTCCCTAATTCTTGACTTTGCATTTCTCTTCCCAGAGAGTGAAAATCCTCAGGTGACTTAGAGACTGGAGGGAAAGGACCCGGGCTCAGGTAGAAGCCTCGCCCTGATCCTCTCAATCTGTATTACTTTGGTCGATACCTTGTACTCTGCTTAACATTAGTTCTCTCACCAGTAAGATGGGGTAATAATAAGACTTCATAGGCTTGACATTCAACAGACTTGAGTCACCAAGTACCTGAATGTCTTCTCTGTGCCAGGCACTGTCCTGGACTTCATGGGGTCTGGACATTCTTGAGTGTGGGAGGAAGACCAACAACCACAGACAGGCTCTGCCAAGCAGGCACAGGTGCAGGGGATGGAGGGTGATGGCTCTATCTAGCAAGGTCTCTGGTGACATTTGAACAGACTTGACAATCCGCGCAGGTGTCTGAGTTGGTGGCTGTCACCTGTGGGAGTGCTCTGGGCAACATTCCTTGCAGCACAGGGTTGGACGTGGAGAATGCCTAGCATTTGGGTGGCTTCTTGGTGGCTAAGAAAGTTCACGTGGCACTGCCCTCAGCCTCTCTCTGCTTCTTACCCAGGGTTTAACTCCCTCGTGGGAGGCGTGATGGGCTTCTCTATTCTTCTGAGTGCGGAGGTGTTCAAGCACAACTCGGCCGTCTGGTACCTGGACGGCAGCACAGGTGTGCTCATCGGCCTCACCATCTTTGCCTACGGGGTCAAGTAAGTGCCTGTTTTCCTCTTCGCTTTCCTGGTGGCCAAGAGTGCTCCGTTTTGCACCCCTGATGGTCGCCGCGTACCTGTGACACTCCTGAGTCTGAGCGTCGGCAGGTGACTGGAAAAGCCCCCATCAGGGATGAGATATTCTTGTGGCTGACACCGAAGTGAGGCAAGGACATTGCAGGGGGCAGGGCGGCTCTGCCCAGGGCTGGACGTGCTGGTCGGCATCGTTGCTTTGCTGAAGCCTACCCCCACTCAGCTATCAGGCACAGGTGGGCACCACATCGAGCTCTCCATCCCCCTGGCTAACGCCATTTGCCCCACCCTGGTAATTCTCTGGGACCCCACCCCACCTAACTCGAATTCCCGGCCCAGGTGCTTCCAGTGGATCTTCCACACAAGTGGCCTGCCTTGGTTCATGCTCTGGACTTGCCTAAAATCTCTCTCAGTTCCACAAACCCCAAACAAGCAGCAGCTGGCCTTGGCATGCCTAGCACAGTGGTGATAGATCTCAACCTGCATTGTAATTCCCATCAGGGGGCCCCAAGTCTGACATAAACTTTGGCCAGTGTTGATGTGGAACAAGAGCTTCAACTAAATGGCCACAAGCCGGGCACAAGTGGTGCCTGGTGTCAGCATACATTGTGGTGCTCACCCAACAGTCCCAAGCCTGGAACTAGTGGCAACCAGTCTTGATTCATAGAATAGCCTCTTCCAAGTGCCAACCAACCCCAGATGACTTCGTAGCTCCCACCAGGTGGTGCCAAGCCTACACTGGAGCCAACACACTTGTGGGTAGCTTTAGACCACATCAGAGCACCACCCACCAGCTTCAAAAATAACTCATCCAAAGGGTAGACATAGCTGGCAACAAAGCCCTGCAAAAGTGACTCCCACTATGTGATCACCCCCCGCACAACAACTTGCCCGCTGTAGCCATGGACAGCCAGTCAGAGGGTCAGTCCCACCCACTGATGTGCCAACAGCAGTCAAGGCTGAACTACAGAAAAGGGCGTACACAATCCATACAAGGGACACCCCTGGAGCACCTGGTTCAGGTGACCAGGGAGATTGTGCCACTGGGCCCACAGGACACTATATAAGGCCACTCTAGCAAGACTGGGAGACATAGCAGATCTACCTAACACATAGGCAACCAAACTGAGGAGACAAACATACTCCAAATAAAACAACAGGAGAAAACTCCAGAACAAGAATTAAATGAAATGGAAACAAGCAATCTATCAGATACAGAGTTCAAAACACTGAGAATCAAATTAGTGATCTGGAAGATGAAGTAGTGGGAAACAATCCTATTTACAATGGCATCAAAAATAATACCTAGGAATAAATTTAACCAAGGAGGTAAAATACCTCTATTTAGAACACTATAAGTACACTGGCAAATAAATGGAAGGCTACACTGTGCTCAGACTGGAAAAATGAACATAGTTGAAATTTCCATATTATTCCAAGCAAGCTACAGAGTCAGTGCAATCCCTATCAAAAGACCGGCATTTTTTATAGAACTAGGACAAATTATATGGAACCACAAAAGACTCCAAATAGCCAAAGTAATCTTGAGAAAGCAGAACAAAGTATACTACAAGGCTATAGTAATCAAAACAGCATGGTACTGGCATAAAAATGGACACATAGATCAATGGGACATGATAGAGCGCCCAGAGATAAACCCACACCTATATGGTCAATTAGTCTGTGACAAAGAAGGCAAGAATATGCAATGGGGTGAAGACAACCTCTTTAATAAAAGGCCTTGGAAAAGAGACCCATGCAAATGAAAGAAACTAGACCACTTTCTTACACCATATAAAAAATGGACTAAAGACTTAATTATAAGACTGGAAACCATAAAACTCCTAGAAGAAAATATAGGCAGTCAACTCTTTGACATCACTCTTAGTAATATATTTCTGGCTGTGTTTCCTCATGCAAGGGAAATGAAATAATAAACAAAGGAGACTATATCAAACTAAAAAGTTTTTGCAGAATGAAGGAAACCAACAAAAGACAACCTATTGCATGGGAGAAGATATGCACCAATGATACATCCCATAAGGGGTTTAACACCAACCACCCCCTCCCCCAAAAGTGTCTCCAGATAGATGAGTGGATAAAAAAGGTGCGGTACATATATACGATATTACTCCACCATAAAAAAAAAGTGAAATCTTGCGGTTTGCCACAGCATGGATGAACCTAGAGGGAATTACGCTGAGTGAGAGAAGTCAGACAGGAAAAGACAAATACCACTTATATTTGGAATCTAAAACAAAATATATGAATAAACAAAGCAGAAATTGGCATATTTTACACTTGAAACAATTAGGTGAATTGTAAAATTAAATGTCTACTTTTATAAATTAAATATTTTCAAAATTAGGAAAAACGTATCAGTGGTTGGGGGGAGTTGGGGAGAGGAAAAGGGAGGGACACTAGTGAGTTTCTTTTTGGGGTGAGGAAAATGCTCTGTCCAACCATCACCACCTCCTAATTCCAATCTCTGCATATACTAAAAACCACTGAGTTGCATACTTTAAAAAGCTGAATTTTATGATATGTGAATGATACATTTTGAAAAACTCCCTCTCCTGTCTGCTTCCCCGAGTGCTCAAACCCCAGGCTCTGGAGGTGTTGGGTGACCTGTGTCTCCTCCCTGCAGACTCCTCATCGACATGGTGCCCAGGGTGAGGCAGACGCGTCACTACGAGATGTTTGAGTGAAGGGGGCCGAGCCGCCAGTCTGCATCTGCATGAAGACGTCAGGACCAGGAGAGGTTTCCACACAGGCGGATGGTGCCGGCATTTAACTGAACATCCGGTTGTTTCTTTGGAAAGTTTGTGTTCGTGGGAACAGGTCTGCCCAGCAGGTTGGTCTGCACCGCTCCCCTCGCTCCACCGCCCCCGCCACACCCGCCAGGACAGCGTGCACAGGAGGGGAGCCTGGTTTCCCCCTTTCCAGTGGGAACTCACCTTTTCTGTGTTCTGGAGTAAAAGGGTTCTTGTGGGTAGGATAAGATCTCTGCTTGGTAGAAAGTTCTGTGGTGCTCCAGGCCTGAAATAGAGAGCGACTGACCAGACCCACCTCCTCTGGGCGCAGAGGGCTCCGGCCCCTCGGAGCTCGAGGTCTCTCCCGGCAGAGCTGAAGGGAAGACCGTATGTCTGTCCCCTTTCGTCCTCACTCACCCCTTCACATACCCAAACCATCCGTATATCGCGCTTCCTGATTTATATCGATGTATTTCATTAGTTTCATACTGTTTTACTAATCTGAAATCTAAACAGACTTGTTCAAAAGGAGACCATTCTATTTTTAAAGTACTTAGTGACGTATGTATGAGCTTTGCATGGACGAACTAAGCACATGACCCTTTCTTGTACATTCAGAACTCGAACATACATGTAAACACAGGACCCATTTTTGACATGTGAAACTACTGTTTATTTGTAATAAATAATGACATAATCCATCCACGTGCAGATATCTCTCTGCTGTTAGGTGGCAGTAATGGTACATTAGTCTGTCAGAGGCGCTGGCTCTCCTGTAAGGGCGAGATGTCCTCAGTGTACGTCACGTTAGGTATCGATTCTGTGAAAATGGTTCCCACACAACAGTCTGTACCTCTAGCCCAGGCGACGGTGTCTGGCCAATAAAGACCGTTACTGTTTTGTATGGTGCAGGGAGGCTCTTTCAGAGGTGTCCCCGTCATGGGAAGGTTTGCCGTTGTGGCTGAAGGAGACACGGAAGGTCACTTGTTCCTGGTGGAATGTGAGTAGAGCGCGACCCCCAAGAACTGTTTTGATGGCTTTGTGGCCTCGGTGGGGCAGGCCACCCACCGCTTAGGTGAGGAGCATGGCCACACATTCATTTGGTGGTGCCCGAGGCCCTGGGAGCTGACCTTGCCGGGGACCGAGGGACCTCACCCCGGCCTCCCATGCCCCATCTCCCACCAGCTGCGTCAGGCAGGGCAAGGGACGGTGGTTTGATCTAAGGCCACTGACCTTGGTTCAACCTGATGCTGTGCGCGGCTTCCTCTAGCAGCACGTAGAGGCGTGCTCTGTAGGACGGAAACACGTTAGGTGGGGGAAGGGAGGACTGTTCAGATAGGTCTGGGAAATGCAAGATTCAGCAGGTGTCCTTTCTGCAGGTTCCCTGTATTTCATATAGTGTGGTCGCTTGGGAGGGAAGCTGGGCTATAGCCTCCCCTAAACGTACACACTCAGTTTTCTTGGCACCTTTTTTGGGACTGGTCTGCATGAACCATGCCGTATCTGGGACCTGAGTGCTGTCCCTGCTCTGGGCAGGCACGAGAGAGGCTGTGCCAAGGCCGAGCCACGCCTTCCTCCAGCATCACGCACAGGCAGGCAAGCCCTTGGTGTGAGCACAGAGGGACCTGACCTGTTTCCAGGGCATGAGCCTAAAGTAACCGAATGTTCATGAGGAGGGAAATGCATCCCAGGCCTAAGAGGCCCTCAGCCTTTTTAGGACGGTTTTACTAGCACATCCTTAAAGATTTTCAAACACTGGGTGTAGTACAGGTATCTTAAAAAAAAAAAAAAAAAAAGCTCACCGGTCTTTCTGATTCACTCTCTTCTTGGTGAACGCTCTGAAATTAGTATTGGTGGATAGGATGTAGGGAAAGACGCTCAACAGTGACATGGCCCTCCTCCGCTCCTTACATGTGACCGTCCTCTCAGCGTTTCCAGCAGTGACTGCAGGTAGCAGATGCCAGCACTGGGGGTGCAGCTCGGTTGTGTTCTGCAGGTGACCCTGCACCCACCTAAGCCCCCCGCAAAGATCACTCCCACTTGTCACACAAGAAAAGTTTATTGAAAAATAAAGTTCTCCCTAGTTTTGTCTACAACAGTGGAAAACAAAGCAGTGCCTCTATGCCGGTACAGTACATTTGGACAGCGACGCCTCATTTGCAGAATCCTGCACTACTTAACCCCAGAGTGAACCAGGAGCTTTTGAAGACACAGATGCGAATGGCCATTAGCATAAAGACATCAAAGGTGTGGCAGCAACTACAGCAGAAAGCATATCACCATCTCCTTTGGCATCAATTGCTCTGCTATTGTCCTATTAACACCTGGGCAGGACTGAGCAAAATGCTTCCCAAGTCTGTTCCACCTCTTTGAAGAGAGGGGGCAGACTGTGCGACGTTCCCATCCTGCTGTCCCAGCCAGGCTTCAGACCCCAGCACGGCAAATGTTCTCTGTGCACCCTGAACCCCCCCACCGGCCACACACACCTGCCTGCTGGCCTTTCGTCCCTCTGCCAAGCCTCGCCAGCGGCAGGGGGGTATGTGGGGGAGAATCTCAAGGCTCCACAAAATCAGAGAGAGAGGGAATGGTGCTTTGAAGAAGGTAAACCCCAGTCTTATACGCACAGAAGCCTAGGACCGCTGAATCAGCTGAAAACGGGGGCTCAGACACGGCCCCAGCCAACTCCTCCACAGTGCAATCTATCGAGAAGAGGACCGGGGCAGGAGAGGAGATGGGCTCCAATCCATCAGGGAGCAAGAGGCTTAAAAGCCCAACGAAACAAAAAGTGAACTGATATTTAGGTGATTTGGGGGGAAAAAAATCAGTGAACCAGAAGCAAATGGGACAGCTAACCAGCCCAGGAGTCTGATCCCTGTGGACTGGACTGTGGAGGAGCCACCCTGGCCAGCAAGGGACTTCCTGGGGAATAAGTTCAGTTGGTCATTATTTTCCCCCTGAACACACAAAAGCCTCTAAGCCTCTCTCACTGCATTTCAGAGGAGTACAGTTAACTTTTAAGGGGTACAATCAATGAGAAAATTGACCTTAATTTCTAGCTCAGAAAGTTCCACAAGGAAAAACTCTGGAATGGTCCAGGAGACTTAGTGGGGTGAGGTCCAGCATGGGGTCACAGGTCACCCTTGCCATCTCCCACATACAAATTCTCACAGCCTAGTTTCATCTGGGGCTGAAGTGAGGCATATTTTCAAATCAGTCAGTGCATTCAGGGATCTGGTACCGTTCCAACCGGCGGGGGGGGGGGGGGGGGGTGCGGGACTTGGA
Organism: Miniopterus natalensis; assembly: GCF_054644295.1. Taxonomy (NCBI): domain Eukaryota; kingdom Metazoa; phylum Chordata; class Mammalia; order Chiroptera; family Miniopteridae; genus Miniopterus; species Miniopterus natalensis. The sequence goes on from NC_142088.1 coordinate 68,973,282, forward strand.
CGTGCTAATCAGTAAATCCTATACGTTCCATCAACCTGGAGTAACAGTTTCCTGCAGGCATGACTTCTGAATCAACTAATAAAGAGTGAGCACAGCTCTTTACTTCTCAAAATTTGTAAAATGCTAATAACATTTAACATTTACTAGGGCCTACTATGTGCCGGGCACTGCTAAACACTGAATCCTCACAAAACCCCTAAGTACTAAGACAGCTAGGGTAATTCTTTTTTCTGCATCTGAGACTCTACAGCTAGTTTGGCCTTTTGCTATAAAAACTCGGTTTCCCACTTTTTGTTGAAGTCAATAGGAATGAAAGGAACTGGCGCTCGGCTTTAGGAAATCCCACCTTCCCAAAGAAGCCCGGGTCTACTTGGGTGTCTCTTCACATGGAGGTGCTCTGTGGCCCTGAAGGGATGGATGGAATTGGAATGAAGCCAAGTATTTAAAGTATTTTTAAATAAATAAAGCAATCCAGGCTTGGGATAGTAGCACATACAACAGAGCCTGTCGTTAAGAAATAAAACTTTTTTTTTTTTTAAATCAAGGATTTGGGGGGCATGGAAGGGGTGGTAATGTCCTATTATATACACAATCTGAGTTAGCCACCTTGTGAAAGTGGGGTGGCCCGCCTTGGTCTAGTCCACAAAGCACAAGCTCACCTGTGAAGAGCACACGGTTTCAGTCAACCTGTCACATTCATGCCTTCATGACCACTGAGGGCTCTCCTCCCAGACGAAACCAAGTAGTCACATTAAGCTGTGTTCACTAAGGAAACAAGGCATGCAGATGAGGACCTTAGTGATGTGGACCAGATAAAGTGTTCAGGGGCCAGTGCTACTAATGGGCTCAGCGTGCCCTGCTCCCCTTCAGTGCAACCCCTCAGCTAGGGCTGGCCCTCTGCCCTGGCCACACTTCACCAAGTGCCCAGTGGCAGGGAGCACAGGCCCATTGGCAGCCAGCAGGCCCCAGACCCAAAGAAGGACTGAGCAGCCTGGGAAGGTGTGGGCTGGTCTCAAGGAAGCCAGCCCTTCTCTAGGGGTTTTCACTGCTTCATGGGGGTTTTCACATGCATACACGTGCTGGCCTCGGGGCTTGTAGGGCGTTGCTAGTGCCCAGCTGAGCTGCAGTGACGCAGGATAGGCCCTGTCTCCAAGCTGGAGGAGTCTGCTCTCTTCAACAGCACCCAGATTCCAAAACCAACCCCAAAGAAAAGTGAGAAGGCACCTCAGAGAAACAATAAATATCAAAGAAACAGACTCTCATTCCCAAATGTACAGCAAACACAAAAAAAGCAAACGATAGGCAGTGACAAAGACCCAATCTAAGCAAAAATGCAAAAAACCTCTCTGATTTGTTCATGTGCAAATCAAGTTACATACGAAATAAATGAGGTGTTCACTGGCATTAAAAGAAGTTATTTCCCCTTCAAGGAGCTCTTACTCCTGAAAGTTTAGATGTCAAGGGAAGGCTTTCTCTCTTTTAATAAATTAGATAAATCTTTTCCCTCAAGTTTTTTTAACAACTTAAAGATCACAGTGGAGGAAAAAAGCCAAATTTCACTTAGGAAGAAATGTACAAAACTTACAGACCAGGCAAGATATACTCATAGCACAGGAAGACACTGATCCTGGCTTAGGAATCCCTTCTGTATGGAAGTGTCTTCAATTATAAGTTGGTTTAGGAGTCTCTAAAAAACCACCAAAGGCCCACACTCTGAGAGGGGCTCCCCCCAGGGCAGGCAGGAACCACGCCCCTTGCCCCGCAGGGATGGGGGGTCCCTCCCAGTTTTCCTGCTGTGGACCACTGACCCTACTTGGGCCAAGTTTGTGAAGGCCTGGTGGCCAGGACACATCCAGCATCACTGCCCCTGTTGCTAATGCCTTCAACATCTGGAGTGTGGATCCGCGCGCCCCAGGAGCAGCAGTCCCCCGCGGAGCTCTGCCTCTCTCCAGCCAACACTGGGCTGGCAGCAAGAGGCGCCTGACGTGGGGAAAGGGCCCCGCTGCACTCCTGACCTGAGGGGTCCTGACACAGGAGAAACGGGAAGGTGAGGAGGCCTTGAGCTCTGGCAGCTAGCGAACAATCCTTGCAGCTTCTGCAACACAAGGCAGGCACAGGGTCTTTCCAGAGTGTAGCTTTCCAGCTTCCTAGTTCCTGTGCTTCCTGCAAAATGGGCTGACCTTGCTGCGCGTGGGAAACTGGTCTCGGCCCCAAGGCTCCCCCTGCTGGTCGAACGCCTGCACTGACATCCTCACCACTGGAAGCTCCCAGCAGAGCCCAGGAGAGGGCAGCACTGGCCCAGGAACTGCAGGCGGGGGAGCTCAAGCAAATTCCCACAATTTAGGGCGCGGCCACGAGGCCCATTCACAGGGAAAAGCAGTTCCTAACAGTATGGAAGGCAGTCATTCTCCTCCTGCAGGCAACTGCTCTTGCAAAACTTAAAAGAACACATACACTCGCCCCCACACACACACCCTATTACCAAAGTTTCCTTTGGACTTGTGCCCATGCTGCTGGGCCCAGGCCTCCCCACCATCACTCTCCCTAGCGCGTGTTCAGGGGTCACCTGAGGGGTGGGGGAGACCCCGGCTGCCCCTCCTTACCCCCTCCATTCTCTAGGACTGGAAGTGGGATTCAGACCCACTGAGTCCGAGTAAAAAAAAAAAAAAAGGCTGGCTATACATTTGGCATTACCTACGCACCAGGGAAGCACGGCAGAACGTAATTCCCCATACCTAGAGGCTCCCCACTCCCTGGTCCTCATGAAACAGAACCCTTCCTTTAGTGTCACTTCTCAAAGGCCCACCCAGCCATTTCTTGCCAGCCTGAGGCTGGGCCAGCTGCCTGAGGGCATGCAGGGTGCTGGGAAGCCAGGACTGCCAGAGCCACCAAGGCACTCGAAACCACCCTGAGGGCTGGGTGGACCACAGCTGCCTCGTAATAGGGAGATTCCTAGGAGGGAGGCGAAGGCTTCGCAGGAAACATACTTATAGCCTAAGCACAAAAACAGTGCATAGTGCGGGTGGGGAACCCACACAAGGAGAGCGCAGGGGCTCCGGGGCTGGAAGGGGGTCCAGTGAGTGTGACCAGGCCAGGCTGCCAACTGGCTCATTCCCCTCAGAATACTGATGCCTGGACTGAGAGCCACCCCACCCTCACCCCCACCGGTGAGTGGCCGGGACAGCGGGTCACTTTCACCCTGCCTGCCCCAGCGACCAACACATTCACTGAGAGCCCCCGTCCTTGGACTTCGGTGATATCAGCCATCAGAAGGAATGTAACACAAGCTCACCTGTTTGGAGCCCAGCTCCAGTGGTGACACAGTTCACAGGGCCAGCTTCACTCCTCCTGTCCACTCGCAGCTCAGAAACAACCCTCTTAGAGGTTAAACGACTAAAACCAAGGGTAGCTCTTTCAGGCCTGCATTTCTGGATTTACCACCCACCACCAAATGTGAATTTCCCAACCTTGTACTTCTTTCCCTGGCTGGGCTGCCCCCCCACATCGGTACCTGTCCCGTAGCTGCCACCCCTCAAGCGCACACACAAGGTTTCCTTTTGTTCTGGCACCATCCGCTTTGAGAAGCTAGATACCCTCAGCTGCCCTCAAGCGTGCCACCAGCCCCACAGTGCGCCATCTCTCCCTCCTGCCCACTGCCTGAAGCAGACAGAAAAAACATTACAGTGAAGGCAGATGGTAAACAGTGGAAAATCAAAGAAATAAGACCTGTGACCAATCCCTCTTTGCCCTCCCCTGACCCTCTCCCTCCCTCCCAAATAAATAAGTTAATGGATTTAGGAATGTTCCCATACAAAGTTCTTTCCAACCAGCTCAGTTCCTTCTCTGGTTTTGTTTTGTTTTAATGAATCTTGAGATTCGTGCTCTATCCTTGAGCAGGTGCATCGATGGATTCTCCCTACAGTCGCTCCTCAAAAAAAATAAAAGTTATGCCAGGGAGAAAAGCCAGGCTCCCAGCCTGACACCTGCTCTCCTTTTGTTTTGGTGAAAACGCCACTGTGATGCTCTGACCATGGCGGGAGAGACACCAAATCGAAATCTTCCACCAAAAAGTCAAGGCTCTGGCGAGAGTCCCTGAATGACGTGTGCCCCCCGGCTCTGCCAGGGCGGGGCAGGAGCCGCTGTCTTCCCAGCAGTGTGTGTGCAGGGCCGGGCCGGTGGCCGCTATAGACAGTCTTTGCAGAGAGCCACCTGGCCCTTGATGAAGTCCCGGCAGGGGCAGATCCGCTGGTGCCTGGGGTGGGCGCCTGCGCAGCTGAACAGCAGGAGGTCACCTTGGAACACACAGTGCTTTTTCTTGGGGTCAAAGGAGGGCACCAGGATGTCCTTGGCCAGCTCTGAGCTTTTGCAGGTCACCTCATACCTGAGGAAGAGAAAGGCACCGGGTTGGAGATGCAGGGATTGTCCTCGTGACTGGCTCCTCAGGCCCACCTCCTGGTGGCTGGGGAGCACACTCGGTCTCCTGCTGCAGAAAGGAGATGGCAGCCACCCTGTCTCAGCAAATCTTCCCCCTAGGGATGGAGGCTGGAGAAAGATGTCTGTGCCTGGACGTGTGTGTGGGAACATGTAGTCAAGGCTGCTTAGGGAAGCTTGTCTGTGAGAGAAACTGAACCACCCAAAAACTCACCACGTGGGGAACGGATAAAGCAGGTGCGGCCCATGGGTGCTCTCCGAGCTCCACGCCACCCTTGAAAAACAACGAGGTGGACCCGCAGGCAGCAGCGAGCGTGTCCCGGGGAGGCAGGTAACAGAACGGGAGCTATAGCACGACCAACCCGTGCGTGGGTACGTGCGAGTGCGGGGGAGAGTGTGTGCGTGGGTTTGTAAACGTCTGAGTATGAACGTGTGTGTATAGGATGTGTGTGCGAGTGTGTGTGTGTGGCAAGACTATGGGTGGTCTAAAAGCCAAGAAGGCCACACACTAAAGCCTTAACAATGGTTGCTTCTAAGGATAAGACTGGGGCAAAATCGTGTATTATTTAAGTATTTTTAATTTTTATTTTATTATTATTTTTTAAATATATCTTTATTGATTTCAGAGAGAGAAAAGGAGAGGGAAAGAGAAAGATAGAAACATCAATGATGAGAGAGTCATTGATCGAGCCCGCAACCTGGGCATGTGCCCTGACCGGGAACTGAACCCCGATCGCGGGGATCCTAGGTCGATGCTCAACCGCTGAGCCACGCCCGGCCGGGCTATTTAAGTATTTTTTACAACTACATTTAATGTTTTTATTGATGGCTACCAGATTCCTGCTATATGGGCTGGTCTCTGCTGCAGAGCAGTGAGTGAGATGGTCCCTGGGGAGGTGCTGCTCTGGGGGCCTGAGTCACAGGACCTTTGCAGCCATGGCAACAAGACCCCCCCCCCCCCCCCCGCCCCCAGGTAAGTGCCCGAGGCTTCGGGCCCGCAGAGCAGGAGTCTGGATCTAGGCCCGACCTCCAGCCTGAGCTCTTGCTCCACTGCCATCTCCTAACAACTGACTGACTGGGGGCTGGAGACCATGGCTTCGCCCTCTGTGGCTGGACCACTGCCTTGGGGCAAGGATGGCCAGGTATTCCTGTTCCCAACACTGTTGGCCTCTTATCTCAAAGAAGAGTCACATGCCTTTTCCTCTGGCTTGGGGTACATCGGTGTCACCCACCCGGACTCCCCAGAACAAAGAGTCCTCCCCAGGTGTCCAGTCTGGTGCCCACACTCCAGGTGTGGACAGTTCAGAGAAGGAGGTAAGGACAGGCCAGGGAGACCCGGATTTGAGTCCTGGCTTCACCTGTGACCCTGGACAAATGACTGAGCCTCTCCATGGTTCAGTTTCCTCCTCTGTGAACTGGGGATAAATAATCCTTAACTCACAGGGGGTGCAGGAATAACAGCACTTACAGAGCACGTGGCAGGGCTCAGGAAGTGGTAACCATTGTTACAATCACCATCACCGCCACGATGGTGATAGTGACCCGGCAGACGCTGGGTGGGCTTTGCCACCTGCCACCTTGCCCTACAGCGCGAACTCCACACACGCCAACGGTCTCCTTTTCCTACCTTCACAGAAGTCTCGACTCCTGCTGACAGGGTGGGGATCCGACTGCAGAGCCAAAGGTTTCCTGCTGCCTCTGGAAAGCTTCCAGATACCCCCATTCCTCCTGCCCCCCCTTGCTTCCTCCAGCCCACTAACAAACTCCCTGGTCTGGAGTCCTTGCCAACGCTAATCAGGTGGTTTCCAGTACATCTCGGGGGATGCTGGTGGCTCTCCTGGGCTGCCAGCCTGGCGCCCGGTGCTTGGGAGGGCACTGCTCCCTCCTCTCTCGTCCTGCAGTTGCCAGATGCCCCATCATCTGCATGCCAGCTGGGAGATGGAGGCGCGTAGAAGGTTAAGGTCATGGACCAGGAGAGCGAGGGCAGGAAGTGGGGGTTTTATGGATTCCCTAAAGGAAAGTGAGCCAGCGACTCGGGGTCCCGAGTCCTGTACAGGATACCCTGACTGGCCAACCCACAGTAAGGGGCCCCGAGAGCTCACTGGTGCACTCAAGTTGCCATATGGCACGTGGCCTTGGGAAACAGTTATGCTTACGCTCCTCATTTATTTAGGGAATCACAGCAGCTGCTCTATCTTGAGTCATCTGGCTGGTACCCGGCTAAACTGGAACGTAGAAACGTCTACAACTCATCTCAGACCCCATGGCAAGGGCTGTTACTGTCAGGAGCCACGAAGAAACCCTCCTGCTCCTGCTGCCGGGTCACCTGGACTCAGACCCCGGGCACAGCTTCCTGGGTGTGAGCACACGAGTGCCCACGTTTGTGAGCACATGTCAGCAGAGGCTGCCATGGGAGCAGCCTGCCCAGGGATGATTTCCAGAGACCACCACAAAGTGCTCAAACAGCATGTGTTACCAGAACCACAGTGACCCACCATGGTCCACGGAACCTCAAGTCCACTCCATTCCTTAAACACCCCCTTTGAGACTGGGCCAGGACACAGCTCTAAAGAGTATCTAGGGTTGGGACAGCATATCTCTTTTTTAGGGGGAACGATCTAATTAGAGCTGTTAAGGTGGGGAGTGGCCAAGTAAATAAGCACTATGTGGTTCAGGGTGCGGTGTAATAATGGGGAGATTTAGCACTGATGGGGTCATGAGTCAGAGGTCAGAAGGAACCTCACATGGAAATCTGGGAACTGCAACTGCCAAACTCAAAATGCCAAAGCAAAGGGAAGTGAGTGGTGTCAGTGAAAGCAATGCAAGCAGGAGGGTAAAGCTCATGCCCTCCAGCCAGCCCCTCCTGGGGCAGCTCAGGCCCGCGTTCCCGGGCTGCACCCACCTCCACCGAGGGACCCGGCAGAGTCAGGGCTGCTCGCGCCCGGCTGTGCACCACGTTCCAGGAAAACAGTGCAAAAGGGGACAGGGACAGGGACTGTGGCAGGGGAAGATGGCAATGGACTTCGCGGTGGGTGTTCTGTGCCGGCCCCTTGCCTGTGTTTCTAATTCCTTTCTGACTCCAGGTGCAAGGCTGTGACCTGCCACCTGCACTGCTCAGACTGCTGGGCCACCCGGGGACCTGGCCACGGTTGTGGTTCTGTGCCCACCTCTGCTCCCATGGTTTGCGAGTATGACATTAGCAAAGTGAACAACTCCCACAATCTCCAAGCCTGGATATGATATTATTTATGCAAATACAACACCCCCATTTGAATTCTAAATATACCAGCACACCAGGTGACCTCATCTCCCTAACAATAAAAATCCCCCGCTAACTTTCTCTGGGGGATCACGCTCCCACCCACTCCCATTCCCACATCTTTTCCCAGCAGTCCCCAAGGCTCATCCCTCTCAACCCAACTCCGGGCAAAGGTAAGCTGAGTGCCCCCCACCCCCCAGCACTCACTTCAGCAGGTCCTTGTCCTTGTTCAGGTGCTGGAAGAAAGATGGCTCGCAGATGAGCTGGTTCTCCTGGCACACCTGCTTGCAGGACTGCCCGGGTGCCGCGAGCTTCACCTGCAGGGCACTGAGGGGCGGCCACATCACCTGTCCGTGGCAGAAGTCCTAGAATGACAACGAAGCCATCAGCCAAGGGAACAAAGCTGCAACCTGCGGTCCCCGGCCTGCCGAGCAGCCCGATAAGGAGAGGACGCCTCTGCACGAGGGCAGTGAAGGGGAGAGGTGGGCGCCAAACTTGGGTTAGAACCGGCCTCAGCCAGACCCTGTCCTTGGGCCAGCTCTTTACCTCTCTGCCCACCAGCTTCCTCAACGGCAGAAGGGGTGACAGCATCTCCCATCTCCCACATGGGCTGGGCAGCCCAGGGCCTCTGAGGACAGTGCGCAAGCTCTGGGTGCCAGTGGTGCCCGAGTCCCACAACCATTCAAAACTTTACAAATGACTGCTAAAGTCTTCCCTAGGTGAAAGAAATATGAACGTGAATGAAGCACAGTCTCTGGGCTCAAAGGCTCAGAGCACAGTAAGGGAGGCGAACATTAAAAAAACTAAACAACAGAACAAAACTGATGTCCAAACAGGAACGCACAGGCCACTCAGAGGAGAAAAATAATTAATTAACTGTGGGGAGGGGAAGAGTGATGGTGGTAGCTATCAGAGAAGACTTCCAGAAAATAGAGACTTCCAGGCTGGGTTCTGTAGGCTGAATAGGAGTTAGCAGCTTATCACTAACATGGTGCTTTGCAGATAATTGGTGCTCAATAAAGAGCTGTTGAACTGAATCGAATGGCTTTACATCCTGGAGGTTTGACAGCAGAAGTAGAAAAAAACAATATTCTAACTGAGAAAGGCTTTCTACAGACAGAATAAGACATAAATAGTAATTTCCAATCTGGTTAACAAGCCCACTCAGAACACAGAACATCTGCATTTCTCTATAACAATTATTTCAACCAGTCACCAAATTTCCCTAAATTTGCTTGACTATTCTGAAAATTTCCGGCAGTAACTGTAATGAGAAAGGTTTATTAACCAACAGAAGTTTATAGAAAAAGTAATGTTCTGAATAAATGAACACAGCTTACTGTGAAGAAGTCAGGGTGCTGCTGCTTTTGTCACCGGGCTGGGACAGCATGGAGACAATGTTATTCACAAACACCACGGGCTAGAGAAGATGGGGGCTCCTCCCTGGAGAGAGGCACCTGGCAGAGGGGCAGCCTGGCCCCTCCCTCTTGGTTGTAGGGGATGGGATCTTTCCCATAAACTCTTCGCCCCCACCCAGTCCAGGCCCAGCCTTTAGCAGAGTTACTACACCCGTGACATGCCAGGAACAAGTGGATTTCTGTGCACAATCACATTGTCTGGAACCCAAAAGACAGGCTCAGATACAGGTGTAGAGGCAGGGTCAAGAGTAAGTAAGTTCAGGAATTTGTGTGTGGGGGGGGGGAAGTGTGGGGCAGTGGTGGCAATTTCTAGGTCATGACATTGGGGTTTGGGCCAAGTTCAGCCAGTTATTAAGGGGTAAGGGTCACATTTGTTATTTATATTATAGCTGGAAATCCAGGGCCTAGAACTGAAAAAGTGTTCAATAAATATTGACCAATTCACCGTATTAAAATATTTCAGTTGCCTATTGGCACCCACCATTCTCAGCCCATGATTTCCTCAAAATGAGTGAACTTCATCCACGGGTGGCCCCTGGGGCTGATTTCCCGAGGTGGAATCTGTGTTTCCCCCAGGGCAACAGAGAAGGTGGCTGGGAATCAGAGCTGTGGTGACTAATCTCCATGGGTGATCTCTACACATGCAAATCAATCAATGCACCAACAAGCTCTCTCTGGAAAGAGTTAGACATGAACCTCTCACATTCCATCTCCTTCAACTGCTGGGAGTTGACCCAGGAGAAGGGAAAACATACGTCCACATGCATGTTCACAGCAGTACTCTTCACAACAGCTAAAAGGTGGAAACAGCCCCAATGTCCACTAACTGGTGAATGGATAAACAATGGAATACTAGTCGGCAATAAAAAAGGAATAAAGCACTGATACAGGCTGTAACATGCGTGAACCACAGGAACATTATGCTGAGGAAAGAAGCCAGAAGTCTCCAGCAAAGGCACATCTACAGAGACAGGACACAGATCAGTACTGCCTGGGGCTGGGGTCAGGGAGCAAAGGACTGACTGCAAATAGGCACAAATGAGCTTTTTGGGGCAACGAAATCATTATCAAACTAGATTGCCATGGAAACATTCCTCACGCTAGTGATAACCTCTCCCCTTTTCAATTCCTTTTCTTCTTGCCCTGCAACCTGTCACCTCCTGGACTATCCAGATTCACTACCAGGCTTGTCCTTCCTCCCCCAGGGAGTTCAACACAGGCTCTGATGAGCTGACTTCCCTGGAACTAAAGCTGATTCCACAGTGGCTCCTGGAGTTAACTCGTTTTCCCGTCCCTATCTCCAGAATGCTTTTCACATGAATTACACAGCTCTTTGCAAAATAATATGAACACAACCACTCTCCATATTTATAAGGTCTATACCGGAAGTAGAAAATAGTGTTGAAGAGCACAGATATGGTTTTCCGAAATCAATCTGAACATTTCTTTAAAAGACCCTGCTATATTCTCTGGCCTCAGGCAAATACCGAAGTTTTCCCCAAGAAATGCATTAACGAGAACCCTAACAGCTTGGACCCACTCAGGTAAGGGAAGAGGGTGCTCTTGACCTCAGATCACAGGGATTTTTGTCTTCCCACCAACCCCCTGGGGCTGTAGAGAGGACCTCATTTTATTTATTTACTTATTTATTTATTTATTTACTTACTTATTTAATCAATCCTCCTGTACTTGCACCCACTGGGGCCAGGGATTGAACCTGCAACCCAGGTACATGCCCTTGACCAGGAATCGAACCCATGAGCCTTCAGTTCTGGGGCTGACAGTCTGACCACTGAGCCTCACTGGCCAGCGTGAGAGGACCTCATTTAGAGAGATGACTTAAAAGAGCCTGCAATCCAAATCAACATTTTTAGTACAGTTAAAGGGGCACAAGGACATCAGAGGCAAAAAGCAAGCGGTTTTCCTAGAGCCAGGATCCTTTCTCGCTGGGCTCCAGCAGGGGTGGCCGGTGTGAGGTGGGCTCCCCGCTGCCAACCGCTCAGCTGTTCGCTGAAGCCTGGGGCTCTCGCAATTGCTCTCAGTCCCGCTTCCTCTGGCTCCCACTGCTTGGTGAGCTGATGGACAACTTTGAAAGGGCTCTGGAGTAACAGCTTCCTTGTTCCCCTTGTAGATCACAGGGAGGGCTTGAAGGCAGAGATCAGCCTAATTAGAGCCGAGGCTCCCACAGGAAACCTGAGGCATTACCACCTCTTCAGAGCTTGAGGCTCTCCTGTTCAAACCAGAACACTCCTCTCTGTGGTCTCACTGCTCTTTGAAGGTATCCCTGTAGCTGCAAACACAATGAACATCCAGAGCACCCCAACACGGGGCCCGAGGCAACAGTTTCAGGCGGGGGACCCAATCTGTCAGCCAGTGGGGTCTGGCTTCATCTTCCCGGGGGAGTTGGGAGAACATTATGGCATCAATGAAACCCTCCAGAGAGGCCTGGGATAAACTCACAACAGGCCACTTTACTGCTCTTTTTGCAGCACTGGGAAAATGTTTACTAAGAAATACCTGGAAGATACCTAGAGAGATTTTTCCAGAATACCAATCTGACAGCATCACTGCCCTCACCGTCTTAAAACCTTTCTTTGCCCTCCTGTTGTCCCACAATCAACTCTGAATTCTTCAGATGAGACTCAGCATCATCGTATGACCTGTCTCCTCCTCCAGCCTCACCCTTCACATCGTCTCTCTTCAGTCACAGCTAAACTTCTACTAATTCACCTCCATTTCTCTATGTGCCCCAGCCTGCCTTCAGGACTCATCTGTAAATGCTTCCGGAGAGACTCCCGTCCCTCCCCTCCCTCCCCTGCAGATGGAACTAAGGATCCCAAAGCATCCTGGACATGTCACTATTGCAGGGTGTAACCTATACCAGTGGCTTTGCCTGTGGACCTGACTGGCTTCTCTGTGACTCTTGAAGCCCCCTGAGGACAGGGACTAGTCCGTTGCCATCTTTTCTTCCCCAACTCCCAGCAGAGTCCACAGCACCCAGCTGACACATCTGCAGAGTGGATGGATGAATGAGCAGCAGGCAAGAAAGAAATCTCTGGGTTTCTGTGAGCCCCAGAGTTCTATGGAGAAGTCACACCCAGGAGGTGGTGTGAAAGGGAAGTTCCATTAGCATGTTTTAGTGACATGTTTTCCAATCATAAGGTCCAAGATGGGCTTCTGGTACACATAAAAAACAAACAAACAAAAAAACCAAAATCCAGGCACTCCCTCCCTCCCTACCACCCACTTATTCAGTCCTTCAACTGGGTGTTATTGTGCACCTACTGTGCACCAGGCAGAGAGCCAGGCACATGGCATTTAGAGGTGACCATGCTGGGCATGGCCCCTGCATTACACAGCACTTAGCAAGGTCTGTTTAAGGAGGTCTGTTTTCCTTCCTGTCTGAAAGGAAACACAGTAATAATTTACAGAGAACAGGCCACGTGAGAATTTTTAAGGACTGGCCGGGATTCCAGAGTTTTAGGAAAGAAAGAAATAAAAGCCTTCATAAACTTGATAAAGAGTCTTTTTACTTGTGGGGGTGAGTAACCCTTCTCCCTGAGAAGAAGTGGAGACGGGGAAGTAGGAGGCGGGTTTCAGAAGCAGAGATGCTGGTAAAACCTCAGGCAGCCTCCCTAACGGTCGTAAGAGCTGTGTCTGAAACTCACTGCGGAAGGAGGTCACAGCAGCTCCTGCCCGCCCCTTCAGGGAGGACCGTAGATCCCTGAGGTAAGAGAACGTGGGAAGGACAGCTCTGGGCCGCCTGCCATGGCCTGGCCTGGCAATGCTGCTGGTGCAGGCCTGGGCTCCACCAACCCAGCACCGAGCCCGATTCCAGGACGTGTGAGCCCTGTGACTGCGAGTCTCAGCTCCCCCTGTCCAGAGAATGGGGTTATTCCTGCCACCTCCCAGGCTTACGTGAGAATTAAATGAGATGATGCACTGTGATGAGCTTGGTACACATCGGCACAGTCTGTAGGCAAACGGTTGTGAGGGTTAGGATGCTGCTGTCCTTCTTAATTTAGGTGTTGTGCAAAAACTGAATGATAATAATTCACGTGTTTAGCTCTCATGGTCCAGTCTGATGAGTGATATTATATAACATATATTACAATCAGATATGCTTATGTAAGAATATGCTACGATATTATACAAGCTATAACGTACTCAGTAATCAGCACACTAGTTTGCATTTATTGAGCACTGTGCCAGCCCTGTTCTAAGCACTGCCTGTGTATTAGCTCATTTAATACTCACGTTGGCCATACGGGGTTCTGTTATATCCCTGTTTTACAGGGGAAGAAACTAAGACACAGAGAGGCTGAGTAACACGCCCAAATCACACGACCAGAGTCAGAGTGGGGGCACTGGAACCCAGGTGGCTGGCTGCAGAGCGTGCCATCTTGTGGCCAAAAAAACTCAGAATATGAGATCGCCATCCTGAAGCCTACGCACCAGGGCACTCCCTCTGACAGCAGCACCAGGGTTTTCCACGGCTCGCATGGTCTGTCAACCCAAATCATTCCTCTGAAACCTATATTGGGCCTAGGAACTATGCCTACTTATATTTTTAACATACCGTTTCTATTTGAGTCTGCTAATCTTCATCCCCTATTGTACAAAGACTTCTTGATCACCCCAAGACACCCTGCTCTGCCCTTTAGAGGAGCCCCTTATTTCTGGAATCTGGTCAAGGAGTTCATTCTCCCCTACCCACAGGGGCTCTCGGTCTGTCTATTTCCAGCTCTGTGTTGCTTTTGAAGCCTAAGGAATTAAATGTTATAAATGAGGCAATGACACACTTGGCCTTTACTTCCATGAACACAAGTCACAGCTTCCATGCTGATGGGGTCATGGGACTTATAGAACCCTCCCCTGCTTTGGAAATAAAGTTCTGCTTTTATCTGTTTTATAAACTTAGGTTTCATGTAAAGTTTTGTTTGAAAAGAGGTCCTGTTTTAAAAGATGTTTGAAAACCACTGAAAAGTCTTAACCTATTTAGAATTACAGAACATTTATAAAAGGAATGCTTAGCAACCTCAGGGTTCAGTCCTGGCCTTAGGGTGAGAAATGACCATTGGCAGGACTAGAGAGCCGTCTCTTTGTACTCCTCCCCACCCAGGTCTTTGAGATCCCTCTCAGAACCCCGTCAACATACAGTCTGATGGTCAAGGAGGTTTTCATCTTGACCATTCGATTTCTCCCATAAGTTTCCATTTGGCTTTCCACTGTCATAAAGAACATTCTTCCCCCAAGGACAGACTGGCTTCCCTGGGTGACCACAACAGGGCATGCTTTAGAATTCCAAAAAGCCATTATCCAACTTCTGGAGTCTTTCAAATCAGGGAAATAACCACAGAAACATGAGCTCTTACCCGTTCATGAGAGCCCTCTCTGGTAACAGCAAAGACAGACGGACTTCTAAAGAGCCTCACCTGTTTTTCAATGAACGCGTTGATTCTCTGCAGCACCCCCTCACATGTGAACTCATATGGCATGTATGGCTCAATCTGTTGAGACAGAACATGGTATCACAAAAGAGGAAGATGCCAAACATGGGACATTTACCTGGTCTGTCTCTCAGCCTCAGGTTTTCATGTGTAAAACACTGATGAGAAAAATCTACCTCTTTGAAGCTGTAGTGAAGGTTATATGGGGGGTGGGGGGTGGGGGGAATAAAACACTTAGTGCATTGTCTAGCACAGAGTAGGCATTTGGCAAAAGGTGGGAAAATGACTTCCAGAGGTAAGCCCCCTGGGGCAGCATTCATGGCTGCTCTCAACGCTGAGCAGTGTGGCACATTAGGAAGTCAACATTCACTCAAACATCTGTTGAACAAATACATGCTCACTGCTCTGAGAAAGGCACATGATGAGTGGTTTAAGGACCCACGACAGTAACAAAAGCACTGTCCTACTTTCAGAGGTGAGAATGACATGTACCCAAAGAAATGTGAAAGAAAACAGAGTGATAAAGCACCACAGACAGTTCATAGAGAGGGTACTTGGAGGCTGGAAGGTCAAAGCAGACTTATGCTCATGGTGGGCTTTTAAGGTCAGCTATGATTCTAGTGAGCCAAGATGTGGAAGGTATTCCAAGCCGAGGGAGTAATGTGAGATTAGACACCAAAGAAGACAGCAGGAGGGTAGAGCTCAGGATTGTGGAGGCTGGGAGACAAGGCTGGGAAGAGGATCACTGGATTAAACAAAAGCCTTGAGATCTCTAGGCTAAGGAGCCCAGACTTTGAGGGTAGCCTAGAGGTGCTTTGTTGTGGTGGGAGAGACAATCTGATCAATACTGTGGCACCTGTGGGAAGGGGAAGAAATGCGAGTTTGATCTCTGCTGCACAGTGCTTGGACCAACATTATGAAGCCTGTGCTCTGGGGGCAGCCAGCTAGCATCACCAACCTGAAATGGAAATTCCGCTTGGCAGAAAACCATCAGCAACCCAGTGTGTTACAGCTTCAGAGAGCCCAAGAGCACTGTCAGCAACAGAATAGAGGGGGACCTTCACCATCACCCTCTTAAGTCTGTACTTGCCTATCTTGAGTCTACAGGGTAGAGAACTGGACAAAACGTCTGAGTTGAGGCCAACTGAAAATGGGTTAATGGATAGAGAAGACCTCCCTCTGTGGGCACACAAGCAGTTGGTCTCAAGGCATTCTCTCCCTTTTGTGTGTGTGTTGATTTACACACTACATTTAAAATCTTCAACCATGATTAATTTCATGACGTATCTTCAAACACACAACTAGATGGTGCATCACACAAGTTGTTTCTCACCATCCCTGCCTATATCCATCCATCCATCCATCCATCCATCCAGACAAAACTAAGAGGCTGAGCATTAAGTATTATATGGGCATGATTATTCTGCAAGAACAGAGGTCATTCTGTTCCTAAATAGCTCATTTCCAAAGAGTTCAAACACTTGGAAAAACTGACTTCCTGTTCCGAGCTGTGTCTTCTCATTTCAAGCTTTTGCACTTGCTGTGTCCTCTCAAATCCAGACATAGCCCTTCATACCAAATGTAAACCTTTTCTCTTCTTTTAAACGTTATTTATTTACTCAACCAGTGGATGATTCCAGAAGCTTTCTATAAATGGAAGTGAATTAATTCAAAGGGCTCCATGCAATACAGAAAAATGGTTCTTCCTGTGTGCTCCTAGCAACCAAACTCAGTTTAACCAAAGGGAAGCTGACTCATTCATTGCTTTGTGGCCCAATTCACTGTTTTAAAAGATACAAAGCCAAACCATTTTCCTATAAAGGAAAGGCAAAACAATGAAACTGTATTCTTAAGCCACCTCTGCCATCCTGAGTTGCACTAGCCTCCTGCTGGGAACGGGAGCAGGGCCTCTGCGTGGAAAGCTCTCCAGGGTCAGAGAACACTAGCAAGCCTCTGATGTAGAGGCTGTTGTGCAGGTTGGAGGTGTGTATGTGTGTGGCAGTTTTCTGGATGACAGCCCTTCGGGAACAAGTCAAGGCCTCTTTGGGGGATGGAATGAAAGAGAATGCTGATACCACATCCAGTCACAGAAACACATGTAGGGCCAGTCGTGGAGAAGTAGGGGGAAGTTCTTGGTCATTCTACTTTGTGGAAAAAGGACTGTTACTCATTTGGCCACAGGAAGGATGCCTGCTGGCTACACTGTGTAGTTCCTGCTGGCTTTGGAAACTTCCACTATCTTGCCACCTTCTCCATTTTCTCTTTGTGTTTCAATCTGGATAATTTCTACTGAGAAGTCTTCAAGTGTATTGGTATTTTCCTCTGCTGTGTACAGTCTGATGATAGAGTTCTTCAGACACAACTAAGAGGCTGAGCACCAAAAAAGTTCATTTCTGATACCATATTTTTCAGTACTAGCATGTTCTCATTTGGCTTTTAAGAAGTTTCCATCTCTCTGCTGAAATTCCCCATCTCCTTCACATACATCGTCCACTTTTTTCACCAAGCCTTTTAATGTATTTACCACCTTAGCATTTAAAAAGTGGCTGTACGATAATTCCAACACCTGGGCCATCTCTGTGTCTGGTTTTATTCACTGTTTCCTCCCTTAATGATGGGTCATGTTTTCCTGTTTTGACTATTGTGTAACTTAAAATCTTGTAATTAAAGACAAGAAAGCACGGCACCAGATTTCTGACCCATTTCTAACAAGTGGAAGGATTTTAATGACGTTGGTTTTTGTATTAACCTCAATCCTCACTTCATCTCTCTTTTCTACTCTTATCTTTCCCTTTACTTCATTTCATGCATTCTGCCCCCCCCCCCTTACATTACCTTTACTAACTAGTCAAAAAGACCTAAGTGTCAATCCAGGTTTTACTACTCACTAATTGTATGATCTTGAGTAAATTAATTTCCTTAAATCTTAATCTTCTCAGCTAGAAGACGAATAAATGGGATGAGGCTCATAAAGGCATAAAGAAAGATTCTAGATGTGTAGGAAGAGGTCCCCCTCTCTATCAGCTACCACTGTAATTACTTTTTCTTCATAAGTGGCCCACATAGTTTCTGGCACAAGATGAAAAAGGTTGACCAGGGTTTTATAACGTGGAACACTAAGGATTCCGTGGGGTGAACAGGGCCAGCCTCATGCATGAGTGAGTGGAGAACACTGAGCGCCCCACTCCTAGTGACTTAGGTACCAGACATACAGAAGATTGAGGGGTGTAAGTAGGGAGAGACTTTCTGGAAAGTGCAAGATTAAGTCTTAAAGGATTTTCCCCTTTGACTTTTGTTTGACAAAAGGTAGACTCCATGGTCCAAGATTTTCTGCCTTCTCTTAAAGGGGATGTGCACTTAACTAAGTATGTGGGTTGCATCGAGTCCCCAAAAAAGATATGTTGGAGTCCTAATTCCCAGTACCTGTGAAAATGATCTTACCTGGACATAGGGTCTTTCTAGATGTAATCAAGTTGAGATGAGGTCATACTGGATTTGAATGGGCCCTAATCCAAAATGAGAAAACACACACACACACACACACACACACACACACACACTCACACACTCACACACGGAGATCGCCATGTGATGAAGATAGAGGTTAAAGTGCAGCAGCTGGAAGTCAAGGAACACTTGAGCCACCAGAAGGTAGAAGACACAGACAAGGGTCCTCTACTAGGGAATTTGAAGGGACCATGGTCCTTTCGACATCTTAATTTCAGATTTCTAGCCTCTAAATTCATGAGAAAATAAATGTCAGTTGTTTAAGCCACTCAGTTTGTGGTTCTTTGTTATGGCAGCCCCAAGAAATGAATTTACTAAGGAACCTGGAGACTCAAGTAAGAAAAACCTTCCATCTCCCCAGGAATGTCTTTCTGGTGGAAGCTTTAGATGTGTGGCAGATGTTTTGACGGAGTTCACTGGTGCCACACCCTACTCAGCACTCTCCTGGCGTGGCCACAAGAGGTCTGGGGCACGGCTGCCCTAAACTGTGAGGACCGGGATTGAGATCATCTATGACATTAAGGGAAGCTCTGAGAGGTTCTATCACAAATCAACAACCAGACCCTCTTCAGAGGGAGCAGAACATGGTGACGAACAGCTGTGTTTGTGTTCCCCTGGAGGTTGAGTGAGTTGAAACCGGCAGTTCAGGGAGCCACACTTCATTTCTCAAAGGGGCAAGATGGCCTGTTACATGGGTCAATGGCTATTTCTCCCAGGATTCATGCTTTTCCCGGGCCTTCCCTTTACTTATACTGTGCCTGGAACCCCTGCCCTTTGGGCTCAATTCTCAGTTTAGCTTTGCAAATTCCTGTTCATCCCGTAAGACTTAACTCAATGTTGCACTTCCAGAAAGTCTCTCCCTACTTACACCCCTCAACCTTTTGCATGTTGTTATTGGCACTGAACATATTCTGCAAACATCTATTCCTCCCTGTCTCCATTCATCCATCAGGTAAATCACTATGCTGGGTTTTGAGTATACTAAAGTGAGACACATATATCCACTGCTCTCATGTTTCTTGGAGTCAAGTGGAAATCAAGACTGTCAATGACAAAAATAAGGACAGTATATTATTATATATGTAATATTAATACAGTGGTGCCTTGGTTTTTGAACGTCTCTGTTGATGGACATTTCAGGTTACGAACACCGTAAACCTGGAAGGAAAGGCTTCAGTTTTCTAACACGCCTGGGAAGTGGAACATGCCACGTGGCTCCCGCTGAGGGCAAGATCCTGAGGCCTCGCTGTCGGCTGTGGATCCCTCGGTTTTCGAACGTTTCAGAACTAGAACGATCTTCCCGAACGGGTCACATTAGAAAACTGAGGGACCACTGTACTAACTTAATAATATTAACCAACCACACACCATGTGGTAGACACTGAACTTAAGCTCTTTATACTCACTGTCTCATTAAACCCTCACAATTGCCCTCTAAAGCACACAGTGTTAGCCTACATTAGAGATAAGGAAACTGGGGCTCAGAGGTTACGTAATGCCTGAGGGGGTGCTGCTAGCACATGGTAGGGCTGGAACCCAAACCCAAACTGTCTGATTCCGGCCTGCCTTCACAGCCCTGCCTATACTGCTTCTCTTAAAAATTATAAGAGGAAATAGTGCTCTGACAGGATGCGTGCAGGGGATGGGTACACCTGACCTGACAGAGTCCGAAACAGTCCTGGGGCTGGGAGAAAGGGTAACTTAGCCCATTCCTACTTGGTGGCAAGCGTCCTTCGGGCAGGCAGCCAGCCTCGACCATGTTTATGGAAGTGAGCATCCCCTAGAGGGGCTCAGAGGGTGCTGTGTGTGCAGCAGGTATGTAAGAAATGTCTGCTGAACTGACCAAGAGAATCAGAGATGTCAGTTACTCATACAAAATTCTAGAAAATGTTTAGTTAGAAAAGCCAAATAGATGCTATATAAAAACATGTCCCGTATTTCCTTAAATATTCCTTAGCCTCACCTTTTTGAAGAAGAGCAAGTCTGCTTTTATTTTTTTTAATATATCTTTATTGATTTCAGAGAGAGGAAAGGAGAGGGAGAGAGAGAGATAGAAACATCAATGATGAAAGAGTCAGTGATCGGCTGCCTCCTGCACACCCCTGACTGGGGATCAAGCCTGCAACCTGGGCATGTGCCCTGACCGGGAATTGAACCCCGATTGCCTGGATCCCAGGTTGACGCTCAACCGCTGAGCCATGCTCGCCGGGCGCAAGTCTGTCTTTTTGGGTGTTTGTGAGAGCTACATAATTAGGTCACTGAAGCAAGTCCTATAATCCCAGCTCCTACTGCTGTCTGGGACCCAGGGGTCCCGTTGAAGGGTTTGTAGAACCATATACATCTAGATACCAGCTCTGTTTCTGCAGAACATTCATAAGATCCCCAGGCCAAGTCCATGGCTTGGCTATTTTCTGATTCCAGAGTTAAGCTGACATGGAAATGTTCTAATGACTCAAACAAAGGCCTGTGATACTTCCTGCACGGTTCAGTTCACATTACAGATGGGGGGCAATGAAACAAAAGGACCCACCTTCTGACTTAGAATTGCTTTCACTGCATCCTCGACTTCCTTCTGATGGCTGAGGTCAACAGTCCAGACGTGGGGCCGCCCGATGAAAACTTCGGCATAAGGGTGCTGCGATGTCAGCTAAAAAAGAAGACAAAACACTTCAGTCTCACACACATCTTGTTTTTAAAAAAACACACAAACATCTTCAGTGCTGGATGAGGTGTTAGGCTTTTTATGGTACCAACTTGTACTTGCGTAAGTAACAAGGTTCCTTTTCCATCTGTCCTTGACCATTAAAACCTCTTAAGCAAACCATTAGCAGATAATAAAGTAGCGATGGCTTTGGACCCAGTGGGACATTTCTTGAGCCCACTCAGAGCCATCTGGATGCACAGGCATGGCATTAACAGGTACAGATAAGGAAACTGAGGCAGCGCCTGCCTGGATGCTCAATAGGTTCATGTGGGATGTTTCAAAGCAGATGTCCAGGGCTATCCTGGGCCCTTTGAGATGGTTCCTCAGAACTTTGGAGGGGCCCCTGGAGGTGCAAGGATGGGTGGCATGTGGGCCAGGGCCTTGCCTGAGGCCATGAGATCTGTGAGGCAGACCCAGGAGACTTCAGGTGGCTTCAACCCCCAATACTGCACCAAGAAAAAATGAAGACTTACTACCCTCCACCCTCCAGCCCTGGAATCACCCAGATTAAACTTGTGTGTGTTAAAAGACGCTGGTTATGACAGGCAGGAAAGCACAGGAAAATTACAATAAAGGTCTTAAAATCATAGTTGGATGAGTGGTGGAGACAGAGAACTAATGCTACCAGAAAACTGGGGGAATTCTGAAATGGTTTCAGGAATACTCATGAACACAACATTGAAGCCTCAATACTTATATAAAGACAATCTGGATTCAGACAAGCAAGGAAAGGCAGTGTTTGCTGTAAAGAGGGCTCTGGTTTAAGAAGAAAGGGTGGCCAGAGAAACCCGGTATGCACACTGATAATTCTCAGTTCCTGAAGAGCCCATTCTCCGACACAGCTCAATGTACCCCTCAAAAATGCGGCCTCACCTTTATTCTTGTATCCCTTCAAGGTTGTGGCGTGAAGGGGGCATTTGGGGCATTTATAAGAGCATTTTCGGTTCTTACAGAGACTGGGGGTGCCACCCTTGATGAGAGGGTGATACCGGGATATCAGACACCGTGATGTGCACGCCAGTCGTGCGCAAGGCGGACGCATCCACTTCCCACACAGCGTTCCCAGGCCCCGCCGGGCTTTCCTGTGGGTTCATAGGATCTAACTCTTTGGCACAGTTTTAATATACACTGAATCTGCTACGAACATAACTACCATGTAAATCAGGGGTGTTCGTGCTGTTTTATTTGGAGCGTCATCAATAAGCCATTACCGTTTCAGAAAAATGGCAGCAAAGTCAACGCCACTCAGATGACCTCAGCACACCGTGCCCAAGTCAGTCCATCCTTGCAGCCACCCCGTTCATGTCAGTTGCTTACAGATGTGTGTATACATAGGAACTGTTTATTTAGCTCCACTTTCATGTCAGTTATGAGGAAAGAGCTGATGAGACTCAGCTGCCTGTTTTATTCCCCTCAGCTACAAACTTATTCACGGGAAAGAGGAACGAGGTATCAGGTGTCTTCTGTATGGTTCTTGGGCATAGGTCAGTATTTCCCGACTACATGGACACTGAAATATGCATTACCTTATTGTAACTTATTTTGCTTTTATTTCTCTTATGTTAGAGAATCATTCTTTTTTGAAATTATATACATAGGTGGGGTATAATATTTACGCATTTCATTTCAGGAGAGAAAAGCAGATGCTACATTATCCTTGTAAGAAAAGGAGGTGTTGGGTCTGCTGGGGTGGAGGCCCTTGCTTCAGAGGCCACGCTGGCTCTCTTTCTGTCCAGGCCCCATGTACTCAGAGGACTGGGTGATTTAACTGACGCCTCTCCATCTGGCTCACGTCACCGTTCTTTGAATTCTACCGCACAGATGGTGCGTGTGCACCACTCGGTGGGTAAGTCACTCAGCCTCGGCAACAGGCCTGCCCTGGCGGGAAAACTACACGATCCGGAGGTGCGGGGGTCCTGGCTTCTCTCCTGCCCTCTCTGCGGAGCCACGCCTCTCTCCAGCCTGTTCGGTTCTCCTTCCTTCTGACACGGACCCTCTTCTGCTGAGACTCCTGGTTAGTAACAGAGCCTGCAGAATGCCCACAGGCTCATGGAACTGCAGGAACATTATTTGTTTCCCTCAGCACATATTTTAGGTTCAATGAGTGCAGATGAAGCCCCTAGCTGGGCCAGGCACTGTGCCAATCACCTGACATACATCATTCTCAGGTTTCCTATGTTTCCATGAGGCCTCTGAGGCCTACGGGGGTTACAATTCCCCAAGACCACACAGCTACAAAGAAGCTGAGCAAATTCAAACCCAGACCCTTCAACAACTTATTAGCTCTACACAGAAAGGAAACTGATGACATTAAAGGATGCTAAGACAAAGGCCAAACGAAGCCCAATGTAAGCACCAGTCTTTCTTTCAATCACTCTCTTAAAACACAACCTAAAAAAATCCCTAACTGAACTTATGCCTGTATTAGACCTTTTCTGAAGATGAACAAAATGTCACACCACATTCACTTTGTCGCTTGGAGAACAAACTACGTAACTAATTGTGTCAATGGACACAGGGAGAGTTAAACTTGCCATAAATGTCACTCTTCAGCCACTAACATAGCAGTCTCTCTCCCCTGCCCTTTCTAAGACCCCTGCTTATTTATAAGGCTGCGCTAAGTACTCGGAAAATAAAAATGTGGAGCCATTATCATTTATTCATTTACATTTATTGAGGGTTACTTAATTTTATGAGGAAGGCATTCTGTGATTCATTATTTCCCCTCCGAATGTTATGTTCCTTCTCGTTAATTTATTGAGAACCATCTGATCTGAGTTACTTCCTTGTATATCAATCAGTAAATTTACTGGAGTATAGTTTGTAAAAGTAATGAAAATCTTATTAAATATGAGGCATTACTTCAGAGCAGCTATTAAATCTCTGAGGACATGAGTTCTCTTTACGGGGAAAAAAAACACCCCAAAACCCAAAACCCTGAAGCCAGAGAATTTCTAATGGTTTACAAAATGTCATAATAATGACCAAGAACCTACTAATATGTTTCCCAAATAAAGATAAAAATCCAATTTATATTACATTTAAAGTATAACTTGAACAGACCACATTAATCACAGCATCATGGAACGTTTTCCCCTCAGCGTACACTGTGGTTTTAAAAATTGGTCCAATGCAAAAAATAAAGACAAAGCTTTTTTGCTTTCTAAAAACAAAGGAAAACCTAGGCGTTTTCTTCCCTTCAAATGAACGCAAAGAAGAGACATATATGCAATTTATGTGGATCAACTGTTGCTTATCTTGAAAGACTAGCATGGGCACAAAAGATAGCTATGCAATTGTATATACTTGCGTTAAAATGTTTCCTATTTCTGGATTTCTGACCCATAGAAATCTGTAGAACTGTTGATGCCTCTTTCCCAACTTAAAGCTTCTCTGCTCAGGGACATTCTGTGGCCTCTGTGAGCTAAGGGCAGAGTGGGGGGCCCGCCTGGCCATGAGGCCAAGCTCACTGGCTCCTCTCAGGACGACGTGGCGTTGCTGGCTCCCGGCCTGCTCCCGGGGCTGTCTCCAGCAGAGGAGATGGACATCAGATGGAACCTGCCCTTCTGCATAGCACAGTGTGACCTTGGGGTCACATCAACATTCATGCCCTCCGCTTGAAACCCACTTTCCTTCTTTTCCTTTTTAAAACCCAGCTCCTCTACACCCCTCTTCAGTTAACACAGCACACTCCCCACCTGGCACAACTCCAAGTTAACTTCCCTCTTTCATCTACTTAGCGATTTTTATATGCATTTCCATTGATGACGAATCTGTCTTATCGCTCTTCTCTATCAAATTCTGAGCTCCTAGAGAACAGGAAATGCGTTTTCTTAGTAAGTTCCTCCAAATGCAGCAACTGGTACCATGGGCCCCGTAGAGCACAGTGTATATCTGTCAATTGACCTTCTGCATCCTGGGCCTCCCATGGGAGCCAGGACTGATGAAGTCATCGGTGTGAGGTCACCTGCTGAGCATCTGCTGACAGGACCCCACGGCGCCCTCTTGCCTAGTCTCATCCAAGCACCAGTGCCATCATCTGAAGGCCCGGGGGAACCAAATGCCTGTGGTGGCTCCAAGGCCCAGTCTCCTTTTAAGTCACAAAGAATGAAACTCTCCACCATCTCAAAAAAAAGCAAATTACTAAACAGCGACAACTGATAGAAAACAATGAACATATTTTTCTCAATAACTTCCTACTGGCTGATCTGGTCTATGTAATACTACGTAATTTGCTGGGAAATAGACTGTGTTTAATTGCCCTACCTTTTTTTTTTCTTTTTTCTTCAGGAAAAAGGACTTACGTGTAACAAAGTACCATCGAAATCTTTAGAATTATCACTAATGAATGGGTGCCAGTTCCAACGCAGTCTAAGATACTTTTGATTAATAATCCCTCAGAGGCTTGTATATAAAAACGGCAGTAAGAAAAGGGATGGGTTTCTTTGCTTTTCATGCATTAAAAAAAAAAATCATGATGAAAAGAAAATCACCATTAGAGCACCACAGTCATTACTGTGACAGGCAAGATCCACTTATGCACGGTAAAAAGAAATGGGCAAGCCCTAGGTGGGTGGCTCAGCTGGTGGGAGTGTCGTCCCATAACCAAAAGGCTGTGGGTTCGATCCCTGGTCGGGCACATACGGGAGGTAACCGATCGATATTTCTCTCTCACATCGATGTTTCTCTCTCTCTCATCAATAAAAAACATATACTCAGGTGAGGATTATAAAAAAATAAACAAATAGGCAAAAGTTTGAGGAGAACCAGGATGCTTGCACAGTCTCAAAGTATTTTCCCCAGTTTAAAGGCAAATAGCAGCCTTACAGTTACTATTACTTTATAGTTACTACCTTACCCAAGTGATCAAGGTGAACATCACCTGTGACAAGATATATTGACACGATGCACCCCTGACATGATACACTGAGAAGGGCAGTCACTTCTGTGGTATTATTGCCAAAAATGTGTAACCCTCACACTGATCATGAGAATATGTCAGCCAAGTCCAAACGGAGGGACAGCATGTGCAAAACACTGACTAGCACTCTTTCAAAAGTTCCAGGTCATGAATGACAATGCAAGGCTGAAGAACTGTCACAGATTGGGGGAGCCTGAGGAGATGTGACAATTACATGCAATGTGTGATTCTGGACTGGGTCCTAGAACATAAAAAGGATACTACTGAAAAATCTGGTGAAGTCCATATAAAGTTTACAGTTTAGATAATAGTATGGCCCCAAGGTTAATTTCTTAGTTTTGATAACTGTACCATGGTTTTGTAATTTGTTACCATTAGAGGAAGCCGAATGAAGGATATACCCAAACTCTGAAATTTTTGCAACTTTTTGTGAAAACTAAAATTACTTCAAAATAAAAAAAAGGTAAGTTCCAACAATTCCACTTGTAGGTATATATCCCAGAGAAGTGAAAGAAAGCAAGGACTCAAGGAAATAGCTGTACACCGATGTTCAGAGGAGCACTGTTCACAAAAGACGAAAAGGGAAAAACAAAACAAACCAAGAATGGGAAAATAAAATGTGGCATTAGCCAAGCAGTGGAATATTATTCAGTCTTAAAACGAAAGGATTCTGACACATGCTTCAACATGAACAAACCTTGAAAACACTATGCTAAGTGCAATGTGCCAGTCACGAAAGGACAAATACTGTTTAATTCCACTCACGTTAGGTATCTAGAATATGTAAGTTTATAGAGACAGAAAGAATAGCAGGAGGTTGTGGAGAGGGGAGAACGGGAAGTTACTGCTCAGTGGGTACAGAGTTTCTGTTTAAGTTCTGGAAACAAAGAGTGGTGATGGTTGGACAACACTGTGAATGTAGTTAATGCCAGTGAATTGTGTATTTAAAGATCATTAAAATAGTCAGTTTTACATTATATATATTTTATCACAAAAAAAGGGGGGGGAAGCGTAGAAATTACATATAATTATACAATGTGAGCAGAAATAGAACTTCTGAGATTTCCTTCACCTAAATTAAAACATGGAGATTTGTTATCTCAGATTTCCTAACCCAAGTGCCAAAGTTTTAAAGCAGTCAGTCACACGCTAAAGCAGAGATTCCTAATCCAGATGTTCTCAAACCTTTCCAAAGACTGCGCGTTCCCGCAGCCCCTGGCACACAGGTGTGCATGAGTGTTGCTGAGGATGACCTCCCAGAAAGAAGCCGCTCCCCAAAATGAAGAATTTAAATTTATTATTAGCAGAAGGGAAATTGAGCAAGTGAACACACACAGTGAGGCCTGGCCCCAGGCTACCTGGGCTCCAGGTTCATGTTTTTGAGGATAGCCCACAGACCTTGCTGCTCTTCCTCCATCTCCTTTGGCCATTTCAGCAACAATTGGGAGCACTGAGGAAAGAATTCTCAAAATAATCAACTCTGTGAATTGGTAAGATCGCTGATCAGTCAAGAATAGTCACGGAAAATGCATTTTATGTAGTATTTCGGGCCTGGGGGTGGAGAGAATCAACCCAGAAATGTTTAGAAGCGGCAGAATTGAGCACCGTATGCTTTAACAGTGCTGCTATGTGCCGCTATGCCAGGGAGGGCTGCCCGGCAGCGTGATCCCAG
Source organism: Miniopterus natalensis (assembly GCF_054644295.1). Classification (NCBI taxonomy): domain Eukaryota; kingdom Metazoa; phylum Chordata; class Mammalia; order Chiroptera; family Miniopteridae; genus Miniopterus; species Miniopterus natalensis. The sequence goes on from NC_142088.1 coordinate 69,000,644, forward strand.
GAGACGGCCCCAAAGGACAAGGGCACAGTGCTGACGCCAACAGTCAGGCTTCCTCCTCACCAGCAGCCCACATGGCCACGTATTAACTACATCAGAATAATAAAAAATCAATCTCGTGGTTTCTTGCACACACCTATGTCTGAACAGATGCAGAAACACGCAGCTTGATCACTCACATGCTCTAAAGGATTTCTGTTTATTGCCCCAAATCAAATCTGACTGCCTCCAATGGTGATTCATCACCCGCTGTGGGTTATCAAGAGGATCTCTGAAGGCAATTCCAACAAAGCTTCTGCAAAGGGCTTGAGCAATGCCAGGACTGCTTCTCAGGGAGGTGCCTGCTGACGGTGAGCTCACATACCAGGCACATCGCTTCACACCCATGACACATCCTGTTTCTCAAGAGTGATGGTTCTTCAAACACCTCACAGCCCATTTTTTACTCCCCACAGCTCATCATGGAGAGTAGGTCCTTCATAAATACCTGTTAGACAGTTGACTTCCTTATTCCATAACTAAATATTCAGAAAATCTGAGGTCAGCTCATTCAGCTGGAGATGTCTGAATTAAGATAGAGAGTTTGGGCAGAGTGAAAAAATCCCACACTTTGAGGGGCAGAAATGGATTCAAATCCTGGCTCTGCCACTACCTAGCTACAGGATGTCATCACGACCTTCATCTCTGGGCCTCTGCAATCCCTCCCTCCACCCAACTATGTCAAATGAAGTCAGTAACACCTACTGTCCAAGGCTATGAGCTTGAATGGGCTCCCAGCGCTCAATAAATAGCTATTATCATGTCATGGAAAGTTGAAGGATATTAAGGATGCTTACCTCTCTCAGAGTTGGCTTGCCAATGAAAAAGTCCGTGTTTTTGCTGCTTTTGGGTGGGTTGAACTTGGGATTCAGAAAAGCACATCCATTTGCAATGGCCTCCAGGGGAGCTGGGCCCTCGTACGGGAACCCGAGGCCAACAAACAACTGCGAGAGAGAAAAGCACAGCATGTAAACACAGCACTCAGAACTGGTGTCCCTGGCTCACAGGGGGCTATTCTGTGCTCCACTCCTGTGGGAGCCTCAGAAAGTCTGGAAGGCTCCCAGGCCCTGGGGGACGGGGCGAAGAGAGGTCAGTGGACAGTAGGGCGCGGGACCTTTCTGGGCTCATGAGCTGCTTGGGTCCTCATGTTCTCCTTTGCTAAAGAAAGTAAAGAAGTGTTGAAACAGGCAGTTGAGGGGGTTGGAGAGTGAGGGCATTAAAAGGAAAACAACAACAACAAAAACCAAGACCCAACAATAATCTTTCTGTAACTCACCAGGAGACATGATTGGAAAAACACTTGCTTAACTAAACAGAAGGTTTCTTCTCTGAACCAAAGGAACAATAGACCCTTTCAGGGATGCTGGGCAGAGGGACAGCAAGGTCACTTGGTAGTGTGATCACAGTTCAAATGGAGCTGCTTTAAAATGATGGCAGGTCAGTAAACACAGGCTTTCATAATGGGGTTTTCACTTTGGGACACCAACATCTTGGTTTTTATTTTCCCGCAGGGTGGGGACAGGGTGCCCAGCTGCGAAGTGGACAAGGCTGCTCCCTTCTCCAGCACGCGAACTGCGTGCTTTTCCCACAGCAGACAATAGATGGCAGCAAAAACACACCTCCAGACTCCTCGCAGCAACTGCAGCCGAGAGAGGCTGCAACAAAGGGGACTTGCTGCCGGTCTGTGGCACTGATTCCTGGGTCCAGAAATGAAACATCTCACAGAAATGCCTCACCATGGGGTATTTCACAGTGCCAGGGAGCTGTGGGTTCCTGACCGGCAGGGTCCAAGTCTGGGCTTGGTGAGATGTGTGCTCTCCCCACCCACATCACAGGCCAGGGCTGAAATCACTGTCTCCAGAGGCACAGCAAGGGACAAAGGAGAACTGGGCCCCAGGGCATCCTCTCCTGCCATCACACTGAGGAACACCTACAGGAGCCAGGCCCTTAAGGGAAGATACTGCAGAACTGGATATGGCTGCACTCTTGCCTCTCTTTCCCCGGCCCTCTCCCCAGCAATCCTGCCTTTGCAGCTGCTTTAATTGAACGATTATTTAGAACAGTTCTGCCTAGAGAGCCCTGAGTCCAGGCTGCCCAGTTCCCTGGGCAACAATGGAAGATGCAGAATGTGTGTGTTGGGCACGCAATTACTGGACTGAACACTGAGCATGGCCCACACTGGACATAGTGGAGATTCATGCAACCCCTGCAGGGATTTTTCCTTGGCGAGAAACTAAAATCTCTGCTTTTTGGGAGCGATTCCCTATCCTGTAACTGTTATGTTCTTTTGCACAGAACAAGGTACTTAACCATTTTATTGTTTGGAGGAATAACCTTTCATTTCCTACAAACCTTGAGAAGACTGGTTACACCATCAGAAACATCCATGAAGGCGTTGTGGGGGATGGGGGGGGCGTTTAAAAAGGAAAGAGGCTTTGAGAGGCCAGCAGAGCTCCCACGGCTGGCTGGGTCATTTCTCTAGGGCAGACCACTGGAAGCATGGGGGGGGGGGGGGGGGGGGAATGTGGCAGCAGGAGCCTGCAAACTGCAGGATATAGGGTCCATCTCCATGCCCCTGCAAGCTGTTCCTGGGTCTTATTCTGAAGCTAACAGGAGTGGGATTAGCGGAGAGGATGTGTGTACAGGGTGTGGCCTGAGCGTGTGCCTCGGGTAGGGGCATGGGGGACAGCAGCAGAAGAAATGGAAGGAAATGGGGAAGCACCAGGCCCAAGACAGCCCAGCTTTGTTAAATATGAAGAATCCAGGGTTACCATCCTTGAGGCCTTGATTTCTGTGACCTGCCCTCCCCATCCAATTTGGGAGAGAATGCACCAGCTGCCCTGGGGAAAGATGACTTCTATGAGGCGAGGTTGGGCACAGGAAGGCATAGGGCTTCCAGATCCCTTTGAGGAGAAAGGTGCTGGAAGATGCAGATGAAGTTTCCACGCAGATGGGCTTAATCGGAGCCCTGGAGCTGCGTGTTTTCTGGCCTCTGAGAATCGGGGCCTGCCACTAAGCGCTGATACCTTCATCAACTCCAAATTGCAAACAAGTCTGGAGGAAATGCAAGAAGCACAATGTTTGTCTATTTACATACAAAATCCTGGAAAAAATTTAATTAGCTCCTTCAGACCAACCAATCTGAACCCATTAATTAAAAGGATTTGAGGCTCTTGCTTAATGGGCTTGAATGTGACCTAGGTTTAATTATATCTGAATAACAATTTGCACCATCGCTTCTAACCTGCTGGCATTGGACTATCTCAGTGCACATGAAGTAAACACTCTGGGCTAACTCTCCCAAGCCTCACAATTTTAGAATGAAGCTTAAGCAAATACCACACAATTCCTTGGCAATGAGTTTTTTCATCACACTAATTAGAAATGCAGGAAACGCATTAGTGGGAAACGCAAAACAATTTTTTGTTCTGTCAATAAGCAAAATTTTTCTTGCTTCCTGTGCACTCATTTCCTGTGACATTATAATGGACAGATGCATTAAGGTGAAATGGCATACTTGAGGTTTAAATGACAACAGGGCAGGGTAGAGTGAGTTATCACCACCGAAGGGCATTCAATCCGTAAACTTCCGAGTGCTCATGGCTTTGTCACACACTGGTACCTTAACCACCCTGAATTACTTTCCCCTGCATCCCCACTCTTCCTGTTGTTCTGCCCACTTTCAGATGTCCTCAGCATGGGGGCAGGGCACACACTACCAGAATGCATTCAAGTGCAGGGGCTTAACTCATCAGGAGGAAACCGGGCATCTTTTATTTATACTTCATCTGGCCGTCAGAAGCCAGAACCTAATGAGCATATTCCAGATGACAGAACAGCTCCAGGTTGCAACTCTGGCTCCATCAATGCGCATTTCTAAACAGAAGGATTACATGCTCTAAAGTTAAATTTCTGAACTAATACCAAGCAAGAGAGAGCAGATGACGCGCCATATGTCTTATTCATGGCACAAGGCTGGGGCACTCCTGTACATCGACAGAGTCTCAATGAGGCCACTCAGATGCTTACTGTACATGAGGGGAGAAACGGAATTGTCTTTACCTTCTAAGTGGAGCCATTAACAAATAATCCTTTAAACTTGGAAAAAGGTGGTTCCTAGGAAGAGGCCACGGGTTTGGTCAGTTCCCAGACACTTCTGATGACGAACATCAAAGATAATCCAAAATAAGAAATTTACAGTCAACTTACACTTTACTGACTAGTTTTAATAAGCTAGTTTTAATAAGCTGGTGGGTGGCTCAGGAGGGAGTTTGAGCAGTGAATCGACCTCAGCTTATCCATTAAATTTATTACGGGCACGAAGCGACCAGGACGATGCGATGGTTCACAGCACAGCACAGCCTCCGGGGCCTGGGCGACCAGGGCTCCCACCTTAGCTCCCTCATAGCCTAGGTTCTGTAACTGTGGGAAACTGTTACATGCCTCTTCCTATAGATTCTAAAGGCCCATTCATCATCATCTATTCTCTCCGGCTCTGGGACCCTGGCCAAGGTAACACAGCTCTCCAAACCTGGCTTTTCATGTGTAAAATGGGGGAAACTGCTATATTTCATGGGGCTGCTATGAAGATTAAATGACATATTTCGTGGAAAGGGTATCTTCTAAAGCTTGGCACTCAGTAAATGCTTAGTTAACAGGAGTCCAAGTTCACAACCAGACTCAACTTCACGCAGCTACATATACATGACCTTGTACTGTATGTATATTTGCGAGTTCTCACTGTTTCATAACGTACCTGGACTGAAAAGAAAGGGAGGGACATCCATCGGGGGAGAGAGGACATGGTTTATAGTGACTGCCCCATGGAAAGGCCAGTCCCACAAGCCACGTGCTCTTGCTAAGCCTTATTTGTTCTTCATATGATGATCGGGAATCATTATATATTTGTCATCCCTTTTATATCTTTAAAAAGAATCCACACAATAACTAGGCATTGGGGACATTTATTTTCCTGCTAGGTGATGGCTTCATGTAGCTATCCTCCCTTCTGCCCCCAATGCCGAGGAGACACAGCAGCAGCCAAATTCTCTCCCAGATGGGTTTGGCTACACTCTCTCGTGGCTTCCCCCAGCCCCTAACCGACACTACCTGAAAATTCTCTCGTAAAGAGCCAGAGGGGCCAGGAGACAAAGACAACTCTCCTAAGTGGACTTTCAGAACAAGACAAAATGAATCACAATCATCATCGCCAAACCCAAACTCTCTGCGCTGCGGTCATCTGGAAGGTGCGGCACAGAATCAAGTGGATTTACAATTTGCATTGTAGACAGCAAAGGGAGAATAAGAGGATATTCGGATAAATTTAGAACCGAAGTGCTCACCGTCTCCAGCTATGCCGGCATGAAAGACTTCCCATCAAAGGACAGCGCGGGCATCAAGTCCTTGGAAGAACATTCTCTGACCATCCATCTCTCACCTGAATGCCACACCAGGCTGACCCCTCGGCTCCCAACAGTGAGGTGCTCAACAAGCCTGTGGCCACCACATTAAGATGGGTTCCAGTGGTACTGAGATCAGAGGACTTTCTAATTCACAGAGGGCCTTATCATAGGTAAGGATTAGAGAAAATGACTGTTGTAGTAAAACACTGTGGTCACAGGCACCATGATAAAATCAGCATGTCAAGCGCATCAAGAGTGACTGACGATCGACTCCTGTGCCCCACAGCAGCCTCACCCCATTATTTCACGACTTCACCAGCCACAGAGCAACATCTTACCTAACTGAAAGGCTGACCCTGCACACAGCTCCATGGGGAGGGTTTATCTTGGTATTGCTATTTTTTATTATTTCTACTCCTACCTGTGTAATTTTCGCATAGTTATAGTTACCTGTTTACTTGTTTGTCTCCTCCCCAGCACCTGCATACTCACTGCGGGCAAAACTGCCTTAGTCATCTCTGTCAGAAGTGCCTAAAGTAAGTCCTGGAACACATTCAGTTCTTAATACACATTTGTCAGATAAATGAACAAAGGAATAAATACTAATAAGTCAGATTTTTCCAGCAATCAAGTGTGTCTGTGAGGAGATGCTGGGCGTTTCATGTGTATCTGGGTGTGGGGATATGCTTTTGTCTGGAAGTCAGACAGGTCTCTCTATACACCCTGCATTCTACATATGTGGGAGGGGGAGAGAGAGAAATGTATGTGTATGCAAATTTTTCTCCATCTAGTTGGAACAAGAATAACTTAGGTACAGTTCTGGTCACTAGGATGAAAACTGCCTGACTGCCTGCGGGCGAGCACGTCCATGTCTGAAATAGAAATGGAAGGTGGACTGTTCCGTCAGCAAGCAAGTTCTTGGGTTCTGTCACAGGGCCATGGAGAGGCAGGCCAGGGGTATCAGAAGGAAAGTATCCTTTGCTGGGGAGACCTTGGAGACCCAGGTGTGTCATGTATGAGAAAAGCCAGAAATCACTCCTAGAGGGCGTGGCTCCAAGGTCCCAGATGGCGAATCGATTTCCTCTTGACTCCTTCCTTCCTTCGTAATGATCTGAAGGCCTTCTACAAGCCACGCACTGTTCTAGGCACTGAGAACATGCTTGCAAGTGGAACAAGCAAAGCCCTCTGTCACCATGGAGTTGCATGAGTCGGGTTCTCCTGGGGTGGCTCTCTCAGCCCTGGGTTTCTGACAAAGGCTGTGCAACCTCACCCAAGCTTGTGGGAAGAGCCAGTTGACTGGGGGTAGGGGGGGAGTCAGACGTGAGGGTGGAATGAACAGTGACAGTACACACTGCGTACCTTCCAACCCTGCCCAAGCTTCTAGGTGAGCCCCACAGGGAAGCTGTGAGCTCACACGGCGAGGGAACAGGGGCATCATGACCCCCCGGGGTTGGAGGGGAATGAGTGGAGGTTTGGGTGGAGGAAGGTCCAGCAACAGCACGAGCAGCAGCAGCTCCTTTCTGGTTTCCCACGGCCAGAATTTGTTCTGTGTTTGCTGTAGCAAGGGGGGGTGGGTACCTGTTCTGGCTCCCTCCAAATATTCCTTCATCCCAGTGTAGGGGGCGAAACACCCATTCGATAAGGAGCTTCCATGGTAAGACCAGGAGGAGTGGGCATGAAGAATTAAAATTAGGAAGGAGAAAGAAGAAATCACATTGAAAGAGATGGGGGCTTAAACAAAAGCAAAAACAGTGCTTATCTGCTGGCCGGCTACACTCCTGGAGTCTGCTGGACTCAATGACTTGTCTGTGGTTCTCTGATAAATAATTAATCCATACGAATTTATATGCCTATTAGAAGAGTCCTTCAGGGTCAACGGCTTCCCAGCTCTTTCAGCCCAATTTCGGTGCCACACTGAATTCCTCCTGTCTTCCTGGGCGCCCTGCAGCTGGAGCCTGCTAATGACACCTGAGCCCTAATGGCACGCACGCCGGGACAAAATTCTGCTGAGCACAGGGTTTCCTGGGCTTGGTGCAGATTCAAAGATGGCTCATAAAGAAAAATAATGAGTCAGAAGCTGATTAAGCATCAATCATTTCGGGCTGTCTCTAAACCTTGAGGAGCGCCAGGGTTGCTTCCCTCTCCTGTAACGAGCCTAAAAGCCATTCATTCCGTCTTCAGTGGCTCTTCTGCATCTTCAGTTCTCCGCTTCCAATGCAGGTTGGAATAAATTGCCTTTAAATTGCTCAGAGACACACAGAAAGGGGTTAGAGGCAGAGAGGGTTATATATGCAAAGCCTGACTGGTCTTTAGTGTCATTATTTTGAAGCCCAAGATTCATTCATTTTAGTGCCTGCTGCTATGTTCTGGGTGTAAGGGGGGGTTAGGGGGGTGTCTCGGCAGTACACTGCCTCATTTTCATCATATTTTCCAACTGTTTTAGCCATAATTCTAATAGAAGTACTTTAATATATTCCAGACAGCTAAACAGGCAATACAAAATGGGACCAGTGACATCCTGTAACGGCACCAGTTTTTCAAGGATAAATATATCCTTGAAACTCAAACTCAAAATGCAAGTTGCAACCCTTGTTTGTTAGGCAGTCTCCCACACAGTGGCCTGGGCTTTCCAGGCCTCTGCCCTTTTCCTCCCTGGATCTAGGGGCCTCAGCCTCAGCCTATTTCCCATTCCCTGACAGGTAAATGGATGGCAGGTAAGTAAGAGCTCTCTTAAAATTTGCAAGGCTGAGTAAGACATTTACGAAGGTTGGGTTAATAGAAGTGTGTGGGACAGCAATGACAGACTGCTGAAAACCAGTGTTGCCAAAGATAATTTGAAAGGAGCTTGAGCTTCTTCCACAACCTATGAGGGGAAAAGTAAAATGAGGCAAATGGAAAAACAGTATTGGCACTAGAGAGCCCACACGTTCTAATAACTCTAAAATATCTCCCAGGACAGAAGGTGAATGAATGGGAAGTAAACAGTGCAAGCTGGGAATGCACCGAAGTTCCCGGTGTCAGTCATCAGGCTATGGATGACCTTGTAAGGAAATCAAGTCCTAATTAAAACAACCAGCCCTGGCCAGAGTGACTCAGTTGGTTAAGTGTCATCTTGAGCACAGAAAGGTCACATATCCAGGTTGCTGGTTCAGTACCGGTCGGGGTGTGTAGGGAGGCAATCAATGGATGTTTACCTTTCACACTGATAAACAGTTTCTCTCCTTCTCCCTTCCTCTATCTCTAAAATCAATAAAAATGTATTTAAAAAACAAAACAAAACAAAAAACCAAACATACCGTTGGCCAAGGAGATAAATAACTTATCAAACTAGTTTATTCACGCCATCACATGGCTGGGAGGTAGAAATGGTCGAATGCATTTACACATGGAAAAACTGAGGCAGAAAAGAGGTGCATGTTGTTGGGCTGGGGATTATCCATTAGATGTGTGAGTGTTTGTTCATGAGGATGGTGCGTCAGGAGCCAGCAGAGCTTTAATTTGCAATAAAAAAGTCATGCGTTAGGGTCACTTGTAGATGACCTCAGGGACTGTGTGCAAGCCCAACTGTTTGGTCTGCTTCCTCATGTTGACAATAAAGTTAACGACAGTACCTGCCCTGCCTACCTTTGAAGGCCGTTGTGAGAATTAAACAGGACAGCATATGTGAACACACTTTCCAAAACTGGAGTATCACACAACGATTACAGATCCCTATTAGGCCACGTAAGTTCATCCACTCAACCTCCCTCCCCTACCTTGGGAATGAAAACACATTCAGTCAGGGCCAGAGCTGTAAAATTCACTATGATAATGAGCTTTTTATCCTTGAAACAATGAGGCCAAGATCCTCTTGTTTTCCTCACCCTGTATCCCTTGTACAAGGCTGGCCCATAGAAGCTGCTCGGTCAATATCTGTAATATTCATAAATGAAAGCTTAACAATAAACATCAGAAAGCTTACCTAATACATGACCAACCCTTTGAAACCAAACTCTAGTCTATTTGCAAACCCCCCCAGTTTCACTTGGTATTTCCACGGTAGACGCTGGGCAGATTCCCCACAGCGTCAAAACAAACATGCCCATCACGCCACTGAAACAGTCCTCCGTCAATGGCTCCCCAGCTCCCTGTGCCCCTGCACCACATGGTCTGAACCGTTTCTGTCCGTGACAATCAGCCCCTCAGCCCCTCATCAGATTTCATCTTCCACTATTACCCAACACCGGGTTAGACTAGCTGGGCTGGTTTCCGGCCCTCTCCTGAAGGCATCCTCTCCGCCTCCAGCACCTGGCTCACTCCTGTCTGTCCCCAATGCCAGGTGCACCAACACCCCATCTGTTTCTCATCTCTTATATCTCACAATATCTTCCCCTGCTCCTTGAGCCCGAAGGGGCTTTTCCCTCGTCTGAACTTCTTCTATGTGCAGTCCAAATGAGAATATGCGAGGAAAAGCTAGCTGCGGGACTGATTTCTTGAATAGCAGTGACTGGGGAGGTGGGGGAGTTAAGCACCCCAGGCTTGCTGTGAAAGCTGCTGCTCTATCAGAAAGTCTGAGACAGGGCCTCACCTTTCCTGTCTGCCACCGTATCCCCAGCCCCTCTCGTGAGGCCTGGGCCAGAGCAGGTCCTCAGTAAGTTTTACACTGCAGCAACCTCCTTCCACAGTTCACTAACTTTTCCTTACAGCTGGTCTAGAAAACCACTGCCCGGAAAAGACCTAAAGAGCTATTGCAGCATTGAAAAGAGGCATGAGAGAAAGATTCTGACCCCATTTTCAGTGCCAACAGAAATAAACCTGAAAACATCGTTGATGGATTTTTACAAAACTACTAAAAACTCACCTTGGTTTCTCGGAGAAGAAACTGCAGGTCCCGCCCACTGAGGATTCCGTGGTTTTTCACATAACTGGGAATATTCTTAGTGCTGGAGCCGTAGACGGTGGCATGCACTTCCATGTACGTGTGAATAGTGTCCAAGTAGATCTTCTTATTCTATAGAGGGGACACAAGGAGAAGGGGGTCCTCATTTCCTTTCATTCTCGTAACCACCTGTCTCATAGCTGGAGGCCTCACAGTAGGAGTTCCCAATATGGAGACTGCAGGAATTTCCCAAGCCAACTCCTAAAGTTTCTTTCAGAAGTAATCTGACTTGATTCTGGGGGTAAAGATGGTCATATGGCCACTGTGCAATTTTGCAAGAGGAAATATACAGAGACTTATTACTGAATACCGGTGGTAGCTCAAGGCCAATTGTTTTCAAGTATCACCCACGCTTCGTAAATTACCAGGGGACCCAACATTTTGCCTTTGACTGGTCTGCCTATGGGCGAGGGAATTTTGGGAAGGAAAGCCAGAGAAGGCATCCGCTGGACATGAATATTTATTTATCCGGAGACGCTAAGCTGTCCCCGAGGAATACAAACATCTCCAGCTCTTGCCAATATTTCTAGTGATGATTAACTCATGTTGTCAGAACAGGATCCCACCTAATTTGCATCACGAGAAGAGTTTCCCACAATCCAGTGATTGATTCCGCAGCTGGAGAGAGAAGACTATCCAGGTAGACAAAGTGGAACATAGATTAAATGTAAACCCTGATGCGCCCTGAACCTTCGAGAGTAGTTTTACTTTTATTAGCAGCAAAACAAAGCCTCTTTTCTGTACTGAATTTTGAGGCACATTTTCTAAATCAAAACCACCTTCGAAGTGGAAGCAAGCTCACTGTCCCCTCCTCTGCTTGTTTCCCTGGGACTAAGCTGCATACACTGGATTTGTGGGCTGTTGTTTTTTTTTTGTTTTTTTTAATTTGAAAGGTTCCAGTTCTATAATGTTTTCCAGTTGTGTAGAAGTGGGACAAGGTTTCCACATCTGAGGCTGTTCTCAGACACTCCAGGCAAATGCAGTCATAGCCAGTTTTGTGACTTAGGACCACAGGGAACATAGGTGGGTGGCACCAGTGGCCACAGAACTCACAGGATGGGACAGGCGCTTGCCCGCCTGCCCTCTGCCATTCACTGCCTTGGTGACCAATATTAAAAAGGACTCTCAACTTTGGGGGTACATGTTTCAAATTACATATCAAATCTTCATGACCGGAAATACAGTACAGGTCACGTTCTCCAGAATGACTGGAATCAGCCAAGCCCACCCCTGCACCCTGACATGTGACTAAAACAAACACTTTGAATGAAAGTTTAATTTCATGACGAGTTTGGTGGCTGGAAGATGCTAAATTCATTACTTCAGAGATGTATACCCTTGAATTAGTGCAGAGGTGATGACACACAATTTGTAAACTGTGACTTCCCATCCAGAGCTTGAGCCAAATTTAGGATCACCACCCTGGTGCAAGTTCATTTGAGGGGTTCTAGGACACAGTTCTTGTGCTAGTTCCCACAAACCCCTTCTCAGGGCCTCATGCCCATCCGCACCCCCTGTCATTGCTGACTGGCCCTGGCTGCACCTGATCTGAGAGGGACCCTTTTCTGGGCAGGCAAGCAGCCGGGGACAGCGTGTCCAGGCTCAGGAAGAGGAGCTGAGCCAACCAGTTCCCTCTCGGGAGCTCCGAATCCTGAACAGAGAGATTACCGCCAGATGGCCTTGGGCTTTCAAGCAAAAAGGCCATTCAGTGCTGGAGTCTGGGCAATTGTAGGCCAGATGCAAGTTCAGATCCAAGGTATAGGCCAGCTGCCAGTTTGGGTGGTGGAGGTGAGAAGCGAGTGAGGTAAGAGCTGAAAGGAAGAAGGAAAGGGGAGGACAGAGAGTTGATAATAAGAGGGACCAGAGAGTGAGACCTAGATATCACCCTGCAAGTATGAGAAAGAAGGTAGGGAGGGAGGGGTAGAAAAGAAGGGGGGAAGGAGAGGGAGAAGAAGAAAGATGAAGAGAGAAGAGAGAGGAGAGAAATCAGAGAAAGAAGAGAGAAAACCAGGGCTCAAAGCTGCTCCTGGGTCCCGTCCCACCCCATCCACAGTGGCTCCCTGTCCTCAATTCCCAGGTCTTTCTGGACCTTTACAATAAGAGCAGCTGTCCAAACTTTCCCCTGCCTCACACTGGTACCTGAGCTACTCTGGGTGGATTCCCTTCATCCAAAAGGAGGCCTGCCAGGACATTTTGCTGGGCTTTTGGGATCGAGGTAGGGGTAGGGGCAGGCATCTTTCCTTCAAGCAAAAGGAGACATTTCCCGGTGAAAACCAGCTGCTAACTAGTGATGGTGAACCAAAGGCCCTGAACTGGGTCTGTAGTGAGTGACGAACGTGAGTAGTCCCCTGGCTTCTGTCCTGGAGAAGAACACTCCCTGCAGACAGACTCAAGACTAGGATTCTGAGGCCAAATGCCTGGGAAGGGAGCAATATGCTGGGATACACAGGTACTGCCAGCAACCCCAGGGCTCTCCGATGTATAAAAAGGGGGCAAGTTCAGGCAAATACAAAGAAGCAATGCAAGAGCTAATAAAGCCTAGGAACTTATTAACACTAAGGCAAGTAATTTCATGAACAAGGAAACCACACAGGTTATTAGAAGGAAAAAAATGTTGCACACATAACTCTAACCTTTGAAACTGACATGGCCACTAGGTGATCCCATCCAGGTCTCCTGTGCCACCTGTCAGAGTTCTGTAGACATATGGCAAGAGTAAAACACATTATGGGTTCCAGGTAAAGGTGACATGGGAGCCACTCACACAGCTGCCCCCCTTCCCAAAGTTCACGCTCACTGGGTGCTAAAGGAACCAAAAGAGGAATCTCTCTACCAGTGCTTGAACTCCAGATCCAAAAACCCAGCTGCCTCCTGAACCTCTCTACCTGAGTGTGCTGCGGACACTTCCAACCCCACAAGTAGAAAAGGGACTCCATCACACCTCACTATCCCACAGCAGCATCACTGCCCCACCGTGCCCTGATCTCCGTGACTGACACTACTCTCCAGTCAGGTACCTGTACAAGAATCACACCTGCCATTCCACACATCATATTAGTCACCGAGCACAGTTCATTCTGCCCCATAATATCAAATTTGTCTCCTCCTCTTCAGGTCTCAATCCTCGCTCACCTGGATTGTGTCAAGATGAATACAACCAGCATCTTAACCCATCTGTGTGTGGCTGGAAGAGGTGATGCAACTCGCCCATGGTTTCTACAAGTAAGCAGCAGCATTGGGACTGATTGCAAAGGTATTTGTGTGGCTCAATGCCATTTTTAAAAAATATGTTTTTATTGATTTTAGAGAGAGAGGAAGGGAGAGGGAGAGGGAGAGTGTGACAGAAACATTAGTGCTTCAACATCAATTGGCTGCCTCCTGCACACCACCTGGTGGGGATCAAACCTGCTCCCGGGCATGCGTCCTGACCAGGAATCAAACCTGCAATCTCTTGGTGCATGGATAGACGCTCAACCACTGAGTCACACTGGCTGGGCTCAATGCCATTTTTCTTTAATCATGTGAAGCAATACTATTGAATATAACACATACGGACAATATTTTTACATATGGACATTTATAGTTAAGTAGAAGCCTATGCCCCAAGTATGGAATGACAGACACGAACATCTGCATAGTAATTACTGAGGAGGGAGGGAGGGTTTGGGGAGCTGGATGGAGCTTTAATGATATTTGTAATACATCACTTTTCTGTTAAAGAAAAATACTGTAAAATATGAATATCTATAAATCTGGGTGGTGAGTTTATTTGCTATAGATAATACATTTCACAATGAAAAAATTAAGAATATATGCAACAAGAAAGCACAGAAAGCAGCCTGTGTGACTTCAAAGTCTGTACCTTTGCCACAGTATTGGCAGGCTCAGTTCCTGCAACAGAGGTTCCAAGGATCCCCTCCACTTCTCTCTTTAATGTCCATTTCTATTCTCTGTGTTTAAGAAAGAGGGTGCTAAGGTTTCTTATTAAGCATGGCCCTGCTTGCCCTTACCACTGGAAGGCCTAAAGTGAGTGTGTGTGTGTGGAGGGGTGCCGGGGGAGGGCATTTTCCAGCACACCCCTGCCCCTCTCTTACAGAACTAGGTGTCCTGTTGATCCAAGAACTGGAGCAAGATCACCCCCTAGAAAGCTTTCCCACCCTGACTTAGGAGACCAAGGTCAAAGAAAATTATCTGCAAATGTGTTGGCATGCAGTTAAAAGGGGCCTGGAGCTGAGCATCACAGTGCAGCATGCCACCACCCATCTTTGGCCACAAGAAATGCCCCTGAAAGGTCAAAGCCAAGCAGCTTGCAGCCCCATCATGCTCTCAGTCTCAGTTCAACTTAAATTCCCATTAAAAACAACTGACCAAACTGATTAAAATTTAAGTCTGCCTAGATGCGAGAGAAAGAAGAGAGTGCGGGAGCAGAAGGGCAGTGTTTGCAGCATGTCCCAACTGCCTGGGATGCAGCTGGAGGCAGGTCCCTTTGCAGAACTGATAGTGAGATTTTCAGAGCTTGAACAGGGAGCTTCAGGAAAAACGATTCCATTCAAAACAACAGTGCAACCTGCAGCGGGGAGAGGGGTAAAGTGCAGAACTGGAGGACCAGGAGCTCTTTGCTCCTGCTTGTGAATTAGGGATGCAGGAACATTTTTTGGCAAATGGCCGTATTCTGAGCTTTCGGTCGCAGTGGATATTATGCACTTTTCTCCCCAGCAACCACCCTGCTCCCCAGTGCAGACACTCACGTCCTGGACACCATTTCCCCTCCTCCACATGGCATCTTGCCATTTAAAAATAATAATTCTGCAGCTCTGCCGAGAGTGAGTTGGTCTGTGAGAGCACCTGGTGAGCACTGAGCCGGTGGGTGTTCCCTCCAGAAAGAGGGGGTGGCTGTGGAAGAGCAATCCCTCCGCAGAGGCCAGCGGCGAGCTCCAAACCAGGCTGCCGAAGCCCGCGTAGATCCTGCTGCACTGGGGTTCAGGTTCCAGTCAGGGAAAACAAAAAGTCCTCACCCAGACAAGGTCAAAGGTAAGCGAGCCCGCGTCCTGGCAGGGTCCTGGTCCACAGTTCCAGTTACGCCTCAATCCCAGGGCGTCCCTGCCCTTCCCTGGGTTCTGAGCATCAGCGAACCCCACTCTGGCCCCCACTAGTAAAGCTGGGCTCGGTCATTTCAGCAGCGAGAGTCCTGACACTTGTGATCAAATCCTTCATTCTGACCATCATAAACTTTAAATCATGTTTAAAGTGGTAACTTCCACCTTTTCCCCCCACAAATACAGAACTTGGTCCACTCCAAGGTTTTATGAATATATAAGGTGACTCATGTTTGAAGACACACAAGGCCATCGAGTGTGCCTTGCCCCAAACTAGCCATCGAAGCTTTTACTACGTACTGCTGTGTTGTAACTACTTGAAAGGCTGGGGTTTGACTTGTCCACTCTCATGAATGAAGGTCTTGTAAATCTTTCTCGACAACCAGCCTCCTTCATTCCTATGGGTGTCCATCCCCTCCTGCCTGAACGCCTGTCATAATCTCGAGCCCAGCTCCTTGTCTGAAAGGTAACAATGCAGGGACCTTCTCAGGTTCCCCAGTTGCCTCTTTCTTCTTCTCACTTGGTGTCACACAGCCAGGCTTCCCTCCACCGTCAGACTGGGAAGAAGCTGCTCCATGGGACGAACAGCACCCCAGAAGTACAGGGGCACAAGATCCCTGTGAGGTGAACCAGGGCCAGCGAGAAGCAGGAAACGGAAGGGGGCAGGGCAATAAAAGTGCCCAGTGTTTTCTCTTCTGCAGACTAGGTGCGCTGAGGAAGAGTCCTCCTTGCCACCTCTCAGGGACCCGAGTGCCCGGTGCCCACACGCGTCGCGGGGCTGCTGTGAGCAGGAGCGGGCACGGCCACACACTCCTTCACTGTCTGGCACTTCTCTTGGCCTTACCGCCCTGGGCTTGCGCCTCCTGCCCCAATAGATAGTGATGCTCGAATCTTTGCCTCAGGCCCTGCTTTCTGGAGGCCCTGGGCTAAGACATTGCCTCTGGGTTCTCCCCACCGTCTTGCCCACATAGGGCAGGAGGGAAGTAGTTACCAGGCAGCGCAGCTGGAAAAGGAAGTCACCTGACCCTGAAATGGAAAATTCTGAAAGCCTGCCTTTTCAAAAGCCCCCCTTTGCCCGGCCGGGCGTGGCTCAGCGATTGAGCGTTGACCTAGGATCCAGGAGATCGGGGTTCGATTCCCGGTCAGGGCACATGCCCGGGTTGCGGGCTGCAGCCGATCAATGACTCTCTCATCATTGATGTTTCTCTCTCTCTCTCTCCCTTCCTCTCTCTGAAATCAATAAAGATACATTAAAAAACAAAACAAAAAACAAACCAAACAAAAAGCCCCCCCTTTAAATAAAAACTCGCCTTTAAAAAACCCCCGCCTTTTGACCAAGCCCGCTTTATTCCCAGCTTGTCCCCAGCCAAGCAATCAGCGCTAGAGCCCGTTCTGAGGACTCTCCTTCCCTCTATGCTGCCTCCCCTGTGCTCAAGCACAAGCTTAATAAAATCTGAATGGAAATTTCTCTGGGGTTTCCTCTTGATTTCTATCTTGGGGAACCCAAAAGCCCTAATGCTGGTAACACTTTCTTTGCTTCCGCACTTTCTATAAGTCTATCCCTGGCTCCTAACCACTTCCAGTTTGGTGCCGACTGACTGGAATCAATTTTTGCTCAAATAAACTCTTAATTAATACGCCTCAGTCTGTCTAGTTTATCTTTTACCAGTATCTTCCTGCTTGGCTGGGCTGCACTGCACTGTGTGGCCAGCCTGGGGACTGAACTTCTCAAGGGCAGGACACTATAGGGTCAGGGCCTGCAGATGCCTGGCCCAGAGCAGGTGTTCAGTAAACACACACTGGCTGGCTGAGGGAGCAAAGAGACCGCACGGATCACAAACCATTTATGGGCCCACGGAAATGACAGGTCTCAGGCACAGGGCAGCACCTTCAGACTCCCACTATGGTCCTGTCCAGCTTCCCACCTCGTTTCTTTTTTTTTTAAAAAAAAATCTTCCCTGCCCAGCCAGGCGTGGCTCAGTGGTTGAGCATCGAGCTAGGATCCAGGCGATCGGGGTTCGATTCCCAGTCGGGGCACATGCCCAGGTTGCGGGCTGCAGCTGATCAATGACTCTTTCATCATTGATGTTTCTATCTCTCTCTCCCCCTCTCCTTTCCTCTCTCTGAAATCAATAAAGATATATTTTTTAAAAAATAAAATAAAAAAATTAAAAAAAATTTAAAAAATCTTCCCTGAGGATGTTTTTTAAAAGACTTGTTATTGATTTTCAGAGAGAGGAAAGGAGAGAAACATTGGTTGCCTCCTGTACACCTGCAGCCTAGATATGTGCCTTGGCCAGAAATGGAACCCACAACCTTTTGGTGTAAGGGACAATATTCCAACCAACTGAGCCACTCGGGTAGGGCCCATGTCGTATCAGGAGCCAAGTTATTCACCAGCAAAACCTGCTCCCAGCAAATGAGGTTAAGGCCCATGACTTAACCTAAGGATGTGTTTGAATCAAAGTAAAAGTAGAGCACAAACATGAAAGGTTATACTCATAGCTGATTCGATTTCCTTTTAACATAGCTACCAAGTCAAAGGTTCTCTCTTAGGAGCGGTGAGGTTAAAGAAAGGAGGGAGGGAAAGAGGGAGACGAAAAGAAACCACTCTCATCTGCCTACTCATGAAGGCTACATACAGTTCAAAACGGATGAAGAATCCTTCTATTCCGAGATGAGAAATAAAGTTCTAAAATGCAAATCTCTGTGAATTTCAGCAGTGAAGTAAAAACAGTTCACATCACGGAATAATTTAAAGTCTTTGCCATCCCTGGCTCCTTTGTTTCAAGCAACCTCCCAAGATAAAGGTGTGGTGGGGGCGGGGGAGCCCTTGTTGGGTCTCACTAAGGCCTCCTAAGGCTTTAGAAGACCCTGCGAAGCCAACTTTCTCAAAGCCTGCCCACCTCTGACCCCTCCTCCCCAAATCCTTCTCTCAAGGATGGTGAGAAAGGATGGTGCTAGGTAACCGTGGTGGAAATAATACGGAGAGCCTCACTCTCCTGTCTCCCGTGGGCTCATGAAAATAAAAATAAGGGACTCTGCTTCCTTCTGCTGCACTGAGCTCCCCATGTATTCTCGATCAGACCTCACCCGGTATAAACTACAGCTCACCTATGGCAGTGGATGAATAGCTGTATGTAAGGTTGCACTCAAGTGTGGCATGAGTGGTTCTAGAACCTACCTATTTTTGAGAGTTTTTTTTTTTTTTTAAATATATCTATTGATTTCAGAGAGAGGAAAGAAGAGGGAGAGATAGAGACAGAAACACCAATGATGAGTCATTGATCGGCTGCCTCCTGCACGCCCCCGGCTGGGGATCGAGCCCGAGACCTGGGCATGTGCCCTGACTGGGAACTGAACCCTGATCGCCTGGATCCTAGGTTGACGCTCAACCGCTGAGCCACGCCCGGCCGGGCCCTACCTTTGAGTTTTACGAGGAGGACAAAAAAATGGATGGGGGGCAAGTGAAAAGGAATAATCCTCACGAGCATGTTGCTCACTATTCTTGACTACCTGGTTAGGCGAAAACTTTGGTCTCTGGCCTAAAGAATGGAACTGGGAGGATTCTGAGGCTAAATGGGTAATGCAGAAAGAGCAATCAGCCCTATTTTTGCAACCTGATGGATTTACAAATAGGGGATAATATCACTTCCTAGTATATTAGACACCTTCTACACATGCTGGGCTAGAATTGGGATTGAGGAAATGTATGTAAAAGCTGTTTAAATATATACCTTATTTAAAATACACAGTGGTAATATTGTCCCCATACCATAAAATGGGGCAAGTTAGAAATGGGTCCCAAGATGGCTGGAGCCTTCACCTCACGCCCCAACTTGAACCAGTGCCCACGTTCCCTCCAGGTCTTTCCATGCCAATTGGCTGGTGAGTGAGTGCACTTCCCCACGTTGCCAGCACTTCCAGGTTCCAGGGATTTCTCTGCCTTAGCACGGGAGCTTTCTGCTACTTAATGAATGCCTCTTAAAGGACCCTAGGGACTCACCAGCAGTTTGTGATAACAAGCCATTTGACATAACCTCCTTTCTGCTTTGTGAAGGGCAGGAGGTCTTCGACTTGTAAAGCTGGCTTCTCCCCCCCACCCCGCCCACCCCAATGCAAATGCAGCCAGTTATGGCTAATGACGCCACTGACCTCGCAGGCCCACAGCAACAAAGCCCACCAGCTATGCTACTGTGCTCAGAAGATGGACTGAAGACTGAAAAGGGACCATGGTGGCCCAAATGTGTCACCAGACTCCTCCGGGAGCTCTGTTACCAGCTCTGTCTGGGTAGTAATCATAGAAAACAGACTGTTCAGTGACAAACAGAAAGGTGTCAAAATGGAAGGTTAGAGAACCTAGAGGCTGCCTTGGCAAAACTGAAGTTGCATTTTTTATAGTCTCCATGGGGTCAGTGAATTGCAGGTTGAATGGACGTGACCTATGAGCCTGTCTCATCCACGCCTGAGAAAGTGGAGATGCTATCCTGACGGGCTTCGGCCAGTGCCTGGCAATACAATGCTATCTAAAAGCAAAGGAGAACCGGCCACTCAGCAGGACCCTCCTGTGTGTCTCCAGGGAAGGACTGGGGAGCACTGAGGCTGGTCCTGCCTCAGCAGAGCACCATGGTCCCACGGGTGGAGGGTAGAATGGGCGAGAACATGGGGCTTCTCCCTCCAATTAAAATGAGGCCCCAAAGGTTGGCAACCAAACACCAGGTACCGCGTACCCTCCAAAGTGAGCAGCCAGCCCACCTCCTCACACCTCGAGAAGGGAGGAGGAAGGCCACTTTGGGGAGCTATTGGCTAGTTTCCCGTCTCCACTATTAAACAGAACTGCAGTTCCATGAAACTGGAGTGGGTACTCTAATTATTGTACTTGGATTGCTCTTGGAACTAAATGTAACAGAAGGGTTTTTATTATTTGCAAGTTATAGGACCTGCCCAAACTTGTATCCAAGTGGCAGAAAAGACTAACTCTACAGTTCAATGGAGAAAAAGTTGTTTCTTGCTTGAATTCAGTGAGTTCCACTCTTTCAACTTCATGGTTAACATACAAGGTGACTTTAGGTGGAACATGGATAATTTTTTTAAAAAATTTTAATAGCTATAAATCTATTTGTTTGTGGTTTAGAAAAGCATAAGTATCATATCCATGTGACTTCATGTTTATTAATCCCTCAGGACATACCATAAGTAATTATGTTAAAAATGAGTCCATTAAAAATATTTAGACATTAATAGTCTAGGTGGGATATGGAAATAACAAAAGTCCTGACTTTTGTTTGGAAACTGCTACCTAAAAGCAAGGGAGGAGAGCCTCGTTTTACAGGTGAGGACACTGAGAGGCGAAGAAGGGCTGCGTTCTGTTGTTCCACCAAGCACGCTGGTGGCAAGACCACAGCAAGGGGACTCAAGGTCACTCCTTGTGTCAGACAGCAGGAGCAGAGAAAGGCAAGAAGCACAGGGCACACGCTTCTGAGCAGCAAAACTGCAGACAGATGGAAGAGGTGGGTGGCAACCCAACCCGAAAAGAAAAGAAGGTGGAAAACCCTTTTCATTTAAACATTGTCTCACTTTGCAGAAGCCCAGGGATGGAAAGCATCCTCATGCACTAGGCCTTCACCCTCCTGCAGCAGCTGTCACCTGCAAACTCCTCAGTGGACACCATGCAGGAAGCTCCTCTCCCCTGTGAATTTCTCAGGTTACTCAACAGAAAGTCTTTTTCTTAGGCGAGGCTGTGCAAGGATATTCCAAGTGAAGCGTTTGGGAGGCAGAAGGCTTGGGTACAACTCTAGCTCTCTGGAGCTGCCTAGGTAAGGCTGGACAACCCACTTCATCTTTTGCAATTTCAGGTTCCTCAGCTGTAAAATGAGGGGCTCGATGGCTTGAAGGTTCTTTGAGCCCTAACGTCCAAGATTGTTAATGTATGACTCAATGCACCTTTCTCTCTGCTTCACAAGGGGACACTCAGTCTACAAAGGAAAGGAGGCATAGTGGCAGCTGATGGCCGCCCAGGTCCCCTTTCCTGCCAGCTCACCCGGCCCTGGGTGTTTAGAGCTGCTTGTTAACCTCACAGCTGCCCCCTCTTCAGAGAGCTGTTCTCATGAGGAGGCCAATGACTGACCGTCAGGGAGGCAGAAGCGGCCGGCCCTCGTCTCAAGGTGGGGCCAACTCTGGAGCAACGCACTCTCTACTTCCACCTCCCCAAGAAGGCCAACCGAGGCTAGTCGCCAACCAAAAGCCAGGGGACTACCTGGAGCATTTGTCACCCAAAGGGGATTATTTGTTAAGACTGCCTCCTTTAGGTCAAAGATAACTTTCAGTAATAACCATAAAATGAAATTAATAATAATAATCATGGTCAGAAAAGAAATGCAGACTGTGAGCATTTTCTTTTCTGAACTTGGTCTATATCACCATGTCAATAAAGAATAAAAAAATTACCATGGGAACCCAAAAAGGAGATTAATACTTTTTAATCACTTTAAAGTATTTTTCTATAAAGAAGAAGAAAACTCCTCTCTATGTTGGTGTCTCTCAAGAATAAATAACAACGTCACATTTTCCAGTTTTGAATGTTAACTTTTGTAGATCTGCCACTAACGCCATCAGAATCAACGCTCTTCATGTGTTCATGCTAACAGACAGTGTCTATTTACCTGTATTCATCGTTTACAGACTCTACTAATTTAAAAAAGTTTCATTCATATGAAGCAAGGTATATAAGTAAGAAGACACAAGGTGATTGGCAGATCGCACATCCAACCAGGTCATCACCATGTGCCAGGATGAACAGCAACTGCTTTCCTGCCACTTCTGACTCTTCCACATGTAACCACCTTACAACCGGGAAAAATAAAAAAGATAATACCTGTCTCCAAAATCACACCCGGCAGCCCTGAAGGGCACATCTGACATGCAGGGACTGTGCAGAAATCTGGGAGATGGGATCAATAGAGACGGCCCTGTTTTGTTGGGGAATCAGGCAGGGAAAACGGAACCTGAGCCAGAACCCACATCTACACGTCAGTGGACGCCTTTGTCCTTCCTTCTAAGGAGAGGCAGCCACAGGATCCCCTCCTGCTGGCCTTTCTGGGTTCAATAGGAAGAGAAGCCTGAGTTCCAGGAGCAACCGGCCAGCACAGGAGTCAGCACCGCACTGAATATGCAGGTGCATCTTCTGAACGCCGCAAAACCGAGGGGGGGGGGGGGCGACCGGTTCCATTAATTTGACTCAGAGTTATAAAAAACACAAGACCAGGCCAAATTGTGCTGTGGAGAAACACAGCAACGAGCAAGTCTGGGGGTGAAAACAGTTTCATTTACTACAAGAGAGTTAATGAGATAATTCTATGATAGTTTTTGAAGGTGCTCTTCTCTTTAGAGCCCTAATGAATAATAAAAAGCACCTCTTTGGGGACACTAGGACAGCAAAACGGATTCAGAAGGTCACAAATGTGCCCTCCGATGACCTCTCAGATCTTGGCTGCAAAGTCAACCGCAGGAAGACGACAGAATTGAAGTAAGACACCGTTTAGTGCTAGGAAGCTCTCCTTGCTGGGATGGTTCTGCGCAGGGTAACAGCAGGGCCCAGAAAGACTGCGGACTTTCTGAAGATCCTTGTGCTTGGCGGCCCCTACCAGCAGCTGGCACTCAGCGCAAATACCGTCCCCCAGAACAATGGCAGAGACCTGTCACCAGCCTGCTTCGTTATTCAGAGTAAAAGAGGGAAGAACTGGTCCCTGCCTGTGAACAGCATTTCCACAGTCAGGCCAGTCACACCCTGATCTGAAGTAACACGGCCATTTCAGGGCACCAATCCACATTTATGTACAGTTTGGGGACAGGAATGAGGCAACCTGGGTTTTTAAAGCTTCTGTTTTCTTTTCTGTAAAATAAGGGATTAAACCTGCCCTATTATCATAGGAGAGACCACAGAAACAAATGAGACTTTTTAAATGAAGCAAAGGGGTCCTAATTCCCACATCGTCTGACACACAGATTCACACACCCTGTTCCCTGCTCTGCCTCTGAGACAGCGCCACCCACACTTGGCTATGGCAGAAACAGGCATCCCACTGGCCCCCAGGGTGCAGCGCCTCACATGGTAGACCCTTCACTACCCACGGCGATCCCACCTCTGGGAAGGCTGGCCCGGGTTTGCCTCCGCCTTTCGCATTGCTGTTCGCATTTCTAGTTTTAAGCTCTAGCACATAACGGCTGTGCTTGTTAAATTTCCTCTCCAAGGCACTCAGCCCAGTGCCATATGCATTAATACCACGACTTCATGATGATGGATGTGTCAGTTTGTCATGTGCATAATCTCTCCCCTTAGAATAGCAAGTGCCGACACGTCTCTGTTGGAAAGGCTGGGCCCTGACAATGTGATAAACCAGGCCATTTAAAACACAGGGCTCTCTCTCAGGATCCTTTCTTCCCCGGTTCCAATCAAACTAAGAACAAGCCTCGAAGTTCCAGGCATAATCTCTGCGCTTTCTGAGGAGCCACAGTGCACAGACTGAGATTCAGACTTCGGCACAGCAGTGAAAGTTCCCCTCGGAGGACACTAACTGCTGGTCTTAACTGAAGGACTGATTTTTAGGAAGAAAGCTAAAAATACCTCCAGTCCCCTCTCCTTGAAATAAATCACAGGCCTCTGGAAATTTCTTCACTTCATCCCTTTCTGAAAACATCCAGGTAGCAAAATAAAACCGATCAGCCTCATTAGCACACCTTTGGATCTAAAATGCTGCAAGTATGTATAGTTAGAAAGGAAAAGCAGCTCAAGGGTCTAATTTAGAGGGAGTTTGAAAACAAATACACTGGGGAAGCGAAGCTGAGGTCCCGCACTTGTCCATCACTGGAAAATAATAGCTTTCCCACTTTCCGCATCTCTCTCTCCCCCACTCAATCAACACGTCTCTCCTGCACCCCGCACATTTCTCGGGCGCTGTGTGAGTTCCGAAGCTCAGCCCCCAAACCAACGCTCATCATAACCTCTGAGGGATGTCCAGGGAAAGGGTGAAAGCCCTGGAGTCAGGTCATCAGGGTTTCTGTCTGGGCTCTGCCACTTACTGGCTGTGTGTCCTTGAAGAAGAGGTTCCACCCACCTGCCCCTGGGTTCCTCAAGTAATAACCACCTTCCCTTCTGGAGAGACCCAAAGGTCACCCGAGATGATGTGGGTAAGTGACAAACTACAAAGAGCTGTGCATAGTTAGAAGTCTTCTCGGGACTTCTCTACCAGTGAAGCCTTTCTTCTCTATCCCAGGTCCACAGCTAGCTAACGGCTGTCTCCAATCTTTGTTCAACAGACTCTCCTGCTAAGAAATGCCATCTGTCCTTTACCACCGCAGGCAGCCTTTGAAGCACTGTGAGTGGCACCTTTCTCTTGACTTTTCTCAAGCAGATCATAACAGCACTAGCCCCCTCCTTGTTAAACACTGCCTGAGGGTTCGCTGTATCTCCTTCCCTTTGAGTCCAAACTTTGGGGGTGGAGGGCAGGGACCTAGTCATATACATCTCCTCCGATCATTAGTCCATGCCATAAACATCTGCTATATGAAACAGGCATCCACGAAACAAAGATCTCTGGTGTCTGAAATAAGACAAAGAGCAGCAAAAGCGTAAGAGTTGGTGTAACTGATTCTGAAGAAGGGGTGCTTCTCTGGTAAAAGAAACCATGCAGAGGGGTGGGGAGTGGCCCACATCACTGGGGACCTGGGCCTGAATCATTTAATATTTTAAAGGAACTCTGCAGTGGCTACTTCAGCAATAATCAGTGACCATGATCTTAGATTTTTTGGGGGCCGGAGACTAAGTTTTCATATACTAGAATATGTATCATGTGAGTTAAAATTGTCCTGGGTGGCAGTCAGACGACTCCATGTAGGGATACTCGTGGACACAGAGTCAGATTAAAGTCACTCAAGAAGCCCACATTTGAGATGCTTACAGTGCCCTGTCATATGATTCAAAATAAAATCTCATTTCTGAAAGCAAGGGAAACATACATGTTGAAAATAATTAAAATAATTTCTTTCCATATTTGCTGACTTTGAAAATTAACTGAAGCTGAATCTTTTGCTTTTGTTGTTTGGTTTGCTGGAGGGCACCACGGCTTGGTTTGACCCTCACACATACAGTGCCCACTGTGCCTACTCTAACTAATAAAGCGGAGCCCAAAGGAGGTACACAAGAAGACCACTGGGGTGTAGGAAAACGCATGGAATGTATTTTCAATGTTTTTATAATGTACATAACATTCGTACATTGCCATACATCTAATCAATAAATTAATATCCACAGATTGGGTGGGCACACTCAAAATGTTTTTCATTGACATGGCCTCATCAATCAAAAACAAACTCAGGAATCCATCCCTGATAGAAGCTTGCAGGCAATCACTTTTCCACAGCAACATGAAGTCTGCAAGTCAAACTCTGCTGGCATCTGTGTTTCCTAGAAGAAGGTTGGGGAAAGAGGAGGCATTTGGTCCCCCACGTCCTTGACAGAATTTTTGAGCTCAGGGCTATGTAGCTCCTCTTCAAGAGTCACCCAACAAACTCCCACGTGGGCAAAAAACACATGTACTCCAAATGTATTATAGGAACAGCTTGCCATATTCCACATCAGTTCTGATTTCAAATTTATTCAGGTCACCTTCACACACCATTAACTCAGCTACCCACCAAGCCGTTAGGTACCATATGTGCATGACTGCAGGCCTCTGGGTCTCCAGGAAAAACCTAATCACCGGGAAACCGATCGAGCTGGTGGGTCTGACAGCTCAGGTGGCAAAGCAGATGGAGGTAGGGCAGAGGCTGAGGCTTAACTCTATTTGAAAAAAAAAAAAAAAATTCAAGTGAGAAAGCTTTCCTTTTAAAAAGGAGCAAGTCTGGAAAAGGCAGAGGGTGCTAGTTTAGTGCAGATGTTACCCAGGTCTCTTTCCTTAGATGACTTTTCAGATGTTCCTAAACTTAGCACTTCTGAAATTTAAACAGGCTAAATTTAAAAGTCCAATGTAACATCAATAACTACAATGGACTGAGAAACATCAAATACATTTAAATTAAGTGAGTTCATAAAGACACTTAATTAGAATATCACCATTTGCAAGCACTAATGAACTCATGGATCTAGGCAATGATTCTTAATGGCTGAGAACATCAAGAAAAGTGAGATAACCAGACTTCCGTGCCTCCTGATGTTAATACACAACCACACCTATGAAGTAGCCTTGCACAAAATCAAGCGTGAATTTGATCAAGCTGTAATATCTTATCTACCAGTTTCAGAAAATAGAGCAGGGAGAGAATGAAGGTAAACCACACCACAGGTGTGCGATTAGTGAGATTCAGGCTACAGGATAATAACCTGGTTTCTTCAACAAATAAACTTTCATTAAAGAGACGTAAGGAACATACATAATCAGAACATGTGGATCTTATTTCCACCCTGACTGAATGAAATGAAAAAAAAAAAGAGAGAGAGATAATCTAAGAAAGCTGAACACAGTCTGTGTATTCAATTAATGTTATTAATTACTTTTAGGTGATTAATTTTTGGGGGTCGTTATAATTTAGAAATGCCCACTGAAATATTTAGAGGTGAAATAATATGATATCTTGGGTTTGCTCTAAAATAACCTGGGGGATAAAGATGAACTATGACTGGCACCGAGTTGATACTTGGTGAAGCTGGGTGATGGTTACCTGGGGGCTCATTATACTGTTCTTTTATTAGAAATTTTCCATGATAAAATTTAAGGGAAAGCCATCACTATAGTTTATTCTGAGCAAAGCTTTCAGATGCTCAGAAGTGAGGAGAACTCTTACTTGTTGCCCTTGACTTTTTGGGGAAGACATGTCAAGTCTGAGCTTTAGGCAACACTTGCCTTTACATTTTAGTTCTCTGCTTCGCTTTCATTCATGTTTTGTGCCTCCTTCTAAAATCCAAGGCTCTGATCCCTGCGAAGTTAAGCTGATGTTTTCAAGTGTCTCCTAATTTCTCATCACTGGGATGCTGTCATCATAGTGTAATGCTGCAAAGTGTCCTGATTATTCAACAGTCACCTAACCTGTCATCTTCCCTTGGGGGTGTCCATTCAGTCTTCCACTCACAGATGTATTTTTCTTCTGGCCTTGGAGCTCTTGGGTACACCTGTGAAAACCCAACCCTCTGTGGCTACGAGAGGGCTGCTTCCTCCCCATCTTCCTGCCCCTCCTTGTTCCCAGGCACCAAACAGCTCCGTGCTGTTCAGGACTGGGTGCCGAGGATGTGTGCGCCTCCCCCCTCTCCCTCCAGCACAAGGTGGCTCGAGGCAAGGGCCTGGCAGGTGCTTTGCCCTCGGCTGACCGGAGGACTTCTAGCAGAGGCGGCGTGGGCACATTAGTGGGGGCGGTGCTCCCGTGTGCTAGCTCTCGGCTCTGTACGTGACTTTCTATGCAGCATTTCAGTGAATTCTCACTACGACCTTAGAGGGAAGGGGCGGCTGTCTTATCTTACACATGGACAAACTGAGGCTCAAGAGATCAAGAAGCTAATACGGTCCACGGCAGAATCAGAATCGGAACAAAGCTCTTCAGTGCTGCTCTATGAAAGCTAGTTTGTACGCCAGCTTGGTAAAGAGAAGGCATCTCTCTCTATACATATTTATCTAGCCAAGTGGTCTCTGCCATATTCCTACTGTGATAACATTTTTGTTGCTATTTTTATCTTTACTCCAATTTTCGCTTATCCTGAGATGTCCCACATGAGCCTTTTTCCTGGGCATGTAACACTATCCTCCCTACCCTTTCATGTAATACAAAGATTAGCTTAGTACATATCCCCTTTGTGGTACAGGCAGTTGGTGGCTACCCTTCTTCTTGCTTATGAACTGAACCCCACTTTTATTTGGGGCAGAAATAGTCCCAGATAAAAGGTCACATTTCCCAGTCTCCTTAGCAACTGGGGTAGGTTAAGGCTGAGTACAACTTACAGGAGAGCTCTTTAAAGAAGCTGCCTCAGCAGAGGAGTATACCCTTTCTACCCTTCCCTCTTCCTCTAACATCGTAGGTGGACTGAGGACCTAATGGCTGGAGCTCCAGCAGCCATCCTGGATCAAGAGGGAACTTTGAGGATGGGCACCGTTACTAAGGTGGCAGAGTAGAAAGACAGAAACAGTCTGGGTCCTAGATGATAGGCCACTAAAGCAGCCCTGAATTGCCTTCTTTCTTAAGTGAGAGAAAACTCTTAATTTATTAAGAAACTCATTTGTGGGTAATCTAATATTCACATTTGAATGCAACTGTGAATTAATACACCCATCCATTGCAATATTCTGATTTGGGGAATTTTAATGCCAGCATTTTATGCACAAAGGCACTCGTTTGAATGGCATTTCTCCTAACACCTCTGAGGTCATTTCCCTGTCTCCATTTTCCGTCAATGGCTTATTCGAACATTTCAAACTTTGCCTCTGACAGCTGCTCATACCCTGACACTTAACTGATTTTCTGTTGTCCAGCCACAGCTTACTCTGCACATTTAAAAATAACCCAGTATTTTATTTTGCATCAGTTTTGCTCTGATGCCCCTTTGAGGATTTCTGCCAGCACACCAAAATGTGCCCGGTGCTTACTGTGGGGTGATTCTGGTGATAACAAGGTGCCATTTACACCTTCTCTCACCTTCCAAGAGACTTTGCTGCCGCTTGGCACAGCTTCTGCTTAGCTGTTCCTTATTTTCTCTATTAGGACCAATATGACCTCATTTTCTATGCCCTGAGCAAAAAATGCTAGATTTATCTTCCTTTTAACAAGCATTTAGCCAAGTCTAATTTTCTGTATTTCTTCCTCCTGAGAATGCTAAATGTGCTTTCTCCTTCAGTGGGTTTATTACCTTTCTACAGTGTCATACTGCCACTGATTTTTCATTTTCCTGCTACTGTGTCCTATACATGTATTGAATTTATTTATAAACACCTAACCTGAAATGCGTCTTTTACAAAAATGATATGTGTATGTCTAGAACCTGGTTAGAAACAACCCTGCTCTCCACCACAGTCTGTGCGATGTGCATCTACAGATGTAATGAAGCCCATCTGAGGTGAGCACGGCCCTCCATCAGCAGCTCAGCACTTCCCAAATTGGGAGCCAGAAGTGAAAGGTTTTAAATGCACCAGAAGGATTAAATGATTAATGACATCCCAGTCTCCCCTTTACTCTTCATTCTCTTTGGAATTAATACATATTACGCTATATACATGCTGTCTTCACAAAAATGCTGGCCTGAAATCTTTAAAGCTTATTTGCTGTCTGCAAGAGTTTTTTTGTTTTGGGGATTTAGCTTCTCCTGCCCATACTGCTGTGTAATATCTAACATCGTTTGGAGAAAGGTGAGAAGTGAGAGAGAGTAGGAGGAAGTACAGTCAGTTCTGCTAAAATGCACACTTCTCTCGCGTCAACAAGCTCACACACGAAGGATTAAGTAGGGATTGATGCCAACAGAGCATGTAAGTCGCCTTGGTACACAGGCGATTTTTTTCCCAACAAGTTCATATTTTGTAGAATCATTAACAGCAGCTTAATGCAAAATACACTCACTGAGCTCTGTGCCATAAGCCACAGAGGGACACAGCACTGCACACCACGCGGTTCTCTCTGCTGGCTCGTGTGGCCACCGCTCTGTCTTGGAAGAGCCCCCTCCCATGGGTCCCTTCCATCCTGGCGCAGCTTACCCCGTTTCCATGAAGTAGACGTAGCCTCAACTCATCCTCAGCCCTCACCCCCGCCCAATTATGCTAATTTGACTTTTTAAAAAGGTAAAGTTGTATATTTACTATAGTATTTACTTTTTAGGTTTTAAATGTGTCTTTTTAAACTCTGCTACCATTTTTTATTAGGAGAGTTATATTTTTAAGGACTGTGGATCAAAGTTCTTTGAGATCTGCAGGGGTCTGGCCCAACCCTACTGGTCTCTTAAGTTCCGTCATTTTTTAGCCTGCAATTGTGCAGTTTATTTCTCGAGACCACAGATTATCGCATAGCAGAAGTGCGTGTATGTCAAACTTCAGAAGGGTAATGGGGCCACCAAAATAAAATTTGAGGCATTTAAAATAAATGTATATTTGTAAAAATCAAAGAGTTGTGAACAATTTGCGCTCTTTAAAGGTAAGATTTGATTTTACAAATGTTTTATGGTTTGGAAGAACTAGGAGCTTGGTTCTCACACGCCAGAGGACTGGCCAGAATTAAGAAGGTGAACAAAGAACCGCTGAAACACTGACCCAGTTACATTCCACAGCTCTGGAGGATAGCGAGGGACCGGAGCAGTGGCTGCCTGGAGGGACAGCTACGAAGGCGGCGGGAGGACCCAGGCAGAGCTGGCATATGGGTTAGGGGTTCACAGCTTTTTTCTTAAAGGGCCAGATAACAAATATTTTAGGCTTTGTGGGCCATGAAGTCTCTGTTCTAGCTACTGGGCTGTGCCATTGTGGGGAAGGCAGCCAGTGTTGGTAGCAAACAAACGGGCATGGGTGTGTTCCAATAAAGCCTTATGAGGCACTGAAATGTGAATTTCGTAAGTCACAAATTCTTCTTTTGGTTTGTTTTCAACAATTTAAAAACACAAAAACCAAGTGCTTAGCTCAGGGGTCACACAAAAACAGGTGGTGAGCCTGTAGGCTGGAGTTTGCTAACCCCTCATTTAGACCTTTGAGACCCATTAAGGATTCGATTAACCCCTGTATTATAAATGATTAGATACCAAAGGGCCAAAGTAGACAGCGGCAGCACTGAAAACAGCCCGGGAGGCCAGCAGGAGGAAGACACTTTCAAAAGCAAATCTTTTAATGAAGTACAGTTCAGTAGCTAGGTTAGTAACAAGGTCCTTGACTAATTTTTCCTCTCAGTGCTTGATTTAAATCGGAAGTACTTCGTTTTATAAGAGAAACAGAAAGTTCACTAAATTATGTACTGTTTTTTAAAGAAATAAGTAGAAAATTGATGCGGTATTAACATGTTAATAGATTATCACAGCTACTCTCCCTCGCAGCAGTCATCATTGCTCATTGATTCTTACTCAACACAAGAGCAAGCTAGAAGCAGTTGGTCAATTAACAGAATCCTTCAAAGCACACAAAAATACACACTAGCAATGTTTTATTTTCACCTAAACCACAATGCAGTCAGTCGCTAACATTTCTTTAAAGTGTCACATAAACTTAAAAATACCTGCAGAGCAACGTAAATACAGCCTCAATATTTTTGTCAATTTCACCACCATTTTACTGTTTGTTGTCTCAACCATGCATATAATTTAACAGCACATTTTTTAGAGGTCTAACCTTGATCAAATCCTTCCAAAGCTACAATCTAAATTTGTATAGAAATGGCTGCTCTTAATTTTGATACTTATGGTTCATCAGTTTATGTAATAGTTAATGAAATGATGTAATTACAAAACAGATACTTGGCATCAACAGGTTTGGCAGCAGACACACCTGACACCTGATGTGCACAAAACATATATAGTGTGCGGTCACCGTGGGGAGCAGGCTGGCAGCCCTGCCATTTGGCAGGCAGTTGGCCTGGGCATCTTGGACAAAGGAAATGGCAGATGTAGGTTAACCAGACTTCTGAGGTGGAGGTCAGTCAAGTGATCTTTCGGTCTACTCTGAATTCTCCAGTACAGCAGGCCTCAACCCTGCAATACCTTAGCATCATCTGAGGAAGCAGAGACTGAAAGGCTCTATCTAAGTTTGGTTCCCCCACAATCTGAACACCTGTGATCCTCAGGCCCTACCCAGTCTTACTGCCTCCAAATCTCTCGGGGTGGTACCTGCTTTTGCCAAGCTCCAGGGTGATTCCCATGAATGCTATATTTGAAAACCACCCTTTAAGGAAGCTTGTCAAAGCCTCAATCTTACCATCAGACACACAGTGGTGGTCAACTTTGGTCATGCACTGGTCAACTTTGGTCATGCACTGTGATCACCTGGGAGCTCCTATCAGACTGACAAGTCTTCTCATCTGACTGGTCTGGGCACTGGGATTTTTAACAACACTCCAGGTGATTCTAAAGAGCTGCAGCACTCAGAGCTACCACTACAGATAGGCCCAGCTCACAAAGACTCTCCTAAATTCCCAAAAACCCATACAACCAGGGTTTAATAGG
The DNA here is from genome assembly GCF_054644295.1 of Miniopterus natalensis. Lineage (NCBI taxonomy): Eukaryota > Metazoa > Chordata > Mammalia > Chiroptera > Miniopteridae > Miniopterus > Miniopterus natalensis. Next base: position 69,033,257 of record NC_142088.1, read on the forward strand.
CAAATAATGGTTTGCATTAAAAAATACACATTTTGGGGGATGGAGGGAGATAGAACCGGGTATAGGGAAGGAGACTTGACTTGGGGTGGTGAACACAATATACAGATGATTTATTACAGAATTGTACCCCTGAAACCTATAATTTTATTAATCAATGTCACCCCAATAAATTCAATTAAAAAAAAAGAAAAAATACATTTCTAATGTGCTTTTACCATAAAAGACCTATGTTCATAATTAAGCAGGGCCCAGGGAATGGAGGCAGCTAAAACCCAACTTCCAAAAAACCTCAATTGAAATGACTATGAGAACAAAGACTAAGTTTACAAGAGCTGACCACAGGTTTGAAGCAGCTAGGGGTAAGATGCACATTAGGAGCCCAGCAGGATTTCTGGAAACTGTCTGCATTTGTAAAGGAAGTAGGAAACCAACCACTCTTTCCAGGTATTTACTGGGTACCTGGAACCATAAGTCATCATAATCAGGCCAAGGACATGAATTTGACCTTCCAGGACTCAAGAAGAATTCAGGTCTCATTTCCACACACAAAATGACACAGGCTCTTCTATTTGTAAGGACTTGACTGGAATTTGGGGAGCGGGCAGGCATATCTATAAGGGAAAAAAAGAGAGAGCGCCCTGTCCCAAAAGGGGAAGCAGCTTTCATCATTTTCTGTTTTCTTGCCTTGTTTTATTATTGCTCAAGAGAACATATCACTGTACTATGTATTTATTCAGCGGTTTATTGCCTTCTTTTTTCTTAATAGAACATGAGCTCCATAAAGGCAAGCTTAACACTTCTTTACTCTTGCAGTACTAGCCCTTGGAACAATGACTGGCATACAGTACACACATATTTTGAGTCAATGAAATAAGGTTCTTGCCCTCTGGAAAGTTAGAAATTGAATATAACCCACTTGGCTGGGTGGAGCAAAACAAAACAGCTAAATATGAGAACATCCAGCCATATGTATGGCAGTGAAAGGAATATTGAATGGAGACATAATCATAAAAACGATGACTTCCATGCTGGCTCCAGCATCTACACTTCTCTCCTGAGAGCTTCAAAGCACACCTGACAGATGGCAGATGAGGAACATGAAGCTTGGAGAAGTCAGGTGGCTTGTACAAAGCCACAGTGCTGGGGGCAAGGTGGGCAGAAGACGGTCTGCTTCTAACCCATGCCCTCCCCTTTCTTAACCACACTACCTGAAGCATGGCAAGGCGGGGGGGGGGTGTGTGTGTGTGGAGGGGAGTACAGCTGCAGTTTAATGGCATAAAGCAGATGATTGTTTTTTATTACAAAGCTAACAAGTGCAATCATGAATGATGAGTATTTGGTGCCAGTAAGATGGAATACAAAATAGCTACCATTTACTGAGCATTTACTATGCGCCAGGAACTGTGCTACATGCATATTCCTAGTTTACTCCTCCCCACAATCCTGTGAGTATTATTACCCTTGTTTAGTAGATGACATTTTAAAAAGTTGGTGAGTGAAGAAGGGCAGAAATGAGAGTGCCTGAATCAAAAAATGATCTCTCGATCCCTTTCTTAGTGCTAAAAATCTCTACGCCTGAATGCCACCCCAAAGCTGCCAGCAAACCTTTCCTGAGAACTCAGTATATGCCAGACACTAAATTAAGCACTGCTTGGCCTCCCCCATCGCATCTCTACACCCTCTGGCCTAGCTACTGTTAGTGCTGTTATTTTACAGGTGAGAAAGTTGGGCTTATGGAGATTAACACGTGCCCAGGGCGACGGGGCGAGTGGTGGAGTTGTGACCAAGTCCAGAGCCCATGGCCTAATCCCTTCACCCCAGGAACACAGCTCCAAGCTGCAAACCACTTATTTTTTCTTTCACTGAAAGATGGTATAGAAGGGGGATGGAATCAGGAACATGCTCCTCTGCCCACCTCATCCAATGCTCACATTTCATTCTCTGAACTATTACTTTGTGCCTCCTGTGGCCAGGGCCTGACCGGGCGCTGACCTCAGGAAGCCCACAGTGTCGCACGCAGCCATCTGCCGGTGAGAGTCCCAGCACCGTCCGAGGCAGCGCTCCCACCGACCGCTTTCCCTGGGTGTCCAGGGGCTGGCAGGAGGCTTCTGTCTGTCGGTTTCTCTGAATGAGATTTAATTATTGGAACTCCATATACAGCTGGCAAGGGGGAGGCCTCAAAAGTTACAGATGTTTCCTTGAAGGGACAAGAAACCACTTATACTGAGACCTTTGTTCCTGCCCCGAGCGGTGACTTATCTGGCGTGTGGGTCAGAACCATAGTAACGCCGCCTTCTTATCTTATTCCTGAAAGAACCAAACTGGAAGGAAACACTTGACCCTGGAGACAGTAATACCAGCGAGTCATCACAAGACGATAAGCTATTCAGAATAAATGCACGTTTTCTTCAAGGCCGTAAGCAAAAATAAAAATAAAAAGCAGTTTCTACACTGCCTCATCAAGCCATTGTTAATTCAATACAGCAAAAGCCTAAAAATAGGGAGAAGAAATTGAGAGAAGCGTAAGAACAGAGCAAAAAAGAGCAGGGAGAGAAGACAGAGCAGAGAACAGAAGAAGGGAAAAGGGGAGAGAAAGTCAGACGGGAGCATGACATGAAGCAGGAGGCTTGAATCCCGGCGGACACACGCTACAGTGAGGACCTGGAGTGGGGAGGACTCAGAAACTGTCCAGTGCAGTCAGCCCGATTGCCAGAGCGCCTCATGGCAGCCACAACACAGCCCTGCTCATATCACGGAGAGATTCCTATATGCCGGGCACTGTACTGTTTTCATTTATAATAATTTCTCTCAAGGAATCCAGATAACCCTGGGACTTGTGTGCTATTACTATCCCATTTTGCAGTTGGGAACACCGAGGCTCCGTTAGTTGTCAGGTAAAAGAGCACCCAGAGAGCCAGTGGCAGGCCCTGGGAATGGATCCTGGTCTATTTCTACAGCCCATGCTCTTGACTGCTGTTCCTGCCTCAAGGATTCCAGACACCTCTAGGGCTGACTGTCCCATTAAATCTCACTGTGATGAAGGTAAATAAGAGAGAGGCAGAAGCAGAGACTAGTTATGAAATATGAGAACCTTGTTACCAGCTCTGCCTCCCAGACGACAGCCTCTGAGCTCACACGCTCGGCCCCGGCCACATGGTCCCCCTCTCCTTCTCCAGCTGCAGGACCTGGGCGCTACAGGAGCCACTAGAGGAAGTCCTTTCCCCTGTAATGTCCTTCCAGCGCTCCTCCTGACAATGCTCTAGTGCCAGCGACAAAGGACAGATGTTTCAGAAAGGGTGGATGTGGAGGGGAGCAGCCATGAGCCAGTAACCGCATGCTGGTTGCCTTCATGCCAAGGCCAAGGAACTCCGTGTGCCCGGAGGCTTCTCGTGGGGCTGGGAGTGGAGGGCTAGCAAAAGGGGCGAGGCGTATGCTGGGAGCAGCAGGCGCCACATGGACTCTGTTGAGGACTGGGATAGAATTAAGCCAGCAGACCTGCTTGGACATATCTGGTGACCAGGCTGGTACGTGCAGTAGCAATTCTTGTAAAAAAAAAAAAAAAAGTTAGCTGCTCTGCTCCAGCAAACAGGAATGGGGAAACAGGTGGGGGAAGGAGCAAATCCTGAAAAAAGTTACCAGTTTCGGTGGCGGGAGCCCTCTAAATGACCAGTCACATCTGCTGGGAAGGCAGGGCCCCGGGACACAGGCCTTTTACCCTGTCTCAGGGTAAAATACAGCCAATGATGCACTCTACCGTCCAAAGGGGTAAGTGAACGTGCCACAGACACAAAATTTATTTCCTTTCCCTCTGCCTCACTACAGGAACCCCAATATTCTTGCGGACACCACGAATCCCGATTAATAAGCCAATTTCATTGTCACTGGATGAGGGCGACGGATCGTTCCTCTCGGTCCCCAGGCTCAACCACAAGACCCTTCCTGACCGAGCTGTGCTTAGGGGTCATTGGGGAAGAGTTACTATCTGGCCCAAACGGGGTGTGGGGGGGGATTGGTCCTTGAAAGTGGCTACACATCAGCTTCTCCTTCGAGTTGTTACTCAAACGGCCACCGGGTTCTGTTGTCCAAATGCTGATTAACTCCACGTAAAACACCATCACTGACTTAAGAACTGAAAGGAAACTGTCCGATTTTGAAAAAAATGCTCTACATCAACTGTGGCAAATAATTACTTTTTTCTTAATGGAAAGAGGAAAGGGAGGGGAGGGGAGGAAGGAAAAGAGAGAGCAGGAGAGAATAAAGGAAAACAAAGAAAAGGAAAGGGGGAGGGAGGGAAGGAGGGAGGAAGGGAGGGGGAAGGAAAGTCTTCACCCCGGACGCAGCCTCCCTGGCAGCGGGTTAAGCTCGTCTCCCAGCCCTTGCTCCTCTGCTGATAAAATGCTGACAGTGATGCTGTCTTACAGGGCTGCTGATCGACAGGGCTGTCCACTGCTTTACTCCACTCCCTACATTGGAGCCCTCTGGTTGTGCTGGGGAAAAGCAGGACACTACGGGGTAGCCCCCACTCCCCACTAGCTCCCAGGGTGGGGTCATCCAACTCCCCAGCAGCCTGGACAGAGGATGAAAATATTAGGTCAAAGCTTCCTAGCCCCACCCCCTCCAGGAGCTGTGTGTGGTGGCTTAATAAAGGAGGTGAGTCGAAGTTCCTGCAACACACGGACCACTGCTCTTGCCTTACAAGTCTAATCCGCAAACCCCTGACTGCTTCTGCAAAAGCCATTTGGGCTCATACGTGTGCTCTTCCACTCAGTTTTCAATTTCATTTTACCATTTCTCCCACTTTTCACTGGTCCAGGTCGGTATTTGTCTCCCCGGGCACCCTGAAGGCAGACACGTCTTCGCAAGTCCAGATACGCAAGCGGATTCCTAAGAACTGGCTCCAGATGACAACCATTGTAAATATAATGAAAATGAACAGCTGTCATCTTCAGATTTGAGAACAGGCAAGCGGTTTCACCCATTCAGCTTCACTAGTTCTTCATAAGAGATTTTACGTCGCCACACGGAATCCTACGTAACTGTTTCTTGAACCCTGCCTCCGTGCCATCCTGGATACAGCCAGCCGCCCGGGATTTGAGGGGATCAACAGAACAGAGGAAGAAGTTGCCACGGAGAGTCCGGGCCCGGGGATGCGGCCCAGTGCAGTGGCCACAGCATACGCTCTTTCCCTTCAAATCCTGACTCAGGCGTCAGCCGTGGGCCTAACCTTTGCCTCAGTCACATGGCTTGACAATGGGGTTAATAGAACTGGCTCAATAGCTTCGTTTCAAAGACTAGGCCCGGCACACAGGAAGTACTCAAACGTTATCATCATCACCTCCCCAAGGAGCGCAATCCGGTCAAAAATAAAATCAGGGAAGGGAGAAGCAAAGGCCAGCCAGCTGAAAAAATTCCAACTGAGCGCCAGTGAGCCAGCACTCCCCGGAGCTCTGCTTACCCGGGAGGCTGGACCGAGCTTCTCGGGGCTGGGGTGGGGGTGGGGTGCTGAGTTATCTTGAATACAGACTCATTCAGTACTTAGGGCTCCACAGCCAGATTATACGAGCATATGCTGCTTATATGGTTTTTATTTAAGTATGAATTTACATATAGATGCTAAATTGATTTTAGAAGCACATATTACATTTAAAAAATACTTTCTAAATTGGTTTATCAGTGTTTCATAGTATCATAAAGCCCTTTCTGATAATAAAACGATGGATTCTGTTTCCCACAAACACTCTACCTCTATGTTGTAAAATATGCTCCCATTCTGTATCTTTGATATAAAACTCCATCAACAAGCTGTGCCCCTGCAGGGCTTGTTTTGAGGTCTCAGTGACGTGGCTCTGCAATGAGGTAGAAGGTTCCATAGGGCAAATCCCACGGTTTCAGTTTCTACCAAAAACTATACCTCAAGGATTCCAGCTGGCATTGGAAGCCACCTGGGTGCCAACTCACACTAATGTCTCGTGTACCTGTTCTCCATGACAGTATAGAAAGCACCAGAAAACAGTCAAAATTCCTTCAACTGTCCCAACGCACTTAGTTGGCTTATTTAAACACTCAGATTTATGAGTTGCTTCTCCACCTTTATTGTAAAATAGTATTTCTCCTTTGCTTTTTCTCTCAAAGAAATAGCCAGAAAGTCCCAGTTCTATTTCCTTCTGTTAGGGGTAGAAATATTAATAATGCTGTTAATTGTGATTGTTCTGTTCTGATTAGAGGAAGCACAGTCTAACCTGGTTGATGACTGTCCACCCGGGGACATGGGAGTTACCTGGGAATGCGGTCCAGGTCCATTCTCCTATTCCGAGAACTGCTTATCATCATGGAAAGATTAACAACCTTGTTCCCAAAACAGTGGAGTTCTGGAGGCCCCGCCATTTGTGACTCCCATCCCACATTCCCCTCCACCTGGGGGGGAGGCGTGCCTCATCCTTTAACAAACTCCCCAGCCCGAATTTCCTGTAACCTGTAACCATTATACCCATTCTTATTCCTTTTGACAACTTCCCCAGTAATCTTTGTTCTTCTACCCAATACAGGCAACTGGCTTATGGTGGCGGTGGGGGGTTAGAGCAGATTTCATGTGGATGACCCTCCTGCTCTCCTATACTGCCGGCATTATTGGAATAAACGCTATTTGATTCAACCCTGTCTCTGCTTAATTGGCTCACGTAGTGACAGGCAGCCCAGACCCATTTGTTGTCCAGTTTCGCTTCTACTGCCATGATTTCGCTCTTTGTTGAGTTTCTAAACAAGGGCTGATGAAAAAAACAGACAGAACTCATTTAAAGGCATCCTTTTTAGGTGTCTGAACACTCTCTAGCAGTGCCATCTAGGAATGAACTTCCTTCTTCCAGCTCGAAGCTGCAGCAGCCTCAGGGATTTGCAATCCTGGACAAAACAAATACATCCAAATGCCCCTTCCCCCAAGAAGCCTTCCTCTGCCCTTGGCAATCTCCACACCTCTGATTCTCCTGGGAATTCACACCTTGGGCTAGGCTGAGATGCCACCAGGTGGTGTGCGTTGATACCACCAGAGTTTCCAAGCAGTCCTCAGTATCCCGCATTGAGAAGTGCTATGTGTTCCCCCAGCCCCACCACTACTGCCTGGCATGGCTGATACAGGTATGTCCCTTCAAGCTGTGATTGTGCTTTTTGGAAGAACTTGAACTATGCCTAGAATTTCCATCCAGAACAGCTTTCCTATAAGCTATGCTTTAACAATGCTCTATTTGGGAGAAACATCAATCAATACGGTATCTCAGTTGTTCTTACACATCTGTTCCTATTCACACCCAGAAAGCCATGCCTTTCAGACCGCTATAATTTCCCAGGCATAAGTCTCCCTCTCTCTGCAACAATGACCTTAACCCTTTCTTCGTTTCAAGGAAACAGTCTTGCAAGGCTTCTATGGCTCCTTTCTGCACGGGTTATCTGGCTCCTCCCTATGGTGTTCAGCATTTGGGGACTTCAGACCCTTTGGTCATTAGCTGGGAGGCCACCTCCTTCTCTATGGCACAGGTTTTCAGGAGCCTGGGCTCCCTCAGTGGCTTTGTCTACAGAGAGCTTACTCTTCTCTTTGCTTGCAGACAGCAACTTTTTCTCCCAGCCCCCAAACACCATTGTTCCCTATCAGTTGCCAAACTGTTAGGGTTGGAATAATAGTAAAAAGCCTCAAGGCAAATTACAACCACAACAGCTGTGTTTACTAAGAGCTACAATCGAACTCGTCCCAAGCAATTGGAGTGGTAGGCAGTGATTCAGAACCTTCTGGAAACACCCCACCCTCAGGACGTTCCCAGGCTGCCCCAGCCTCAGGCTTCCCGGGCCAGCCCTGGCTTTTGGAGGAGACCCTCTGCTGAGCACAAGGGACCTCTTTTTGTGCACAATACTTTTACATGTTTTCTTCTCGCAGCTGCAGTCAGCTGTTTATGCCTCTGGGAGGACTGCCAGTCACGACAGAGTAGATAACCGGCTGGTTCTCTTGAGGGGCACCCAGGAAATGACCCGCTCCTCAAAGGCCTCTGCAACCACCTGTGACACGGTCTAAAATTCTACCACTCGTTAGTCAAATCGCAGGACCATTAGTGACCTCTCTAAAGTATCAATGTCATAGCTGAACACATGGCATCAAGAAGTCTATGGCTCACCCTGGCCGGTGCGGCTCAGTTGGTTGGAGCGTCACCCCATACACCAAAAGGCGGTGGGTTTGATTCCCAGTCAAACAGGCACATACCTAGGTTGTGGGTTCAATCCCTGGTTGGGGCGTGTACAGGAGGCAAACGATCAATGTTTCTCACATTGATGTTTCGCTTTCTCTCCTTCCCCCATCCCCACTTCCTCTCTCTAAAAAAATAAAAATAAATAAAAATAAAGAAATCTATGGCTCATCCCTAACTTAGGGTGGATCAGTTCTTTTCTAAATGTCTTTGAGGCTGTTTTATCAGCTGTAAAACCAACACATGCTTCCTGACGCTATATGGAAAGGCTGTCTAACCTGTCAAATTACTACAAAGTCTTATTTGAATACTGGACTAAAAGGCAAGCATTTGTGAGAGAGACTTCACTGGAACCTGTATCAGCTGACTGTACCACCTCAGGTATTAATTTAGGGACTTGCTATTTACCATGGAAATAAGAGGGCGGGTTCTTGGAGGATGGTCATGGAGGTGTTAGATGCACTGGAAAGCAAAGGCCTGGGGGACAGAGGGTAGCCAGGTAAAACAAGGGCGTCCATGTCTTCTACAGCATGGGGCGGTTGCTGGCTACACAGCACCCATACAACTATGCGTAGGAAGAAGCCAGTTAAAGTTTTTCTAACCTAGGAAAGTTGGTGACTCCCTAGTACAATGTTTCCCAAACTTACTGTTTAAAAAAATCATCTAGAGCCTGTGATTCTTTTAACATACAATCCCCAGGTCTTCCCTGGAGGTTCTATTTAGATGAGGCTGAGGAGGGTCCCTGGCATCTGGAAGTATAACAAGTTCCCAGTTGGAATTTATGATCAAGCACATTTGTGTACCACTGACCTATATTCTATGAACCAACATAAGCTTTCCTGCCTTTCCATGGAACACAGGCTGGAAATCATTTCAGCAAAACACCCCATAAATCAGCGCTGATCAGGGGACCAGGCCAGGCTCCTGCATGGACCCACAACAGTGCTTTCTAGGAGAGGCTCCACTCCCAGGCGGGAGGAAGGCTGAGGGCTTCACTACATTGTGCGAGAGCAACAAGCCAACAGGCTCACAGTCCCAGACACAGAGTCACCTGCCACGCATTCTTCCCTTCCTCCTAACTGCCAACCCAAAGAAGAAAACCTAGTTTCAACCACAAACTTGGCAGGAGAGGTTCTGGCAGCCAGAATCAGGGCTGGGCTGTCATCCAGAAAGTGCTCACGGGCTAGGCGCTGACCAGGAGAAAACACTGTGAGTCTCACATACAGACTTCAAGGACCTGGGGTTCCTGCTGGAGCTGCAGGCTGAAAGGGGCCCTTGGTCTTCCTTTCTGAGCACCTTATGCCTCAAAACCTGACAGGCTTCCAAACAGGTCATTCGAAGGAATTCATGATTCCATTCAAAGTTCCTTTTCTACCTTTACCCTCCTCAGAGGAAACCTATTCTCTGAGACGACTAGGCAAAGATCGTAGCTTCTTCCTGGGCTCCCTAGTGCAAGGTCGCAAACTCAGATACCTTTGGGGACCAAATAGGTCATGAAGAGGGTTAGAGAAGGCCCCCAAAGCACTGTCATCCCAGGAACCCCTAACCCACCTGAGGGGCAGCCGTGACTTAGCACCAGTCACTCCTGGCTATGTGAGTCCAATTTGCCACACTGTCTACATTTAAGAGCAGCCAGGAGTTCCAGCTTTCCAGACCAACCTTCCCCAACACCAGGAACACTTTTCAATTTAACAAATATTGTGCTGCCTCAACTAACACGTCTGTGAGTTAGATTTGGCCTGTGGGGTCCAAGGCTCTGTTGCTTTAGGCAGAAAGCTGTGCCCTGAGAAAGAGCAGTCAACTGGACATGTTTCCCTGATACCACCAGCCCGTGGGTAAGCTTTTCCTCCATGGAGTGTTCCCGGCTGCCTCTCTCCCCCTCCTGCCTCTCTCATTGCATTCTACAAACAGTCTCTGGGTTGCCAGGACAGTTCAGCAGTTCAACATCCCCCTGGCACCAATGACACCTCTCCCAAAGCCCAGCCAATGTCCCTTCAGCCAACAGCGACAGGAGGCTAATGGCTTCCCAGGTGGCTCACCTGATCTTTGGACGGCTGAGTGACGCTTCCTGCTATTCCCTGAAAGCTCAGCAAGTTCACTAGCAGCCTATTTTCTGTCCTTCTGAGGGTCATCCAGGACAAGTTGGATTCCTCATTTATTTGCCACCCCTTCAGAATCCTCGCCCACCCACCTACAGCCTCAAACAAGCCTTTTTTCCTGGCCAGACATGCCAATTTCTTCAATCAGTCTCCATAGAGCGTGGCTCTAAGTCACCCCACATTTTACTCTAATCAAACGGTTCTAATTTGCTGAGATAATATTAATAACAGCAAACTAACATCAACATTAATGAATACCAGACATTGTTCTAATAAGTTTATATCTATTAACTCATATGATCTTCATAAAAACTCTAGAGTAGGTTATTATTACACCCATTTTACAGATGAGAGGACAGAGGCACAGGGAGCCCAAGGCACTTGCCGGCGATCACGCAGCTAGTCGCTGTAGAGCCAGGATGGGACCCCACCAGTCTGGCTCCAGAGTCAGAGCTCTAGGGACTCCACGCCTCCAGCTGGGCTCACAGTGCAGAAAGGGATGTGCACCAGAGCCTCCGGGAGTGGAGCACGCTGGGTGCTCTCAAATAGATGGGAACTACCGGCCCTCATTCCCCACAGTATGCCTCCACTGAAGGTCCATTATCAATTTTTGGCAGTTCTCCACACTGTTGACTCACATGAGCTTACTGTGAACAAACCCCTTAAATCTCTTTGACACACATGGATGCTAAGTCACAGCAGCCCTCTCCTTTCCTCGGGCAGTTGGTTTTATGGACTTTGTGCCTGGCCTGGCCCAATTATCATCTCTCTATCCTATTTCTGATGGCCCATAAAGTCATCCTGTAGGCTGCCTCTCTGTGCCCTTGCTCTTGAAAGAATCAGAGAAGGCGAAGAAGGAGTTTAGATTATAGAATTATGGAACTCTGGGGAGCAAAACAAAAGAACATCCAGTTCTCTGCCTTGTTTTACAGACGAGGAAAGCGAGACCCGAGGGCAAATCAACTCCAAGGACAAACTGCCAGGGAGTGGTGTAGCTCAAATTAGAATCTGGGCTTCACTCTCCCACCCAGACAGAACTCTGCCGACTGCTCCAGACGGTCTCCGATCCCTGTTTCGGTCGGAAACAGAGGCACAGCAAGTCCTCCCTTAATGTCGACAAGAGGTTCTTGGAAACTGCATCTTTAAGGAAAATAACATATAGCGAAATCAACTTTACCAGAGGCTAATTGATACAAACAAGAGTTAAGTTTCTATGGCATTATTTCTGGTCACAAAAAAATCACCAAACTTCTAAATGAAGACCCAAAACACTTCTAATATTAAACACTAAAATAAATGTGAGCTTTACATACATTTAAGAAGGATGAATAAAACAAGGTCATCCTTTTCTAACCCACTTATTCCAGTTCTGGCTCATGGGTGGCCAGAGTCTCTCCTGGCAGCTCGGGGTGCAAGGCCGAAACCCACCCCGGACAGGACACCCTTCCATCACAGGGCCACGCACCTACCCACACTCACTCAGACCGGGGCAACACGGACACACCAGTTCCCCTGATGTGCACATCTTTGGGGTGTGGAAGGAAACTGGAGAACCCACACAGAAAACCCACATAGACATTCAAACTCCAAGCAGACAGTGGCCTCAAGTGGGAATCAATTTTTTATCAACATCATAGCGAAAGGATGCTGAACGAAATGACGTTATTCAGGACCTGCGCTACAAGTAGAATGTGTTCTTTCTTCTATGGACTAGTAAACAACACCGGTTTAAGATGATAGCAGAAAATCTGCTGAAACAGAACAGACCACTCACTGGCTGATGAGACAGGAAGAAAGGCTGCCCAAGGGTTGTCTAAGTTCAGTGTTCCCTCCTGTACATACCTGCTCATCAAACACTGACGTGCTCAGGAAGATGCCACACGGGGTAAGACTATAGTCAGCACACAACCAACACTATTTTTGGAAAATCCTTAAGTCCTCTGGACTGTAGCCCTTGGAATCTTCAACCCAATGATTCATTTCTGATGTTTCTCTTTGCATTTGGTTTCTCTTCCTGCCCCCTCCAAAAAAAATTTGCATTTGAATCTGGGGAAAAGGCTCTGCAATGTGACTGCACTTTATCAAGTGCCAGGAGATAAAAAAAAACCACGCACAGACTGGGCTGCCCTGGAGGGGCAGCTGTCCACTGGCACACCTCACTCCTCCCCGAGGAAACACAACATGCTCCCTGCCACTGGCAAGCATGGTCTCAAGGGGTCATGACAAGGTCTTTTCTGATTGATGTTTCCCCCAAGGGGAATAGGCTGGGGGAGATACAGGGATACTTCTGAACACTCTTCTGGTTGGAACCAGAACCAACAGCTGTAATCATATTAGATTTCCCAGCAAATTCAACAAAATGGTCTCCAATTTTGTTATTTCAGAATGGATGCCAATTTAACTTACAGCAGGTTTAAATGTATCTGGTTGATCTCTACATTATCTGGGAAGAGAAGTCTGGCCAAGCCGATTGAAGGACAAACAGGATGCCGAAGTTTAACCTACTTACAGGAAGGTGCTCTTTTCTAGGATTCCAGTACATTCTTTAATTACAAAGGTCTTCAGTGGGTTAGTAAAACAATATATAACTAAGAGCAGCTAATTCCTATTAGGATATAAAATGGCATTGCTCCAAACTACTCCCCTTTCCATTTTTGCATTAATTTAAACTAAGCTCAAGTCAACCAAATTAGTGAGCGAGATAATTACATAGTTTTCAGAATGGGATTCTTTGACTCAGAGGTTACCCAGTCCAGAGACTTTCAAGATTTATTTTTGGTTGTTTAAAGCAGCTGAACCCTTTTCCCAATGAACTCTGACTGGAAATCTAAATCTGTCAGTGCCACCATGGTTGGTGGGACGCATGCTGGGTGGCCACCCCCTGACTTCCCACAGTAGCTGGGTCCTGGCCAGGGCTCCAATGAACATAGGTAAATAATTTATCTCATCCAGGGGTTAGCAAACCTTTTCTGTAACGGAATAGATGTCAAATATTTTAGGCTTTGTAGGAAAACATAAGTCTGTCACATATTCTTTTGTTTTAGTTTCTGGGTGGTTGTTTTTTTATGACTTTGAAAATGGGAAAACCATTTTTAGCTTGCAGTCCACAGGTCGAATGTGGCCCCTAAGGTCACTGCTTGCCAACTTTAATTTATGTTAATAGCACTGTTGAGGCTGAATTGGCGTATAATAAACTGCACCTATTTAAAGCATACAATTTCGTAAATATATATGTATACACACACATACCATAAACCCATCTCCACAATTAGACAGTGGACATACCCATCTCTCTCTCTCTCACCATTCCCCAGGCAACCACCCATCTGCTTTCTGTTACTCTGGTTTAGTTTGAATTTTCTAGAGTTTTATATACCCAGAATCATACTTTTTTTTAATGACTGGCTCTTACAGTCAGCATAATTATTTTGAGGTCTGCTGTATTATTGTACAATATTTCTTTTTACCAATACTTTCATGTATACAAGTGAGGAAACACAGGCCAGAGGTGCCCACCCAGAAATCATGTGCATGACCCAGAGTCAGGCCCTGCCACTTCACTGCTGTCACCAGGGGCTTTGAAAACCTGGAAATCTCTATGTGGTCTGCAGAATTCACATGGGCATCACTCCTCTCCTTTTCCTTCAAATCCGCTCTTCTAGTGTCCCTTGGACCTCAGAGCACAGGGCAATGCCCAAAGCAAAACACATTCCAAGTCATATCCCAGGATCCCCAGGAAAACTGAGTTTAATGAAATCAAAAGGAGACTGATTCATTCATCCAGGAGGTACTGAGCAAGCCCCTGCTATGTGCCAGGCACCGTGTTGGGTAAAGCAAAATCAGTAACAATTTTTGCCCTCAAAGAGCTTACAGTCTAGCAAGTAAGGAGAGACTGATGGAAAAGGGTAAATATGTGATCATAAAATGATTAAAATTACATGAAAGGAAGGAAGGGGATGCTGTGACAGGGATAAGGGGGGGTGACAAGTGGTTCAGGGCACGTGTGTGGGACAGGGTGGTCCTAGGAAGCAAGGGCTGGGGCAGGACAGGGCAGGTAGCAGCTGTTAGAGGCCTGGCCGAGCCACAGGTGGAAGGAGTGGCGTGTGGGACCTGTGCGGCCAGAGCCTCAGTGGGTGCAGAGCAGATGTGGCTTGCTCGCAGGGAGCCTCGCTAAGTCACCTACCGAGGCTGGATTTTATCATAAATGCATGTGCTCTAAGTTTAAAATGAATCCATGGCGGGGGGGGGGGGGGGGGGGGGGGGGGGGAGATGATAAGAAAAGGAGTAACATAATCCAATTTACAGTTTTAAAAAGATCACCCTGGCTGCTGCTGTGTGGAGACTGGATTACGGAGGGCGAGGTATTAGGAAGAGAGAGAAAGGTTGCAAGGTTGCGTCACATTTCTGGAAGGTGGGCTGCCCTCTTAGGCCTTGGCTATGGGATTACGCATCATTTTAGAGGACACTTTAAAGCCACACAGTCTTTGCCCGCTAGATTAAAAGGGGTTTTCCTAATTCAGCTGACACTGGTTTATTGTTGTTGCTGCCAGGCAGGCTGAGGCTGGGGCAAGCCAGGCCCTTGGGGTCTGGAGCGGGGAACAATTTGAATTGCTCAAATCGGGCGCCTTTACTCTTTGTAGAACTGACTGCAAGGCTGTTCTGGCTTCCCTGTGTGATGAGCAGCCAGGAGCAACACTTTCCTGTCATGCCAGTATTTGCCCAGGGCTCCCGCTGCTTACATAAGTCACTCATGCAGACCTTGCCTCCTGGCTCCCCAATCCTGCTCTAAACACAGACTCGCCCTCCAGGCTCAGGGCAGAGGGACAGCTCCTCAAGCAAGGGGCAGCAGGGAGGCAGGATCCTTAGAGAAGAAGTCTGAACCTTGATCCTGGTTCTGGACTTGTCACGTCATGCGGCGTGGGACCTTGGCCAAGTCACTCCATTTCCTTAGGCCAGCTCCTCATCCCTAAACCAGGATGGAGGAGATGGGTAACAGCTGTCCTCGCTTCCTCAGAAGGAATGGGCGTACACCTCCTGAAGCGAGGGCTGCGGAGGCTTAGACAGGTGTAGACACGCTAATACAAGCCTTCTATATTATCAGCGTGTCAGTAAGCGAATGAGTGGCAGCTTTACTGAACGCCTACTACGGGAGGCCAGGCTAGGGCCTGGGGCTCTGTCTTTGGACTAACAGAGATTTCAGTAAAAGCACACTTCATTTTCCATCAGTCTCAATCACACAGGAAAAGAAAACCGAGAACCACCAAACAAGCTAAACAGACTCGGATGTCAGGGACCGTTGGCTAAATGTGTCCTACAGGAGCCTTGACTTACTTGGGACGTGATGTAGTTCAGGGGTCTCACATTGTTTCTGTAAAGGGCCAATAATAAGTTGCTTAGGCTTGGTTTGTCTGAGAGTCTCTGTCACAACTACACAACTCTGCCATTTTAGTGCAAAAGCAGCCACAAATGGGTGTAGCTCTGTTCCAATGAAACTTCATTTACAAAAACAGATGGCAGGCTACATTTGGCTCAAGGGCAAGAGTTTGCCAACTACAGACACAGTTTAAAAACTGGAATCTGTCCAGCCAGTACAGCTCAGTGGATTGAGCGCTGTCCCATGCACCAAGAGGTTGCTGGTTTGATTCCTGGTCAGAGTACATGCCGGGGTTGCGGGCTTGATCCCCAGTAAGGGGCCTGCAGGAGGCAGCCGATCAATGTGGGGTTTCTCTCTCATCGATGTTTCTATCTTTCCCTCTCCCTTCCTCTCTAAAAATCAATAAAAACATTTTTAAAAACTGGAATCTGAATGTCTTCGGGCAGGCTGGTATTCGCCAGTTCCTCAGAGCCTTTACTCCCCACCCCACCCCGTCTCACACCCGCAGCAGTTCTTACTATGTTTCCAATCTGGACCCAATAATGATATTAATAATAGCAGCAGACTAACTGTGAGACTGTGAGTTAATGTAAGCACTTTGCATATGTTAACTCATTTAATCTATACAGAAATGCTGTTATCTTCTTCATGAAAAATGAGGCCAAGTGAAGCCAAGTAAATTGCCCAAGACCAGGCTGCTGGTAACAGAGGCAGGATCTGAA
This sequence comes from Miniopterus natalensis, assembly GCF_054644295.1. Lineage (NCBI taxonomy): Eukaryota > Metazoa > Chordata > Mammalia > Chiroptera > Miniopteridae > Miniopterus > Miniopterus natalensis. Next base: position 69,049,677 of record NC_142088.1, read on the forward strand.
CCCAGCTATTTTGCTCCGAGTCTGTGTGCTTGACACTATGCCAAATTGCCCAGGAAGCACCTACTGTACAAACTAGGACAGAAGACCCTGCACTCTCACATCCTCTTGGAGTCCACTGCTTACACAGGTTCACCCCAGTCTAAGGGGTGGGCACCAGAGACTAGACCTGTAAGTGTGCTGAGCGGGAAGTGAGGTTGGGCAGTGACTGGAATCAGGCAGGAACAGTAGTAAAAAGTAACATGATAGTTGGCAGTCTGACAGATTAGCAGGAAGGCAAAGGTAAAGAGGAAACAAGAATTACTGCTTCACTGGCTGGCCAGGTACTCAGTGCCAAGCACTCTACACAATCCTAAACACCCCAGGGCCTTTTACTCAAAACAGCACATCAGCATTACCTGGGCGCTTGTGAGAACCACAGACTCAGCATCCGAACAAGATGCCAGGTGCTCTGCATGCAGAGAAGCCCTGCTCTATATGGTAGCTGTTACTGCTCCCCTTTCACTGGCCAGAAAGCTATGGCTCAAAGCAGTCCATTGCCTCACAAGCTGGTGAGTTTCAGGACCACCTCTGAACCCGTTTGTGCTAGCTTACTCCCTAAGGTGCTCAGAGCAAGACCTTTGGGATGTTTACCTTAGCAACAATCGTGTATCAATGAGTAATCAGAGAATCCTGGTGGGATCTGGTATACGTAAAATGCTGACCTTGAGTACCATCAACAGAAGATTCAGTTATGTTTAGGCTAAGTAAATAATATAGTTAAGCAAGACTTAAATTAAATTTCCACAAAAACTAATTTTTCACTCCCTGATGTTGAAGGACCTTGAAATGGGCCACACTGGAGGCCTCTTTTTTCTAGGCACATGTGGTAGCTGACACCAATGATCAGCCTGCCCCACAGGTTGATGTCAAGAACCTAGAACTGTGGGTTCTTGGGCTAAGAAAGGGATCCGTACTTGGGATTAGGCTGTAAGCATGTAATCTGATGCTAAGGGTCTTGGGTAGAGATGATTCCTAAGTTGGTGTGTTTGGCATTCTGGAGTCAGATGGCAAGGTCCCCTCCCTCCACCATACCTTATAACATCAAGACAAGACCACAGGGTACCTTGGCCATGAAATGGCCCCACATCTCTCACGGTGGCCCCTCTCCTCCCAGTGACTCTGCTCCTTCATGCTCCTGACAGCAGCCTCTCCCTTTCCAAACTGGTCCTGCTTCATCACTGGAAGGCTGCTTTGACCTCATCATCACTATGGATACATCCTTTTAATTTCTGTCCCACAGCTGTCACTGTCCCTGTCCCTCTGCTCTGCACAATTCCAAGTGAAAAATCTCATTGATACAGGCTGGCTTGCTGAGCCTGAATCACAATTGCCAATCACCAACAAGATGGACCCCCAAAGATCCCTGAGGCAAAGGAGGGAGGGGGCGGGGAAGAGAATGGAGCAAGGATGGGAAAAGCAACTTCCCAAACTTCCAGCTGGCTGAGGTCGGTGTCCAACGCCGCTCTGGGAATGTGGGTGCAGGAACATCACACTTGCCAGGTGCATCTGTTTCTGTGCACGCTCGCTAGATAGCAGGGGATGAGGCATTTTGGGAGAAGCAGCTGAACTCTCACATACTGTGCTGTGTTTAAGAGTCTGAGGAGATGTCCTCAATTTTTGTGAAAAGTTTACAGAACTTTTCATCATTTTGTACCTTTCTCATCAAAGAATGCTGGGTAATGATGATGCAATAAAACTGAAATAACAGTCCAGATCTGGGGTATTCAGACCAACACTAATGCAGACACACTGCCACGCAGCATTGTGTAATAGCTAGGCAACCAGCACTCGGAAGGTTGGGTCATCTGCAGAATTTCGGAAGAATTTCCAAATCACACTCCAAATCACACGGCTTACACTTTGGGGATTCTGACTGGCATCAAGAAACCATCCTTTCAGTGGCAGCCTTATGTTATCCAAGAAAAGGTGATTCCAATGCGTTCAAAATTGATTTATTGTTTCAGTTTTCTAGGAAAACCAAAAAAGCTGGCAGAGGCACCCAGGAGGAAGCTGCACTTGGTTTCAAAACAGAAGTGATATAACTTGAAGGTCAAGCCCACAGAGACATGCAAACTATTTTCTTTGAGCAGGTGCAGAGGGGAGAAGGCAGTTATACTTTTTTAAAGAGCCCACATCTTCCAAAAATCAGGGCCACGATCCAGTCATTTCACGACTGAGCTGAGAATGAGAACACCCAATGTGTTCCTTTTAACCCAAGTTGGGCTGAAAGTCAGTTGGGTAATGTTCTGTTAACATGGGCAAATTTTGATACAAAGATGTATAAATTCATGGGAAGATCTTAAATAACCATTTATAATTTAGCCTGGTTTTATTTAATCCGAGAGGAGAGCATGTAGAATAATATAAGTAGGAAGAAAATCTTATTTTCCAGCCCGGGTTCAGCCTCTCCACACCCCTGACATTGTGCCACACAATTCCCTGTTGTGGGCCGTCCTGTGCACGGTCAGGTGTTTGCAGCACCCCTGACCTTTGCCCACTAGATGCCAGTAGTGCCTCCCCTCAGTCATGACGACCAACGTTGTCTGCAGACGGTGCCACCTGTCCCCCGGCGTGGAACTGCCCCCAGTAGAGAACCAAGATACTATATGAAGACAATTCTAACCATTAGAGCAAAGAGTTACTATATAAAAATAAATCCACTTCCCTGGAAAGGCCTATTTTACCATCTCTGCGCCACAGTCAGCATTTTAGAACTGAAGAGGGGCAGCCGTGCTTTTCATCTTCTGAACACGGGTCAGAAAACCCACAGCAGGGAGCTCGGACCCTGCACATCGCGTGTGCTGCCTCAGGGGGCTGACCTCTAACTTCCTCACTGGGCAAGGCATGGTAATGTGAGACCCCTGCTCCTGATCATTCCAGAAAGTGATTAACTTTCACGTTCAGAAAGAGGCATGTTTTGAACTCTTGGAGTCTGTTCTGTCCTACACAAACATGTCCTCAAAACTAATTACGAAATTCCCACACCTGCCATATAAAAGATGTGGTCATGTCAGCAGGTCACACGGCAACTGGTTCCTTTCCTGCTTTACCTTCCCCAGAAGTGCTCTGGAAATCATCCAGGAGCCCAACACTTTGGGAAAACCTGGCTCAGTCTATGGCCAAGAATGCTGTTTTGCCCAAGAACTCCCTGAGCAAACCGCCCGCAGGCAGTCCTGGCAGGCATTTTCCTTTCCCTGTTGGTTGAACGCTGACCACTATGAGGACCGACTACAGCCGAGCGGATGCGAGGGCCACTGCACTGCCCAGGCAAAGGGAGCGCCTGGCTTTCCACACCCTCTCTCAAAACCACTTGGCAAAGGGTCTCTCTGTGCATTGCTTTGCTCCAGAAAGATACCCAGCTTCTGTGGGAACCTGGCTTTCGGAAGCGAGCACAGGATGTGAAAGAAGCTGTAATGTGTCACTTCCAACGTGCAAAGAGAAGGGCCTTGCTGGGCAGGCTCTGTGCGGGTGAGCAGGGACAGCCTTTACTAGACACCCAAATGCCGAGCCACCAAATCCTGGCACGTTCTCGATGACTTCTCAGCAGATCCGGTCAGGCCCTGGGCACTGGGCTTGATCACATCCTGGGTCAGAGTGAAACGAAATTCTCAACAGCGTCTTTTCGGAGAGAGGGAGGTGAGCAGACCCACTCACCTTCCAGAAGCTATCCACTTTGCCGTACACGAGGGACTGGTTCTGCCTTTTGATCTCGTTAATGTGGTGGACGTCGCTGGAGTTCAGGTGCTGCTCCACCACGAAGCCCAGGAAGCTGTTGTCCGGGGTGTGAGCTGGTGTGAAAGGAAAGGGCAGGGCAGTCAGCACTTAACCGGCAAGAACAATTACAAGCTTAATACAAGCCATCTCGCATATAACTAAATGTTTTTATTTTACTCCGTTCTTTCTTACTGGGGAGGGGTGAGGAATGGCTGCTCCCACACATCCCCGGCAAAACATTCACATGAAAATAATTCTCTTCAGGATGGATTAATCTGAACCAAATCCTGCTCTTTTTAGTGGAAAATACACCTGTCTAAAGAGCATTCAGCTGTGTGCTCTCCTCCTACCCGTTTCCTCAGAACAAGGCCACTGTCTCCTGACAGAAATGCCTTTACCTGGGTTCTACCGACTACTAACCAGAACTCTGTAGGGAGCAGGGTTGAATCCGTGGCTCCCCACAGGGTGGGGATGCTGTCGGTGGGCCCCACATAATCTATCTGGACTCCAGCTCTGTTCACTATCCTCCAGTTGGATAAAACCAAACAACATCACCCCAACCCTCTAAGAATTACTAATGAAAGACGTAACTCTGGGGCTGTACTGAACTGATGAACAGAATGAAGAAATAAAAGGTGGAGCCCACTGGGATGTGAACCACCCAGAACAGCTAACCACAGTGTCTAGCCTACAGGACAGACTCTTCTGGGGAGAGAGGCATTTTCCTCTGGATCTCACATAATCCAAGTTCTAAAACTTCACTAGTTCAACAATTGACCAACAGGGAAAGCAGCCACAAACTCTCATCAAACATTTGTCTCTTGTGCCTATAATTTCAACAGAATTTCACCAGAAGGCAACAATCAGAAAATGGTTCTCTATGGATACAAAGATGCTCCTATCCTGTACAGTCACTGTCCAGAGAAATCTGCTTTTCAAGGAGATGACCCTGCAGAGGCCCGACAATATTTAATGAAGCAACTGCTCCATCTGACTCTCGCCTGCACAGAACAGCTATAAATAACTTAAGTGGAGAAATCCTCCACCTTCAGTAAAATCCAACAGCACATATTCATTCAACACAGCATATTCATTCACAGGTGGGTGGTCAACAAGCAGAGGAAGTCGGTTCCTTTGCCTGGCTCTGGCTTTCTCAGGACTCAGGAGCCCCTTCGCAGGCAGGACACAGCACGGCATCCTGAGATGGGCCGAGCAGGCCCTTGGCAAAGGCCTGGGGACCCGAAACCCCGGGCCCTCTCTCCAACACCCGGCTGAAGATGAAGGGGGAGCACTGGCGGAAAGCTGAACTGTGGAGAGGACCAGGCTGCATAAATACTGTGCTATCACCATCCCGTCTCCCAGGCTTCTGCCTAATGGGGGTGACAGAGTGACGAGATAATGGGGTTGCGACTGGGGACTTGTGGTGGCCCCGCCAATCTGTTATTTCATTTCTGTGTTTGAACAAGTGCCCAGAGGCAATGGCATTGGCTACAGTTGGCCAGAAAGTAAATTACTGAATAAATTCTACTGCCAACAAGAGGGCATCGTTGCTGGGTGTTTTTCTGTTTTTTGTTTGTTTTTTTGAGCTGGTGAGGAGGGGAAGGCAGGCACATGGGGTGAGGAAGAGAGCCTATGTCCATTCAGAAGGCAGCTTAGAGGTAAAACCTCTGGTTAACTGTAAATGCTCTGAACTAGGATCTAACACCTTTGAGACTGTGTTTTTCACCTTCAGGAAATCTATGTGGTGACCAAAGCTTCATGCTTTGATATCGGTCTCTGCAGTTCAGGGATCTACTCCCTGGTATGGGCACCTGTTGAAAAAAATGAAATAATCTAGCATCTAAACCACTTAATAGGTTTCAATTCATGTTAAAATACATTCAAGTGTAGTAGTAAAAAATAAAATGATTGTCAAACCGCAAAAAGAAAAAAAACTCATACACGTTTATATTTTTGTGTCAAAGATCCCCCTAGTGTATCATTTGAATAGTGGGGGTGGGGTGGGGGGGTGAGTAATAATTTATTCAAAAACTTGTAAGGAATGGCAGGCCTTTCCTGCATTGTGACTATAATTTGGCACTAAGTCAACTTGGAAACTGTTTGAACAATGAATTACACAACTTTTCCTCTTTTTAATTTTTGTCCAAACACTTTATTTCAACTAAACTTGAGGATCGACAACCAGCAAGCACAGTTTAAGGGCAGCAGATGATACTTAAGGAGAAATACCAGCAGTGCTCACAGGGCACAGCCGTCTTCCATGAGAGATGGTCAGACCCTTGTGTTTGTTCCCAGGTACTGCAGATCCTGTCGCAGGACCCTGGGAGTCCACACAGGAGGGGCGGCTCAGCTGCGACTGGCCCAACAGGTGATTTGGAAATAACAGCAGGTCTGGCCTACAGTTGCTTCCAAGGAGCTGGCCAGCAGCTGGATACTGCATGGTGACACCCTATAATTGCTTATGACAAATCAAATGTCTCAAGTGCAGGCTGACGCTACCTGAAACGCCCTTTTTGTGGAGATCTAAACATACACCAAGCTTTGTCTTTTTGCTTGGCCTTAAGATGGAAACAGACTTCAGCTGTGCTGGGAGGGTTTCAAAGAGACGGCATTTACATATTTCAAGGTAAATCAAAGAAATCCCATCACAAATAGGACAACAAGAAATCCTGTACTTCTGAAAATCACTCCATCCCAGGAGCTAAACAAATGTGTTTTTAAAAAATGGCTGATACTTGAGTTCTAACGACGTGCTGAGTTCTGTGCTAAGTGTTTTCTAGTGACTCTTTCATCTTCATGACAACCTGGTAACATGTTTGTACAGATGAGAAGACAGAGAGAGAGGCTGAGTTACTTAAACTACCCATGTCTACATGCTACAATGCTGGGATTCAGAGCCAGACCAGCCGGTTCCAGAGCCCAAGCTATTAAAGCACTTCAAACACATAGCCTCATAGTCCAAATAATGTATTTTCTGGGCTCTGTGAACTAGAGTGGTAAATGTGCTTCAGAGGAAAATAATGTTATAAGGTAGACAGAAATACATATGAAAGACCCAGGGAAAAATATATCATCTATCACCTCACTTTCTCGAGCAATTTATGCTCTATGTATGTAGGACCCAGTTGATTGTTTTACTTTTATAAATTAGAGGGGATTTGCTAAACATTAACAATGGTCTTAAAATAATTTAGGACAATGTTTTTAATTAAGAAAAGCATTATTTTAAGGACTTTGTAAGTGCCTATTTATAAATGATTAAAATCAGTCTGATGAGTTTCCTGAGCAGATTATGGCAATGACTTCTCTTAAGAACTAATGTGAGTTTAGCTTCAATAATTCATTCAATGACAAACATTTTAAAGCACTATTTCTACAAACCAGGTTATATGCTAGGTGTTGAGGGATTCTAACAGAAAGACGATTTTCTAACCTCACCGAACTTACCAACTACTGAATAAATGAGGTATACACTATATGTATCAAGCAGTAATAATGTCTTCTTCTAAAATGTAATTCAAAATTTTTATGAAGTCAAATGGAACCTTCTTTCAATGGCATAAATCTATCTCCAAGGTCTGTTTTCCTACCACTAAGTCCTCAAAATCTCTAAGAAGGGCAAATATTCATTTTAACAGGTTGTCTGCTGGCCTTTACCCACTGCTGGCCCTACGGTGTTGGGTACCCCCTGCCGCCAGGTCACCACGGGCAGAGGCCCCAGAGCCAGCCTAGGCTCCTCCTCAGCTAGTCACTCAGCAAGTCCTAAGGATTCAGCTTCTGAAAACTCTTTCAACTCCTTCCCTCCGCCCCCCACCCTTCTTAGCTGTGGCCTCATCAATTCTTACCGAGACTCTGCAATACATAAGTTTTCCTTTTCCCCATATAGAAACCATTATTTTTCTTGATAATAATAGAAATATTCCCTCAGTGTAAAACTTCTTTCAGCGAACAGAGAACGGTATTAAGGAAAGTAAATATGTCATCCATCGTCTTACCACCTAGAAATAGCCACTGTTAAATGGGTTTTCCCACTAGACTTAGGGATCTTTTTTATCCTCAAATCAAAATTGGATCCTATTATACCTACTCTTTTGGGAACTTTTTTCACTTACACAATGTGCCACAGGTACCTTTCTGGGTTAATAACCACAGCTCATCGCTGCTTGTTATAGCGGCACAATGCTTCAGTGCGTGAACTCATCCCATGGGCGGGGGTGCCCCGTTCTGGGCTGCGAGCACTACTCTTTGTAGAACTAACTGCCCTTCCTCCAGGCCGTGCAAGTCTTTTTCAGTCCGGCAGAATCCTGCTCCCTTGGCTGCCCCCTCTCTCCATGCCTCCGAGAATAGGACACATAATCCAGAGGACTCTACCTGATCAAAGCTTAGTTGAAAGATGGGTTTATTATGATCCAAAGTCCCCCAATCACAGTTGCTCTAGGATTAGTCAGACCTGCTTTTGAAGTCACTGTCTTTCTGCTCCATTCATGGAGCTGGCAGGGTGGAAGTTGAGAGTTGTAGATGTCATCTGTGTGCCCATGTGAGGACTGCCTGCCTGAGAATGATGCCAATCCAGAGAAATGCAAAGCCAAGATGTGGAGAGAGTAAAGACATCTTCCAAGCCTTGAATCCAGCTTGGCCTAAAGCTGGTTTCAACAATTCCCAGTGAGAAGAGCCAACAAATCCTTGTGATCAAGTTGATATGAAAGAAATCCTGCCCGATACACTCTACCACAGACATTTAGGGTGTTTCCAATTCTTGACCATCTACATCAGTGAGCATCACACAGATCATCACACCCTTGTAAAGGCTGCAGTGAATGTATAAGTAGTCTCCGTGCCTCCAGCTTGCCCCTTTCTCTCTGCTTCCTAATTCTAATTTATCTTCTGTGTTGCTTGACAAGGTGGTCTTTGAAACTAATATGTGAGAATAGTGCAGTTTCCTGCTGAAAGTCTTCGCCTCCTTGAGGCTGAAGCAGGGCAGCACACCTGTCACTCTAGTTTCATTTCAGGTCACCCTCCCACCAATACCTCTGCTCCATGATGACCTTCTTGGGGATTTTAATGCCACATTTTCTCATCTTATCTCATGCTGACATATGCCTGGCACATCTATCCCTTCCTTCTCTTTTTAAGTCTCAGCTCTCATCGCCTTCCAGTTGAGGGATTCCCTAGCTACCTAAGACTGAGATAAGCAGGTCCCTCTCAGACCATGGAGAGTCCAGAGCCTCATCACACATCACTGTCCCCCCTGGCAGATTGCATGCTCTCTGAGGACTGAGCCATGTTTTATGCGCTATGAATTCCCAGAGTCCAGAGCACAGTAGAAATTTGGCAAATATTTTTTGAACGCATGATTAAGTCAATGAGGAATACTTAAGTAGTTGGTGTGACTGACTTGTGGGTAGATTATGTGGCAGCAGAGGCTATACCTAAACAACTCCTAGCATCATGCTCTTTACACAAAAGATCCCAAACCAAACCTTGCTTTTCAAGGCAGCTCATCACTCTATTCCAGAACCTAGCTCAGGTCTGGTATATTATAGGTGGTCAATAAATACTTATTGAACTGATAAATTAACACATCTTTTTATCCAGGTCACAAAGATTGATGCTGGGAGGAAGGGAAACAAATCAATGATACAGACTTTTAAAATACCATCATTCATTCAACATCAGCACATTTACTGAGCGCTTACTATGAGCCAGGTAACAACTTAGGAGTTAAAGATATACCAGTGAACTGACAAGCATGAAGGAAGCTCCCTCCATTGAGTTTATATTCAGCTGGGCAGACAGGTAGTAAATAAATAAACTAATTTAATGTTATAGATAAAAAAGAAATACACAGCCCTGGCCAGAATGGCTCAGTTGGTTGGACATCACCCCATGCACCGAGAGGAGGTGGACAGTTCCATTCCTGGTCAGGGCCCGGGCCCAGGCCCAGGTTGCAGGCTCGATCCCAGTAGGGGGAGTGCAGAAGGCAACCGATCAATGATGGGTGTTTCTCTCAATGATGTTTCCTCCCCATCTCCCTCTAAAATTAATAAAAACATTAAAAAAGAAAGTAAGGGAGGGAGGGAGGGAGGAAGAAAGAGAGAGAGAGAGTCTGGTGGGTGTGGCTCGGCAGTTGAGCATTGACCTAGGATCCAGGAGATCTCCATTCAATTCCCAATCAGGGCACATACTCGTGGGGGCCGTGCAGAAGGCAGGCAATCAATGACTCTCATCATTGCTGTTTCTATCTCTCTCTCTCTCTCCTCTCTCTTCCTCTCTCTGAAATCAATAAAGACATATTTAAATAAATAAATAAAAGAAATATACACAATTGGTTTGGTGACCAATATTGAACTCTAGTTAATGACATCATGTTAAAACATCTAAGGATTAAGTGTTCTTTTATCCATAAAAAAGGTGAACTGATGGATGGAAAGAAGATATTCATGGATTAGTATGTCATGGAATAAAGTACACCATTAATTTCAGAGTCTAGGTGGTAGGTTTCTACTATACATTTCTCTCACCTTTTTTGTATATTTGAAAAGTTTTGTTAAAATGAGGAAGAATATCGCCTGCTATCATATTCACATTGTTAATTCTGACTTCTGTGAAAATGAAACAGACATGATAGAAAAAACTTTATTGAAAAATCAAGTTACATCACACAAGAAGTTATCTGGTCTTAAAAACTGTACACAGACAGTGACTGATGTTTTGCTTTGAATTTTACCAAAACTGATTTTTTTTGAAATGGTGTTGGTACTAGGCTCTTTGGGAGAGACAACTGGGACTCAGGCTGGGGAAACTATTATAAACAGCCAAGCTGAAAAGCCAAGTGCCTGAACCGTTGACAGAAGCACACTAGAGTCAATTTTTCAAGTGTCAAAAAACAATTTAGGATGAATGGACTCCTGAGAAGAACACTGCTCGTGAAGGGACTCAGGCTGAAGAGGAAATTGCCAAGGCTGGTCCGATTACTCACTGGTCTGCACAGCAGTGCCGAGTCCTCCTCACCCAACTTAAAGGCCAAAAGTCAGTTTAAATCACAAATAGCTCCTTTGTTTGTCAGGGCCTAAAAGGAAAATGGTACGTGGGAGCAACTGACCCTTTGCTGAAGCCAACAGGTCTGTCGGTGTGAAAGGGAAGGCTTGTTTCTAGAACTCCTATTTTGTGAGGCAATATTTTTGGTCTGCAAGCCACTATTCAGATGTGACTGTGTATATACAAACATGACTGGAAACCTCAACTCCTTGGAGAATTCAAAGAGTTAGAATGTCGATCACAACAACCAGCATGATTTGAACAACTCTTGAAACCTAACCGTGTGAAGAAGTTCTGTGGGAAGACAAAGAGACCACCATGAGGGCACTGGCCTCAAGAAGGTTCTGTACACTTAAATCTGTACAACACTTCTCACCCTTCCCTGCCTTTGTGCACAGACTAAAAGTGTTCAATTTAATGCAGTTCAATCGATAAATAGTTTCTGAATGCCTACCATGTGCCAGGCATTCTTCAACGTGTTGCAGTTTTAGCAAGGAAGAAAACAGACAAAACCCCTACCAATACATGCCTCAGAATCCAGGGCAAAAGTTATAAACAAAAGTAAGTGAAGCATAAATGCTAGCTGGCAACACAGTTATGGAGGAAAACAAAGCACTGAAAATGGGGGAGGCAGTCCGAGTTAACCTCACTGAAGTGACATCTGAATTAAAGGCCTGAAGAAAGAGATATGGTCGTGTAAGGAACTAAGAATGTTCTGGAAGATGGAACAATGAATACAACGGTCCTAGGGTAGGAGTGTGCCTGGCCCATCCAAGAAACAGCAAGGAGGCTAGAAAGCAGGGAGCGAAAAGACACGTAGTAAGAGATGGAGCCAGACCACACCAGGCCTTGAGGCCACTGGGGTGACATGTCTTTCCCTACAGCGAGATACAATGCCATGATGTGACCTACATTTTAATTCACTCCATTTCCTAGTTGGGTGCTTTTGTTCTTTACTCATTAACTCAACTGCTATTTATCACACATGATGTTGCCACCTCAGGCACTGAGGACTCAGCCTGGCTCCAGGAAGGAAGGCTTTCTTGGGGACGTGACACATGCCTGAAAGGTGAGCAGGGAAACAAGGAATGAAGGACAGGGGCTTCCAGACAAGGGAACGGCACATGAAACAGTCTGGGTGGCAGAGAGAACTTAGCACCTAAAAGCCAAGAGGGGACATGACGCCACCAGAGAGGTTAGCAGGGGTTGGATGGTGCCAGAATCCTGGTAAGGAGTTCAGATCTAGGACCTGATGTCCTCCTTAAAGGCTCCATGGTGTGTTCATTTGAGAAAAGAGAAGATGAGGCCAGACAGGTACCTTTCAATCTTTCAGCCATGAGCAGACGGGAAAGAATGAATTGGGCTGTGAAGTGCTGTGTTCAAATCCCAGCCTTGCCACTTACTATTTGGAGCAGATTATTTTGCATATCTGAGGCTTAACTTGAACAACAGGGACTAAATAGGATTCCATATGTCAAGTGCAAATGCATGGCTGGTGGTCAGTGATTAATGAGCTGGCCCCTCTCCCACCACACCCCACTCCCAGTCTGATGAGCTGGCACACCAATTTTAGCAAGAAGGCCATACATGGTTTTTCCCAACACCTCACCTAGCAACTCAAAGGGGAGAGAGCACCAGGAGTACATCGTCAGCTCAAGAGGCATAACTTGCAGAACTGGATGGCTTTATTTTGCAGTCACCATGGAGGTCATGGAGCGAGGCATTCGCTCCCCGGCACTCTTTCCTTCCCACTCATTTCGCCCAGGGAATGGGGTTTTGTCAGCTATCTTCCTTTCTTCCCTCCTCTGCATAACCTTCTGCTCCACCCTGCACCATCTCCTCACTGTGACACGAGATGACCAACCATCCGATTTGTGTGGGACAGAGGGTTGTTCCCATGAGGCAGGCCATTCACCTTGAAAACTGGGATGAGTTGGTCGCCCTACTGTGAGCCAGCACTTTGACACCCCCCAGGAGCGAGTGGCGGAACAAGCAGGAAGTGCTCTGCCTCTGGCTGAGGTCCTCTCTTCTCTGTCCATTCAACCGGCTCTGATTTCTAAAGTGGAGCGATGATAAAGCCGTATTTTTGTTCATGTGCCTCCTGCCCCATAAAGAAGCAACCTGTAGAGCAGACACTTCAGCATCCCACAGAGGCGGGCACGCAGTGCATGGTCGGTCAGTAGACATATACTGAACAAGTGGGTAGAAGCAACAACCCCAAAATATTCCAATCTAAGTCTTCAACTCACTCTCAGGATGAACAATTAAGCTTAGTCACTTCTTAAGGCCCGATTAGGGAGCAACCTTGGGGAGATTTTGGAAGGAGCAGTGCTACAAAGAAAGATGGACTGGAGATGAAATGGAGAGGCTCTAAATGAACACCTCGCAGATCTCCAATCTGTTCTGCACTCAATTTCATTACACCTCTGTCTTTTCTGCCTCAAATTACCACACAAACCAAGAAATGCTGACTATTCCCCGGCCTGGACGGTAACTACAGGCTGTGAGCACCTGGAAGGCAAATTCTTTGTGTCTTCATATTGTGAATGATGCTTGAAACTCAAAAAATTAGTTCATTAAATAAAAAGAAACTTATATAGCCAGACCTTGCTAGAAAATAAGGAAATGTTCTGATAGTGATACGAATAGTGAGGCTGTTAAGCAGAAAGACTACTAAACATTATTCAAAGTTTTCACTGTAGGATGTAAATACACGTCATGAAACCTGCCTGAAACCAGGAATAAGGCACCTGATCGTGTCTGCTATTGCTACTTCCAGCCAGTCTCCAGGGAAAGAGGAAACACTCCATTAGGTAAAAGGTTTCTCCACTGCTGATGTTTCTACATGAGCCAGATGCAGTTGTGAGAGAGGGTGTCCGCTGGTAGATAATGAGAACTACCCGAATGCGGGACAACTCAGCTACAAGTCATCACCGCAGGGCTTTATTTCTCTCTTCTAAATTGTATAGACAAATGCCTTAACTACGGGCAGATTTATTCCATTCTGAAGTATGACATACCTTGCTTGGGACTGAGAAAACTAAAAGAGAATGCCTTTCGGAGTTGAGAGAAGGCAGCAGGCACAGCAGACTAAAGGCCACTGGCTAAATAATGCCTACGCGAAGGGTCAAGCCAAGTCCCTGGCAGCTTAGAAAAGGCAATAATTAATGCTCAACAAGAAATAACACAAGTATCTCCAAATAAATACAAATTAGGAGCTACCACTTGATGAACTATAAAATAGACTTGGAAACGATGCCTTTAAAAAATTGATATAGAAGTGGAAGATGTGTGTTAAACCTATGTAAAAAATGTATGTGTTTAAAAGAATAATGCTTACACCAGGATATGGGAGACTTTTTTGGTTGCAAGGGGCTTTCCCTGTTTTTATAACGGGATTGTTTCTTTTTAAATTTCACTGGAAGACGGAGGAAGTCATTTAAATAGTCTTAAAGAAAAAAATAAAATTTTGCTCTCAGGGCGATTTGAAGGAGTGGTGAGGAATCTGGGTGGCACCTTCAAGACCAGCAGGCCTTCTGGTGCGGCTGGAACCAGGGCCCAGGGGTGGGGGAAGAGAAGGGCAGGGAGCCCGAGAGCCTAGGGTCTTGAATGCTTTGCTGTGAACTCTGGACCTGACCCTGTGGGCAAAAAGAAGGCGCCACGGTGTTTGAGGAGGAATAGCTTGGGGGCAGGATGAAGGCCGGCTAGAGTGTGAATGGGCAGAAGTGAGGGGCCTGCCTTGAGGGAGGAACAGCCAGACCTCAGCTTCTTCGAAAAAGACACTGAACAGATACAGTGTTGTCTGACCACTGGGTTGGGCCGTGGGAAGGCATCAGAAACAGTCTACGCTGACCCATCCGAAACTGCCCAACTGCAAACAGAATACACATGGTTCCAGGGAAATTCTGACATCTGCGGCAAAACAAAGAAAAACCGGGCTTTTCAACTTGTAGAAATTCCACTGACTTAGTAAAGAAATGAGTTAGAGGAGAAAAAGAAACAGCCTTAACGTGAGAAGTGTGCTCCGAATAGTTGAGAGCGAATGCATTCTGGTCAGAAGTACCTCATTTCACTGCCCCTAAAAATACTTCCCCTTCTCCATTTCTCTTTCTCTGGGCTCCTGCTGGGCTCTCTGACCAGGCTTCCCCGTCTCTCTGCACACCACACCTGCCAGAACACGACTAAATCTAGTCAGGCAGCTGCACCCGAACATGACTGCACCCTACAAGCACAACACTCTACTTCTGTGGTCTCCAAACTTTTTAGGTGCACCCATCAGTGGAAAACAATCTAAGTGTACCTGAAATACACATGCATATTATACAATGATTATATATGATTACTATCAGCCCATATATTAAGCACTAGTAAATTTGCACCTCAGACCACTAGAATAACCACATTTTCTCCAAAGGGCGAGGGGATGAAAGATTTTGTGGGAAAGACAGGGCTGGGCTGGACCTACATTCTCTGAGGGCAGGGTGTGGGAAGCAGGGTGCAGGACTCATTGTTTTCTGCTGCAAATTCTCTAGCTGACACATCTCAACACAATAAAAGATCTTAAGCTGCTTCATTTCCCTAGTTCCTCCATTCAAGACAGCCTCACTCACGAGGAATTTTCCCACCAACCTGTTACTTGATGGATTTAGCGGCCAGTGAGGATCCCCGCCTCGCTCCATTATCTTATTAGCATCTACACAGTGCTGATTTTCTAATTCTTGGGTCCTTTTGCATTTATTATCTGTAATTTCTCCATGATTAACAACTTTCTCTCATCAACTATTTGATTGTCGTCAGATATAATTTGTCTTAGAAAATCAGGATCAAATCTGGATTCGTTCCCTTTATTGTTCAGGGTAATGAAGAGGTGTCCTAGCAACTTGCAAAGGTGACTGATTGATTTTGTGGGCTTTTCTCCTTTGAAGGCATCATGGATCCTGGACTCGTGGATTATTTGTCACTGGTCTGATTTCAATCCACTGCAGTCATTCATTTTGATGTTCTAAGTATGCCATCCTGGCTCCTGTGTCCTTCTGACTCCACCCGCTGGTCTGCCCCAGCCTCCGAGACGTCCCATCCTGCATGCTTCCTGCCCGAGACCTGGAACCAGCTACTTATCTAAGCAGGAGGCTCCTCTTAGTGGGAGAGGTATTTAGGGAACCCCAGTCTGAGTGCTAAGAATACAACCTGATAGTGAGCCATCTTTAATTCTGATTCTTTTCAAAGTACAGAGCTGGGACACATTATCTATTTAAAGATAAAAAAGTAGGTTCATATTGATATTTCCTATTCAAGTTGAATATTATACACTCTTTACTTAAATTCTTCAAGTACTCCCCCCTTTCTTATATTCTGAAAATATTGATTCCTACAGTATACCTGCAATATTTTCAAATAACAGTATAAATGTTTCCCACTATAAATGTACCCTCAAAGACTGAGTTTTGAAGTCACTTGAAGAGATTATTTTCTCTGTATGAGAGATTAACACCAACTTGCTACATCACTAGGTTTTATTTTTTTTTTAATCTGTTTCAGTAATTAGTGAATACTTTTCTCTTTTTGATATTTTTAAGTTAAACATTTAATGGTTCCAAAGTCAAAATAACATGCATTAAAAGACATCTACTTTCTCTCCCTGACTCTGCACACCCCTCCCTCCAGTGATAATCATTTTTATTAGCTTATTCTTCCATTATTTTTTTTGAAAATACAAGCAAATTCATGTACGCTAATGTATTCACACATTCCTCCTCCATACCCTTCTTATACACAAGGGAGCAAAACCAAACACTGCCCTGCACTTTGGTTTTGATCACTTAATAGATCCTAGATATCTCCATTCAGAGCAGTGGAGGCCCTGGCCATTGATATTCACTCAGTCCCCTGTTAGGAACATTCGGGTTATTTCTAGTCTTGGTGTATTACAAATAGTACTACAAATAAATGGCCTTTGCATGTGCCTTTTTGAATTTTTGCTCTCATATCTTTGGGATAGATCCCTAGACATGATCTATTTAGTCCAAGGAAAAATGCATCAGTAGTTTTGCAAGACGGTGACACATACCCTCCAAGCTCACCCCCCAACTAGGGTGGGCACAGACTGCTTTCCCTGAGCCTTCCACTGGAACAGCTGGGCCAGCAAACTTTCGGACATTGGCCAATCCGATATGTGGGATGTGGTATCTTGATGCAGTTTAAAAACACATTTTTCTTCACTGTGGGTGAGGTTAGCATGTTTTCATATGCTTGAGGTAACCCATTTTCCTCTGAACCAGTAATAGCTTTTGCCCATTTTCATACTGGATTGTAGAATGTTTTACTCAGTTTTTAGAAGTTCTTTATATATTAGGGATACTAACCCTCTGCTAAAGAATTGGCTTATGGCTTACAAGTTCTTTCTGGCTTACAAGTTCTCTTTTTTTAAAGGGACAAATGTATCCGTTTCCCCCTTGATTCCTGCTGACTATATAGTCAGTTAGGACACAAACACTTCCCAGGGTAACAGGAATTAATCTATGTTCATCTCGTTACATTATAAGTAGTGAACTTCTTTCAGTTCACTCAAACAATACTGCGGAAATCCTCCATCTCTGTACAACAAAAGAGCTTTTCCAGGACTCTGAATTCCAACATTCTAAAAGAGAATTTATAACACTTTCTGAGAAAGCTTATTTCCACCCCCCGGATACAGAAAAGTTCCATCCCATGGAGAACATACACATATCAGTTCTGGCCGTTTTAGACACAGCGACCATGTTTCCATTTGGTGTTAACACACAGGTTACTTCTCAGGTTATTTTGTATGACCTCACCCCAGCCCCTCAAAGTTACACATGCTTTACCATGCTGACCCGCCACCTGTCCACCTAACATGCCCTATGTTAGTGTGTCCCTTAAACTGTGCCTCAGGGACAGGATGATAGCTCCAGGAACAATCATAATCATGTTTACCATGCACATAACATGCTCTCACAAATCTCTGAGCTGAAAAGAACATTTAAACATGAGCTGATTATAAAATTAGCCCTTCTTAATTCTCCCTTCTCATACCTCTCACCCAGAGATTAGTCTCACGTGTCTGCTGTTACACTTAGACAACCTGAGAAAAGAGTCGTCTTCAGGTAGCTGCATATAAGGGGTGAGGCAACCACGTGGAAAGAGGCAGGGCAGGGGTCCCATGGGTTGTAATACAAAGGAAACAGATTCACATCTCAGATATCCATTCTCGGATGGAAACCTCTGGATTGAGATTATCTGACCATTTTGGAAAATGGGAATTCTCCACTCTTGAGCATCCAAATGAACGGTTTTACTCATGTGACCTGAACAGCATCTCATCACCAAGATCTGCTGGCTTAGACAAGAAACTTTCTAGTGGCATGAATACTACCAGATCTGGCTTCACAGCATTCAGCTAATTTTAATGAAATGAGGCTAGAGGCAGGTAAACTAGGAGTAGCAGTAAGAAATGATGAAAGTGGGGGGAAAAACACTACAGAAACAGAGATGTGCTAGGGCCAGTTAGCTCATGATCTTTCCGTGTGCCCAGTACATCCCCTCCTAAAATAATCACTGCTCTTGGCAACAATGACACCGCAGAGACAAGAGGTGAGATTTCATTCTGGGTCCTGTGTTGAAGAAGTCGGTAAAGTATAAAAGAGTTTTTAAAAGTTCCATTTAAAAAAGGCTAACTTTTTTCTTTGCAAAATCTGATGCTTAAGCAACTAAGGTTTAGTTATTTGGAAAATGTAAGGACAGAGAAGACCTCATTCCTTGTCACTAATCAAGTGGAACCTAAACAGTACCTGTGTGGCATGAAACGGGTTTAGTGCCAGCCAATCCAAGTCGACCCAAAGCCCTTTCCTGACCATTTCTCATGAGACTTCCTGTGGAAACATTTTCCTCCAGAACATTTCTAAGGCTTTTCACAAAATGTGCACATGGCCTTTTGGTTGTAATTAAGAAAAAATTCCATTTTTCCCAAGGCCAAAGTTCAAGAGCACGTATTACAACAGCTCAGGGCCCTGGGAATTATAAACCCAAATACATGGCTGCCTACTTCCCCATGTCTGTGGTGGCATTCTGGAGGGCAGAGGAAGCGTGAATACTCACGGAACATGGTGTAAAACTGCTGCGGGTTCAGGTTCCACTTTCCCCAGGGGGTCTTGTGGCCTTTCGACTGGGCGTAGCTAGCGTGGTTAAACTCTGGCTCGGTGCCGAACGAGTCCAGGACGCGGAGCATGCATCTGAAAGGAAAAAGTGCCGTGGGTAAAACTGCAACCTTGACCCAAAGTTCAAGAAGTAAAAGCTCTAACCCCTGTTTCAGACACTGCCAAAAATGAACAGATATTTTTAATGAGAAATGCTACTGGATAGGCACTGAGAGGCTTTAGAATAGCTGTGTAACAGGCATCTATCTCCACGTGTGACTCTTGAGTCTGGACCATCGCACAGCAGATACAATGTGCTTCAGGTTAGTTGACTGATCACAGAGGATCACTCAAATACCAGTGAAATAAAAAGTTCCCAAAAGCCCCTGGCTGGATGGCTCAATTGGTGGGAGCTTCATCCCATGTATCAAAAGGTTGCATGTTCGATCCCCAGTCGGGGTGCATATGGGAGGCAACTGATGGATGTTTGTCTCCCACATTGATGTTTCTCTTTCTCTCTCCCTCCTCCTTCCTCTCTCTAAAATCAATACACATATCCTCAGGTGAGCATAAAATAAAAGATTTTTAAAAAGGTCCCCAGAGCTAGAACTGCAGAGTGCGTGTTCACTGCTGTGCCCCAGCCAGGACTGAGCAGACACTGGTGCCTAATGACACTTGTTAAAGAAACAAAGTAGTAGCATTTTTTAGAGGTTGCTATGTATGGTCTGTGTCGCCCAAAATTCATGTGTTGAAATCCTAACCCCCAAAGGTATTAGTAGATGGGGCTATTGGGAGATCATTAGGTCATGAGGGTGGAGCCCTCATGAATGGGATTAGTGCCCTTATAAAGGAAACTCCACATCGCTCCCTGGCCCCTTCCGTTGTGTGAAAATTCCAGAAGTCTGAGACCTAGAAGACAGCCCTCACTTGACCATGCTGGCACCCTGTCTCGGGCTTCCAGTTTCCAGAACTGTGAGCAATGAATGCTTGCAGTGTATAAGCCCCCGGTCTGTGGTATTATATTACAGCAGCCTGAACAAATGAAGATGGAAGTCTTATTCTGCTGAAGGTACATGGCATGCCTTATCTCCTCCAACAACCCTTCAAAATTTTCACCAATTAATTAGAGCATGTGATTTTAGGTAATGCTTAGAATCTCTCTCAATAGGCAGTGGTGATTTTTATATGTTTGATAGTAAGAAAACACTATTGCTTTCTCCCAGAGCTTGAAGAAGTGAAACTGAAGATGTTTCATTTGGCTATTCCATCAAAGCCTTAGAACAGGGCTGGCCAAAGCTGATGTACTGCCCATTTCTGCATAGCCTTTGAGCTAAGAATGATCTTTACATTTTTAGATAATTAAACAATGAAAATAATATTTTGTGACATGTGAAAATTATATGAAATTCAATTTTCAGCATTCAAAAATAAAGTTTTATTTAAACATAGCTATGCCCAGTTATTTACACATCATCTGTGGCTGCTTCCACACAATATATACTAGCGGAGTGAGAGAGAGAGTCCATATGGCCAGCAAAGCCGAAGATATTTACTTATGTTTACTTATTTACTTATATTATTGGGCCCTCGACTGAAAAAGCCTGCTGACCACCTCCTCTTTAGACTGCACAGGGAATGACCAATCAGAAGAAAGGAATCAATACTGAAACAGAATTTATTGATTTTGGTTACATTTATTTCATTACTGATTCTCAAAACATTGATGTAAACTTTAGCTTATAAATGGCCAATAGAAACAGCAGTCTTTTCTGTTATGTATCAATACTGCTTCTGAGGAGCTCTTATTGGCCCAACAAGCATAAAAGTAAATAAAGATTAAAGCCCACATTTCAGAATCAGAGGATGGCAATGACTTCTAAGTATCTGATTCCGTTTTTCTTTCCTTTTCCACTTTTAGGAAACTCATTCTTCCAATTTTTTGTTTTGGTTTTCAATCCTCACCTGAGGATATGTTTACTGATTTTAGAGAAAGGGAGAGACGGGGGAGGGAAGAGAGGAGGAGAGGAGGAGAGGGAGAGAGGGAGGGAGAGAGAAACATTGGTTGCCTCCTGTATATGCCCTGCGTGGGGGTCGAACCCACAACCTGGTATGTGCCCTGACCAGAAATCAAACCCACGACCTTTCAGTGTACGAGACGAGACTCCAACTAACAGAGCCACACTGGCCAGCGCTCAGCTTCTTATTTTTACATCGATGTATGATTCAGGGGAAAAGTGCAAATGCCAGATGGGTTTTCCTTCCAGGAAGAGCAACAGTAAATTGCCGTTTTGTTGAGATGACTTTCTCATCGGAGATCACCATCCCTTGTCTAGTCAAGGAAGAAAAGACAGGAAAGTTGGAAGGCAGGTGGAAAGAGGGTGGGCCATGGCCATGAGTGAAATACAAGCTGACACAGAAAGCATCTCCTTGTTTTGGGTTCCTGTGTGACTCTCAAGGAACATGCTGTGATCGCAGTGACAATTTTCATACTATCGACAAGAACGTGTTATCGGCCTGGCAGCCAATAGGTAGGCATAAATCGAAGTCCACGTTCCAGGAAAAAGAAAGCTAAGGATGCAAGGAACTGACTCGTGCATGCTTTTCCTGCTCTTTGAACAGCTTTCTTCTTAATAAAACATTCTTATATCTTAACTTAGTTTTCCTTTTCAAATAAAGATGCAAAAAAAACTGATGGGAGCCAGAATATTTTCTTCTGAGGAAGATGGCAGCGTTCAGGAAACAGCAGGGACGATGGTGGCAGCTCTACAGGTCGCTGCAAGAGAGGCGGGGACACACACTGCCAGGTGGGGCTGTGGAAGGTTCAGCCGCCGAGCAGAGCTGGGGTTCAGGACTACAGCACTCTGTGCAGGCCCCGCAGGGACAAACAGGCACCCTTGTCCTAAGGATCCTTTGCTTTGAAGGCTTTGGCTGCTTTACTTATTTGCAATTGACTCTAACAGTGTGCATTCCTCACTAGCTTTGGCTTGCCACTCTACTTTTAACTTGGGAGTTTTACCGGTGTCATTTTCAATTTGGATAATTAAAATAAACTCTAATGAGTACAGATGCCTGGTGGTCACCCGACTCCTGGAAGCCTGGACTGTCATAACGTGCCTAGATGTTCACTTGGTGATACTGGTCTTTTTCCCAACGGAAGCCTATGGAATGAATGATCCCATGTCTCGGATATGTGCAATTCTACATCCTCAAACTTGAAGCTTTGATTTAGGAAAGGTCTATTTTTTATTTTATTTTTTAGCTTATCTGGGTTTGTTTTATAACCAGAAGCAGGAGACTGATCTCCGTCTAGGACAGAGGAGGCGTAACATTATAGCTTTCCTCCTTCAGTCACGTTCTACATCTGTGGGTTGGAATTGTGTTTGTGTTAATACTGACGCCCTTCCTCTAATGTCTTTTGTGTATGCGGAGCATCAGAAAGACTGATGGCTTCAAAAGATATTTGCCTTGCTGCCCGAGCAGCTGGCCGCCTCCTAACAGGGCTTCCTGCAGCTACGCCAATGACTCCTGGAATATGCTCTCTGCTCTGAGCCACACTATTATGAGATGGATGCTCATAACCTCCTTGCCAAGACCTACTTTCTAATGTGGAGCCTGATGCAAAACATGGTATATGTTAGACTATTTGCATCTCCCTGTCTCGTGTGTTCTCTGTGCTCAGCAGAGGCCTCACATGAAGCAAAGCAGGTATGAGTCCTGCAGTGCCCAGCAGTGTACTAGTCGCATAAAGGTATTTAATAAGTGTTTGTCCGAATTTCCTGGGTCCCTAAATTGGACAGAACTTACAAAGATCAACATTTTCCAACATCAATACGACACAAGGGTTTGCCCCTAAATGAAAAATCGGAAGATGACTTCACAGTTAATGGAATTCGTATCATCTACCATCAACCAAGGTGAATACAGGCAGCCCTGACAGTCCCTAATCTTCAAAAGGGAAAGAAATGGGCGAGACACTTCTCAGACGACTTGCTTGGCCTTCTGATGAAACCTGAGCCTCGTCACACCACAGGGCTGCAGGGCTGATGCAGGAACACACCTCCCGCCAGCCGGCATCACTAATGTGGGTGATTTACTGAAGAGAGGAGGGACAGACATTACACTCCACCATAAACCCCCTGCCTGGCGTCTTCTCATCCAACAAAAATCAAATACCCATTGTTAGTGACCATTTTAATAATGAAATTGTCCTTTTCAATTGACCTGAATACGACCGCTGAGAATATTTTTCCATCCAAAGAGCCCTTCTCAATGGTGAGGATGTGTGAGGCCAAGGATGCCCGCGATAGCCAGTCCTGTTGCACATTTATCAGAGGCCTGCCCTTTGCAAAATGCCAGAGCACAACAGCACTGTCTTTCTTTCATTTTTAATGCTGTAGCTAAAAAATAAATAAATAAATGTGTGTTTACTTACATGGCTCATTAACCAAAAAGAGAGATGGTTATTTCCATGTAAAATTGAGAACAAATGTGATGGCCTGGGATTCCTGAAGATTCCAAGAAATTAGCAAATTCCAAACCAGGAAAGATCTGCCACAGAAGGTAGAGTGCTATCCAGGCCCAAACCAAGTTTTTATTTTGCTATTTTATGAGACTATATCCAAAGGCAAAGAAAAGCACAGAGTCTCTTCTCAATCAAATCCTTTCCTCTGCCCATGAACACCTCACTGCCCAGTGAGAAAATTATTGCTACTGCAAGGAAATTCTACGACAGTGGGGTTTTCCCCTCTGTGATTCTGAGAAGAATCACAATGTCTTGAATTTTCATTTCTTTCAGTTCTAAAGGACTTCCAATCGGACATAACCTTGGAGATGAAAGTTAATAATATTAAACTAAAAACTAACCTGAAATGAAGAAAACTAGTTCAGGCCATTCATTTCTTGGTTAAGTTAAAAGAACACATGAAAGCATTTCTTTACCGAATATCAAAAGAAAAGAAACACGCGGAGGGGTTTCCAAGTTGTTCTAATTAAAAGATTTGAGTGTTCTCTTAGGAAGTTGGTTTAAACTACGGGTCAACATTTACTATCATTGATAAAGGTGGCACTAACTTCATGATTTTTACCCAAATTAACAGACCACTGACACTATTAAATAAATATAAAGTTTATTTAAATTTATTCGCCTTTTAAAATTTATTGGAAACTTTTATAGACCATAAGTAAAAGCCAGTATCAAAAGCAATAAATGGAAGGCAACAAAAAAGCATGTACTGTTCTTTAGTAAGTATTATTAAACTCAAACTACATACTTTCTCTGGCTGAAGGCCGAGACACACAGCTACTCATGTTTTTTTTAAACCCTCCTCTGAGGATATGTTTTTATTGATTTTAGAAAGAGAGGAAGGAAGAGGGAGAGGGGGGGTGGAGAGAGAGAGAGAAACACTGATTGGTGGCCTCCCACATACACCCTGACCAGGGATCAAACCCTAACCTGGGTATGTGCCCTGACTGGGAATTGAACCCACAGCCTTTCAGGGTATGGGAAGATGCTCCAACTGAGTCACACTCACCAGAGTACAGCTACTCACACTTTTGTTAAAAATGAATGCAAGTGTTGAAAGTAGTGCTGGAGATATAGTAGCATCGAACTAAGTCATTTTCAGAAAGACTGGAAGAAAACTGCAAAATTAATAAACTCTGTTATGTAATTCAGTGTTATACTGTGTACCATGTAAAAGCATTTCCAATACTAAGTCATGGTCCCAGCCCCACACAGGGGAACACTGAGCTCTTCTACTAAATATAAAGACTGCGCACGGAGCAGCACAGGCACTCGAGTCATCCTAAGCATGCAGCTGATCTTAGAAAGTGCAAGACCCCAGTATTCAGACACCCGATTCCGGCAGCTTTGTCTTCTGAGAATGACAAGAGTACTGACGGGGGAAAGGCAGAGAGAAATGGGTCATTATCTCAAACCTAAAAAACACAAGAAAGGACACTGTCCTCATTTTATCAAAATTGCTATTTGATTAAGCAGATGAGATTGTTGTAGGCATACTGAGAGAGGAATGCTAAGGATTAGGGCAGGTAAAAAGGAGGTTAGACATTTGTTTCCCATTCTTAAAAGAAGTCAATGAAAATAATGAATAGCCTTTGAAAGGAAGTAGTCACCATGGAGAATCTGAATTTCAATTAGGAGTGGGAAACAAACTCCACAGTTCAAAAGATATTTGATAAGCTTTTTTCTACCTACAGCCATTCAACCCTTGTTTAAAAATATAAAAAGCTCTATAAACATAAGAACAGCATGTGGCACTTACTGGTAATGAACCCAGGATGGTCCTAGAGTCTTCTTGAATTGAGCGAGTCCCACAATGTCAATATAGATGAGCTCAACGACTCTGTCTCCCACAGTCGGGCAGCCGGATCGGTTTCCTACAGCCTTCTTCATGATCCTAGAGAAAGGGCAAGAGAGGGAAAAGAAAACAATTTACTTCAAGGTACCATACTTAGCCACTTTAGCAGGCAAATGGACATCCAAGAATCCTTATCAGGAGAATGGCACGGCCCAGCCCTTCCCAATCCACTGCTTATCCAAATTCAGCCCACCTATCAGGGCCCATCCGGAGCCCCGACTTTGACTCTTGCAAAAGCAATGGTGCCACATAAACACAGCCTTTGAAACCCAGGAAGATACAGGTCTGAACTGTCTCTTCTGTCCAACAGCTGGGAGATCTAAGATGAGTTACTTAACCTCAGAATCTTTCCCCATTCTCGCACAAACTCAAAAACCGCCACAAGACCAGACTAGAGAGCAACCTCTCGGGGATTCTTTGAGCGGTTAAATGGGGTATTGAATAGGAAGTGCCCGATGTACGCTAGATACTCGGTGACGATTAGTTTCTTACTACTCCAGTCCTTACTGACCTCCTATTTCTGACCTCCACTATTCCTCGCCTCTACAGAATAAACTTCTTTCTATACTGTCTTGTACTGTTTCCTAATTTTTTCTCTTATGTCAAATTGTTCCTTCTGACTAGACTGGCACTATGGTTTATACTTCTGCATTACCCTTTCTCCACCCACCCATTCATACAAACCGACACTTGTACTCAGAGAGTCCATGTACTTGACTGTCACCAACATCACATGGAGCTAACTGCTAAAAGGTTCTAATGTCCAGGCATGTTTGGGAACCACTGTTCTGTGTTGTTTCCACAATTACCTTCTTAAATAAAGCACATTCGTCCCTATCACTAGTGCTTAAAGGCCTCTACAGACTTCCTCTTGACCACGAAACTAAGTCTTTGCCTCAAAGACCCCTAACATGCCTTTCCTGACTGCCCTAGAAAGCACTGTTCCTGGGGCTCCAACAGGATCCCTATGTTTACCCACCCACTCAATCATTCACCCACTTACTCATTTGCTCAGTAAACAGTTATGGGCACCCAGGGTGTACTAAGCTTTTCTAGGTGCTAAATAACAGTGGGAACAACATTCACACCGTTTCTGCACTTCCTGTGCTTACATCCTAGCATCCACACCTCAATCAGTACTAACTGCATTGTAATTAGTGCAATTATTATGTAATGTATTAGTTGTAATTATCAAAAGATTGACATCTCCTTGAACACATGCGGGTCATCTCTGTCTACCCCTTACCCAGCCCACAGAAGGCACTGGAGGAATGAGTGCCAACTGCATGAACGCATCAGCTTCACAGGCTGGGTGCCCAACGTGCTTTAAAGCAAGCAGCAGGGAGGCAACGGGAGGCAGCACACAAATGGGACAGAGTGGTGACTGAGGGTTCAAAAGGCTTTGGGTTTTATCTAGATCTGAAAGGAGCAATGTAGTACAGCAGTCGGGAGCACGGGCTTGGAGTCGGGCAGACACAGGGCTCCAGTCCTGGCTCTTCACGGGACCCTGGACAACTCATCTGTGATCTGAACCTCAGTGTCCTCATCTTTCGAATGCAGAAAGCGACAGCACCTACTTCCAGGTTTGTGCTAAGGACTAAATAAGATGAACACACAAAATGCTTTGTATCTGGTGCACAGTAAGTGCTCCACAAATTTGAGCTGTTAATAGTCATCACTGTTGTCCCAACTGTTGAAACTGCTGTTGTAACTGAAGCCCTTACTCACAGTTTCAGCACATGGAAATTATTTAACAAATGAAAGCAGGCATTATCTTACTGATACTGCTCTCATCTCAACATGGGTCAGGTGTGGACCTCGGACCTAACATAAGTGATCTATCTGTCCCATGGCCAATATCTTGAACAGTAAAGCAGGAGCAAGCTGGGACACGTTTGCTGAACACAGAATGCTCACCCAAGGTGTTTCTTCTGGAACATCTGATACATCACAACATGGTAACTTGGCTGTTGAGTGGGAAAATCTCAGCGGGCAGTTATCGGAAAGGAGTCAAGGCGCTCTAAGCACCCCTGCTCAGCCAGCTGTGTCAATCTAAAGGCGATTAAGAGAGGGCTGGAGCTACAAGCAAGTTTCAGTGAAACAGAAAACCCAGGTAGAGTCAACAGACTCAGAGCTGAACGTTGGCTAATTGAAAAAGGATTGGATCAGGGCTTTCAGGAAACTCATTCTATCCAAATTAAATTATAAACAGGAACCTGCCCTGTTTCAAGATTTAGAAAGCTTGATGTCGAGTAGGGAATGGTATGAATTTCAGCAAGAGACAGGGAATTAAGGAAAGTCAATAATGTCTTGTGCTGCAGATGTTGGAAGCACCTGTAACAGCAAAGAATAAGCCCCTTGGTTTGAATTTTCTGGCATTTATTTGTGAAGCCTCTGGAGCCTGCAGCTACAATGAAAACATATTATCCTTTCCCAGCGTATGTATTTAGCTCCCAAAAATAATCTTCTTATCTCCTGTTTAGTGAATTATCACTTTCATTTTCCTCCACAAGAAATTACACAGTAATAGAGGGCTTTAAGAGTTTACAAGTTCTTTTTTGTATTCTGATTTTAAAATTGAAAAGTAATCTCCTTACTCCTTGAGCTCAGCCAGCGAAGCTGAAATCCTAATGTCATGGCCCAGTAAGTACAGCGATGTAATTAAATCACTCCACTGCACTAATTCGCCGAGAGGGCCGCCACTGAACGCTGTCTCTGCAATCTTGAATCCAGACTCCTTCGTCAGGAGGCCCAAGTGGACCAGGACCTGGAAAAACAAAGACGAGGCAAACACTGATTCCACTGAACCAAGGACAGGCTCCACCGTGACACACGCAAAAGCTATCAACCGATGCTAACACCGTGTTTACGTTCCAGTGGAATCTCAATGGGGATAAACAGTTTTTCTAAGAAGTAAAAAGAAAGGAAGACAATGATTTTTCATTGTTGTTTTAGAGAAACAGCTGCCCTTGGTGCAGCTTTGAGAGTGAGGTAAGGACAGATAACCCTTTTTTTAAAAAGAAGGCTATATTTAAAAAGTCAAAATGAAAGGAGGGTAAGTCAGGATAATAAAATATCTTTTAACAATACTGGGCTTTTTTCCACAGCTGGAATGTTTTTATGCTTTTAACATGGAAAGTGTCAAATACATACTAAAGCAGACATGACAAAGTCAATTTTGATGTAATCATCATGAAACTTTAATAATTATTAACTCATGGCAGATCTTATTTAATGTATGCCCCTCATTTTATCCCAACTCCTCTAGCTTATCTTGGAGCAAATCCTAGACATCATGTTTTCATCTATAAATATTTCCATCTATATCTGTAAAAGAAATAAATCTTCACTTTAAAAACCATAACATCGCTAACACTCCTGGAATAGCCATTAATTCCTTAATATTACCCAATTCCCAATTAGTGCTTATACCTCCCTCAGTGTCCCTTATTTTTTCCAGTGTAGCTGTTCGAGTCAGAAATCGTATAAAGTGCCTAAACTGTAGTTGCCTCCTGTATCTCTGAGCTGTCTTCAACCTGAAGTAGGGTGCAATGGTCCTTTTATGGGGCAAGGGGCCTGTCATTTACTTGCCAAAGAGACTGGGCTGTATTTCCAGTAGTCTCTCTCACACTCTGGACTTTGCTGATTGTACTGAGGGTAAATTAGTAACTAGACCTACAGACAGGGCCAAATTCATATTCAATTTTTAGGCAATACTACTTCATAGGTGGTGCGAGTACTTCCTCCCAGTGGTGGGAACAGTTTCTGTTCTGTGATGTTAGTGGCTACTGGTGATCACTCACTAAAAGCATTAATCCATTAGGGGTGGCAGAATGGTGATCTCCTTTCATTCCTTGTGCACTTATTAGCTGAATACTTCTGTGAGAGAAACTATCCCATATCAACTAGTTGAGTATCCTGAAATACAGTTTACATTAAAAAAAAAAAAAGCCTGGTAAATACTCCAGTCTTTCCCTTTACATATTAGTTTTCAAACAAAATTTTTTTTCTTTAGTGTTCTCTAATAATGACCAATGAGAACTTATATATACACACGCACACATACACACACACACACCCCCCATTATAAAAATCATGACCGTAAGTATATCTGCTGTTTTAATAAATTGCAGTTGTTCTTACTGATTATCAAATTGTTCCATCTTGGCCAATGGGAGGCTATTCAAGTTGGCTTCTGAGTTCTTTTGACACAGTCCTAGCAGTCTTTGATAGTGTCTTTATTTTCTGGTATGATGAGGTATTCCAATCTCATCATATACAACTTCTGCCTCAGACCTTACTCAGCCAGTTCTAAGAGCCTCGTATACCATTCAGTGGAAATGGTATTTAAAGACCAAAGTCTGGTGCTAAGTTAGGTGCTCTAGATTATCACTGATCGTAGGCCTTTTCAGTGACCATAGCTAGGAAATTTATTTTTCCTTGAGGACAAAACTAATCGTGAGTTCATACTGGTTTTTCTAATTCAGACTCAGGATTATGGTATCTTTACATAACATAACTCATCTGACATCTGTTACTTCCTCTCTCCCACACTGAAAATCCCACTTCTCAAGGACACTAACATAATTACATGCTTTATTCAAATACACACAATGGATTCAGAATGAGAATATCAGCACCACCACCTCCTTCTGATTAGTAAAAATTGTGGAAAGATATTTTGCGGTCTTTTGTCCTTTGTGATATCGCATCACAGATGTTCAACTTAGCATGTTCTAAAGTCAACAAGAGCAGTTCTTCTCTAGGTACTGGGAGTAATACCGGACATGCAATGAGTTTGTTTTATATTCCTTGTGATTTTCAAGTGCTGCTTTTTATTGGTAATTAAATATTTACACTTATGTAAAATGATTCCACTATCAAATTTACAAAGTAAGATACATTCAGGGAAGTCTGGTTTCTATACCTGTTGGCTTCACCCTGTTCCTTCCTTCCCCTTATTTGACCTTTTTATTTTATTGTGGTAATGTATATATAACATAAAATACACAATTTTTAAAGAAATATGAGCAAGAAATGTGTATGCCTAGTTTATATGTGTTGTATAAGTGTATATATGTGTGCATCTATACGTACACATGAAGGTACAGATACAGATTATAGATAAATTCTCTCTCCCTCTTAAAATAATGTTACTATTCCTCCATCTAACATTTCTTCACCTAACAATATATCCTGGAGGTTACTGTATAGGATTATGCAGAATTTCTCTTTACTTCTTTTTATAGCCCACCTGGATCTCTGACCACATACTTTTCCATAGAGGACTATTTGGTGCCAGGAACTTTGGTCCTTCTGTCGCATAAACTCAAGGAATCTAAGTGGAAGTGACTCATCAAATTTAAAAGTATATCTGTATTTTCTTTTGCAAGGATATCAAATTAGTCAACTTAGGAATAACACCAAACTTGCTTTAAGTTTATTTTTAGATATACAAAAATGTCGCTTACTTTGCTCAGTGGGCCATCATCGGAACTGTCCATCTAAAGCCAAGGCCACTTAGTCTCTAACTAGTAGGATACAGGATTTCCCACGCTCAGGGGTATTCTAGAGCTTTCCAAGCATCTCCTCACTGACTTGAAGAAAGTGGCTCAAGTTTGATTTCTAGAATCTCTCAAGAATGTAAGCAGAAGCACCGACTAAACAGGGCAGTAATGGAACTCACCAGTTACCCAAATCCCAGAAATGACAAACTCCAAAAATATGAAATTGGCTTAATGATATAAGAAGTTCTCACAGGTTGTATTCAGGTAAAGAAAAGGGGGTTAAGTTTCCTGACACCACTGAGAGACAGTCAGATGGTTCAAAAGAAAACCCAATGGGCAGATATTCTGCTTGGATTCACCCCAAGAAACATGTACCCGACCCTGCTAAGTGGGACGATTGTGACTTGGGAAAGGGAAATCCAGAAATGGCTGTATAGGAAACTGAGCAGATTCACCCAGTGGGAACAGCACTGAGGCACGACATTTCTCTTAGTCTTGGTTCCAAGCAAATAAAATTTTAAAAGAAGACCAGCATCTAACTAAACAGAAGTAATTACAAACTCACTTTCTTCCTCTTTCTCTTTTCAAGATTCTGCTTCTCTGCCAGGGACTTGATCGCTTGGATCCACGCATCAGCCATCCGCCGGATCCGCAGTCTCATCCACCGGAATTCTTCATGCTTTTTCATCATGCTATAAAGAATATTAAAATCCGTGCGAATTTCCGCCTAGAAACAGAAATTTAATAAAAATGAGTAGGAGATGAAAAGTCAGAAGGTATAATCGTTTGCATGAGGTGACATCTGAAAACATGAAAGGGACTCTCAATTAAATCTAGGGCTCAAAACGGAGTCTTGTCGGCCGCACAGTTTTTCTTTAAGGTCCTGGGACTGCAAACTGAGCAAAGGCCCCCGACTGCTGATCTGCCATAAGGGACATCATTTAAAAAATTAGAAACTGGGAAAGTACAGTCGCTGTGAAGCCCTGAGCTAGGTTAAAATGCATTTTTTATAATGAGTATGTTTGATGTACCTTGAAACTCTGCACCTAAATTTATTGGCCATTTCAACCTACTGCAGGGCAGCAGAGTTCTGGGAAAACTGAAGTCAGTTCTTAATAGGCTACCTGGTATTGTGGAGGCTGCCAAAAGGCCTCCTTCCATCCACAAAATTAAGTAGGGAAATACATGCTCCTTTTCCAGTTTTTTCCCAGTCCAAGCAAACAAAAGTTCATTCTTTTCTAAAGAATTAAAAGCCAGAAAAAACATTTTCCTATCACAACTGAATAAAATTTAAAATTCAGGCCAAAATTATGTAAAAGCCAGGAAGAGCATATTTGTCCTAAAGCTGGGTATAACCAGTGATTAAAATAACAGGAAAAATAATAACACTAGTATTGGTTTTATGTAACATCCAGAACATGCTAAATCCAACTTTCATAGTTCATTCTAAATACTCATTTGATCATGCCCCACCCCCTGACTCAACAACTTCCCCAGATTCCCATGATTAAATTATGGGTCTTGGGCCAAATCACCCTTGATGCCTATTTTTACGCATGAACTTTTACTGGAACACAGCCATGTCCATTCATTTACGTCTTATCTATGGCTGTCCTCTGTGCTACAAAGTCAGAACTGGGTAGTTGTGACAGAGATCTTATGGCCTACAAAGATGAGATTAGTATCTGACCTTTTACAGAAAAAGTTTGCAGATCCTCAGTCCAAAGACTAAAGTTTTTAAAATATACATATATATCTTTACTGATTTCAGAAAGAGGAAGGGAAAGAAACATCCATGAGTCACTGATTGGCTGCCTCCTGAACACCCCCCACTGGGGATCGAGCCCATGCACCCTGAGTGGGAATCGAACCTTGATCTCCTGGATCATAGGTCAATGCCCAACCACTGAGCCATGCAGGCCGGGCAAGACTTAAGCTTTTAATGTGGGCTATAAAACCTTTCAGTTCCCCCAGCTACCTTTCCAATCTCACCTTCATCCAATATCCACTGAACCATGTCCCACTACCTGAAAACGCCAAGCTCTTATACCTACACCTTCTCCCCTCACATCACACACCTTTATCTCCCTGACCCCGTACAAACTCACTCGTCATTTTAAATTCAGCTCCAGTGTCATCTCTTAGCAGTATCTCTTCACCCCTGCAGGCTGAGACCACCACTTCCTCACTAATTCCACGGTCTGTGTGCTAGCATTTACAAGGTGCAGTCATTATTTACAACCATCACCCTCATTAGGTCACTGAGCGCCTCCCCATCTGGCACAAGGTCTTATTGTAGGGGCCTGTCACTGAGGAGCCCTCGGAGAAATTGCTCAAAAAATATATGCTAGCGGGTTGACTGCTTTGGTCCCTGAGATTTCCATAGGGCTGGGTATAGAAGTTTTTCAGTTTACTGCTCTTTCAGATCACAGCTGGCATTTCCAGAAGACTCCACATGGATCACTTGGCATCACACTCAAATCACAAGCCCAATAAGAGGTTTCCAAAATCACTTACTAATGAATTATGGTCAGCTTCTTCATAGGGATTTTTTGCTCTCCAAGGTAAATGAGGACACCAATTTTCAACCTGAAAAATATAAATCAGAGACACTAAGTGTGCTGGCTCATCTGGAAATGAAATAATGTGTATATGAAGCACTGAGCGCAGTTCCTGATACACCAGGCGCACTGTATTTAAGAGAGTTATTATTATTAGTCAGAGTCCATGCTTTTAGCTAGCAATCCAGAGACAGGTACCTTCCCAGGTGAAACAGTAATCAGCAAAGGTCCCAAAGAGCGTATGATTTGATTACAGGTTGCATCTGTCCTTCACAGTCCTTTACAGGGACTGGTTCCTTAATCATCTAATCCCCACATTTCTACACCAGGAGAGGCGGGTCTTGTGGCAGAAAGCTGAAAGGCCTGAACATCGCCTCGGGGGAATGAGAATGAGAAGGTGCCCCTGACCATTTAGCAAAAGGACAGGAGTGATTCGTTATCGGTGGTGGCACGTCTGGAAAGGAAATTGTGTGGTATTTGAGCCCCAGAACTCAGTCATTTATCTCAGAATTAGGAATGCAGCTGACGGTTTCAGGCTAATTGATCGAATCGAAGCTTTCCCTCGTTTTCTGGCTGTTCACTTCACAATATCATAAGGAACACGATGGTAAAAACTACTGGAGAAACAGATCAAAGGAAAAAGGGAAAAAAGCCCTCAGCGATTTCGTGAGAGCCATTCCGGAAGACGCATCGTTCCCTCGACGCACAGGAGTTCAGAGAGCTGGGGGAGGAAGAGAGGGAAAGAAAAGCACCAGGTTTCACAGGAATCACTTCAACAAAGGTTACCACAGAATGTTAGGCGAATTCACAATCTCTGATAAAGAAAAAATAAAAAATGCATTGAGGAACGTTGATGTCTGACCTCATTTCAAAACTGGCCATACAATTCCAAGACAGTATATCACCCATTTACTAATATACAATGAAATTATTAAAGATGGCTAATAAATAGTCATTGAAAATAATTTTTTTCTATGGCCAGGTGGACCTACAGAGATGAACAAAGCCAGAGGGTGGGGAATGTCCTTGGAAGGTCACTACAAAAGCAGGGACATGTGTGAGACCACAGTCTCCTGGGTCAGTCATGCAGCACCAAATGAGATGGTTTGTCTTCCAGTTGTGGGTGAGTCCTTAAAAGAACGGTAGTTTCACTAACCTAGAAACTGAGCCTAAAGCCAGGTGGTTTTTACTAAAAACCAAAATAACTGGGTAGTTTGCACACAGCCAGCTGCCTGCAAATGATCTGAAAGCAGTAAGCAGAGGGCAGCAAAGCCTGGGGGAAGGTGGAATCCCCAGATAGGAAAAGTGCAATATTCTCTTGTCCTTCTTGTGGATAAAATTAGACTTTACCGTATTTGTGAATGGCTCCAGGGGCTCAGAAGGACGCCCTATGAAGCCAGCTGCAACAGTTTTTACTCATAAAAACAGAAGACACTAACTTGCTTTGGATGCCCATGTTTAATCACCGAGACCTCACAGCATCATTAGCACGAATGGCATTATCTAGAGCTCCACAAATGAGAAAAATGAGGGAAAACCAGCAGAAAAGAAGCAAGCCAGAGGATGAAGCCCCAGCGAGTCCCAGCAGCACTGCACGGCTCTGTACCTTGCACTGCTAAGCCGGATGGAATTACTGAGTTCAGGTTAAATTTCTGTAAATGGACTCAATAAAACGTGGCTACAAAGCATATTTATGACATGAAGGCTTCGGATGGATTACAGAGCTGACGGAGAGGCCTTCAACCCCACACCAATGGGCAAGCAGGGCACACGTTTGTAGTCACCCTCAAGCTAAACAAACAGCTAAATGCACACAGCAACACGTCAGCATAAAGCATTTCCTAGTTAATAGCAAGGCAGGGAAAGATGAAACAAGACTGTGAAGAAAGAAACTCAACCAAAAGGAGAGACATTAGTGAGATCAGATACTGTTGAAGGGAAGTACATTCCCTCCCCAGTCTTCTGCCCTAAGAAGCGTCTTCCAAACTCACTCTGATAAAAACACAGTCCAAGGTGATCTTCTGAAATATGACTTCCCTGCAGAACACTCAAGGCTTTAATCCCTCCTTGAAACTGGTCATTTATCTCAGTTCTTGTTGCTCTAAATGACTGGATAACGCTTTGAACAGCTTCAAGGGCACCCCTGAATGTACGGAAAATGGAGCCAGTCTATTTCGGCTTTTAGAGAGAAGTCTTACTGCCACACGTTCCCTCACAGTGCAGGAAAAACCGACTCTGACCACCTTGCTACAGAATGAGGAAGGTGAGCTTGTGAGGTGGTTTTTGCACAGTGGTAGGATAGCTGGTTAAGAAGATAATTAAATTGTACATAAACCAATTTCTCCATGGGGATGGGGAAAAACCATTTCTTTCTAAACCTCGGAGGATTGTCAGGATGGGAACGCCAGCACTGGCCATAGCTCCACGCCATCAAACAGTCTCCAGTGAGCAGCCCCCTCCTAAGCGAGTCATTAGGAAAGTCTTGCTCAAGGCTAATAACTCCTAATCCCTCCTTCCTGTCTGATCAACTCAGGCTCCTTTAACAAATTTTACCCCCAGCGTAGCCTCCTACCAGGAAAGCTGGGCCCCACAACGAGCCCGCTGCCCTCCTGATCTGGACGCTCTCCTATTTCAAATCACTCATCATATCCTCTCCTCCCGGGTCTCAGAGCCCCAGTGTCCTGGGACAGCCTGCAGTTGCTGCCTTCCCTCACCCACTGCCTTGGCCACACTGTCCAACTGCGACCCCCGGTGCTCCCCCGGGACAGGATTGTGTATTTGCCCTCCCACTGCCCACCCCACCCCTGCCTGACTCCTGTGAGCTGGCAGCCCTGCCCCAAGCCCTCTGCCAGGGTAGGGACTGCATATCCTTAAAAGTCCGCAAATCACCACAGTAAGTCCAAGACTTGAAAACCACCCGAGTTCATGGCCACACACACGAGAATCAATAGAGCTGAACCATGACTCTAGTAACCTTGGATTTGAAGACAAAGCTTCTTCCATGGAAATGAATCTTTTTCATGCACTGGCCTCGGCAACAAATGACGGGGCAGCAAACAGAAAAAGCCCAGCCAGGCTGGACCTCTGGGACATGAATGTGCATTCCACAGAGAGGGCCCGTAAATCACTTTCTTGGAAGATATAAAATTAACCAATTTGATTTTTGACATCCCTCTTCCCAATGATTTAAACTTCTCTGATCTGAGAAGGTTTTGTAGCTTAATCATGAGCAATGTGAATCGAAGTCCCTCAACAGAGCTCAGGTGGGTCACACGTTCAAGGTCTTTACGATGGACAGGTCATTACGCTA
This sequence comes from Miniopterus natalensis, assembly GCF_054644295.1. Taxonomy (NCBI): domain Eukaryota; kingdom Metazoa; phylum Chordata; class Mammalia; order Chiroptera; family Miniopteridae; genus Miniopterus; species Miniopterus natalensis. The sequence continues at coordinate 69,086,376 of NC_142088.1, forward strand.
AAGGAAAAAATGGCTGGTAGATTCACAGACAGCGCAAATCGGACCTTAGAGGAGGAAAGATGTAATGAAATGACAGCAAAACCTAGAGGGGATTTAACGTATATGCATGTACTTAGGCGTGACTGGCATAACTCTTTGTAGCAACGTTCAATTCTTCTGAAAGCACAGTGATCAGGCTCTGTTATGGCTTCGTGTCGCGTGATTAATGTTAAGTGTTTTTGCTCTAATGGATCACTGACACAGCGTTTCACGCTGTATTTTTCAGATAGTGAAGTGCAATCAAAACTAAGTGACAAAAATGCATGGGAAAAAGTCTGAGATTATCTCTGGATGACGATGTTATGGGGGCTTTTCATTTCCTTCTTTATGCTAATCTGCATATTATGAATTTTTACAATGACGATTTCTTAATAGAATAATTTCTAAAGGAGAGATGTTTTATAAGCATCCAATCATTTAGGGAAGTTCACAGTATGACAGGGGCTCCGGAAAAAAACAAACCTGCATACATTCCATCGTTTAATCCCTGAGGTGCCATAGCCAGGCTACATGTGAGGGAATCACGCTTATAGGGCTGTGAACCTGCTAGGTGAGCTCACTAGTGCGCAGAAGGGCTGGGTGACAAGTGGCCTCTGTTGCTCCCCTGACCAGCACACGTGAGAGCCACCTTAAAGCCTGAGCTTAGCGACGGAGAGTGGAAAAGGGGACAGAATCTGGAATTCGCCAAGCGGGTTCTATACCCAACTCCACGGACAACTAGGAGAATAACCTTAAACCTCTGGATTTCAAGTTTCCTCACTTACAAAATGAAGGAATCGTCTCAGGTGACCTCTTAATAATTCTATTACTCCACAGGACCTGAAAAAGGTAACTTACATCATCCTGTCAGGCTAGCTGGTTATATATCAAAAGTACAGTTGACTGGACATCTGATAACTTATTATACATCTATATGCATACATGTACACATATACGTACACGTGTCTGTTATATTGATAACGTACTAAATGAAGTTACTTATTAAGGCATGTGCTTAAAAAACAAAAGAGACCTCTCTACCCCACTCCACTCCGACTCAACTTTCCTTCCTAAAGTTTCAAAAGGCAACGCAAATGTTATGAGATAACCAGACATGGTCCAGTTCTCTAGACCCGTCCTGAGCACCAGACAACTGAGCAGATTAATAATATTTTGGCCAAACTGCTTGTTAGAAACAGAGGTGTGGTGGGGAGACAAAGTAAGAACAAAGGCACACTATACGGAGCCAAGCACTAGGCTACACCCATTATGTCACTGGGTCTTCCACTAATCCTCTAGGAAAGGTGGCTAATCATGCCAGACGAAGCCACTGGCCCTGGGAGGACCCACAGCTGAGCACTGGAGCCTGTCTCCCCAGAGCCCATGGGCTTCATCACCATGCAATGCCCACAGAAATCGGACATCTGGTTCCTAGAGTCCCAAAAGCACAGTCCAGTCTTCACTATGAGAGTGTCACTGCCTAAACCTTTACAGAAAATCCTTCAAAAACGGGTTTTCTGTGCTTCCGCTTGCAGGGTGGCACTGTAAGACATCTGTGCGGCAAGTGGTTGTTTTATAGTCTGAACTGGATCATATCCTACACTAACTCAAACCCTTCAACAGCTTCTCCTTCACCCAAAATAAAACCCAGAACTTATACTGAGATCCTACAGAGTCTGACCTCCACCCTCGCAATGCCTGCCTCACCCTGTCCATACAAAACCTCCTGCATGGCAGACAGAGCATTCCTTCCTTAGAAGGGCCGCCAGGTTGGGGTGGGCATGCACGTGTGAAAAAGCCACCCAGTTAAATGAGAGCTTCATATATAAACAATGACTTTTTTAGTGTAACTATATCATCCCCTTACACTTTTAAAACCACTGTTTACCTGAAAGTGAAGTATCATTGAGAATCCTCCATGTTACCTAGTAACCCTATACCTCAGGGCCTTTGCATTTTCTATTCCTTCCAGAGAGTTCCATGCATAACTCCCTTATTTCCACACTACACCGCATATTTTCCTCAGGAAGCCCCCCACCCGACCTACCTACCTGGCCACGCGACGGCCTCACTCTCAGTGAGTCCCAGGAGCACTCGCCACCGGCAGATTACTTTCTGCATTGGTTCACTAGTGTCTGCTGCGCCATCGCAAGGAAGCTCCCTGAGGACAGAAGCTTCAGTTGGCCTGTTCAGTGCTCTAACTTCAGCCCAGAGAACAGTGCAGGGACATGGTAGGCCCTCGACCATTATGTACTGAGTAGTGAAAGAAGAAATCGAAACACGACTTGATAGTCATGATGATGATTCTCTTTGCCACTTACGTGGCACTCATCCATTTCCATCATTCTGTTAGAGCCTTTCAGCCATACGCTGAGGCAGGCAAGCCTGACCTTGGCCTCAGTGAGGAGAAGCCGGACTGAAAACTGAAGGGAGCGCTCTAGACGTGGGCAGGGGTGGATCTAGACGGGCAATCGGGTCCCATGTCCTCTATGATACTGCCCGGCTGCTCGGGCCACGGGAATATCATGAACGCAAAGTACAGGCCCTACCACGTGCGCGAGAGAGCTACGGGCTGGAGAGACCGCTGAGAGTTCCGCTCAGGGTGTCATGGAAGGAGCAGGACTTAAAGAGAAGCTGCAGCACATTCTCAACGCGCACAAAACCAGTAGGGCTCTAATGAGGATATCAGTTTTAAAAATCCATCCCAAATCACTGTAGGAGAACTGTCTATTTTCCTTTACATGGGAGAGGCAGCAAATGGATTCCTCTGTAGCCAGCCACCTAGATAACGCACAGAAATGCTTCTTGTACCAACTCCCATTAGATATACTTCCTGCTGCACACTGCGTAGGGGCAAAACTGTTCCCCAGCAACCTATATCCACACCGAGGACACTTCAGCAGCCAGAATCACCCAGTTTATAGAGGTAGTTACATTGTACAGATCAGGGATATAGTTCCTCTTTCGTGTTAATGTGCAATTTTGCCTGAAGCATAGATCCGGGCAAATAGCGCTGAGTGACAATGAGAATAAAAGACGGGCAAAAAAGCTGTGCTTTCTAATATAATTGGCTCATTCTAGTCTAATAGCCTAATGTGATCCCTTGTCCTCCCTTATAAATATAATATTAAAGAACATTATATTAAAACTGTTAATAAGTGCTCAAAATGTCCCCGCTTCATGTCTCAAAATTAACGCTTTAGCAGATTTTAATATTACAAGTTTTACAGTATGTTTTTTCAAATTTAGAAAGGTGATAGCTGGGAGAAGTTACTACTCAGAACAAGCAAACAAAAATCTATCAGCTATTTAGAAAATGTTTTAAAAAGAATCATTCATTCAATAAATACGTGCACCAGGCACTATTATACCTGTGAACAAAATAGACAAATCTCTCTGGAGATTACTTTCCATGCACTTGTTCTTAATGTTCGATGTTGATGGTCACCCTGGGACCTTTGCACTTATTGCTCCCACTTTCCGCTAAATAAACAACTCTGGCAGACATCTACACCTCTTACTTTCTCACCTCCTGGTGTTCAAACATCATCCTCTCATTTCCCGACCCCTCCATCTAAACGGGACACCATCACTCCTCATGAGCATTTCTTCGCCCCTTCTTCTGCTTTATTTTTCTCCGTGGCACTTACTACAACCTAAGAGATATATATTTTACCTTTTTTGTTTGTCTGTTAATCCTCACCAGGGGATAGTTTTTCCACTGAATTTTTGGGAGTGGAAGGGAGGAAGGGAGGGTGAGAGAGAGAGAGGGAGAAACATCAATGTGAGTGACATCATTTGGCTGCCTCCCAAGCACGCCCAACTAGGGCTGGGGATCGAACCTGCAACCCAGGTACATGCCCTTGACTGGGAATCAAACCCATGACCCTTCTGTGCGTGGGCCAATGCTCTAACCACTGAGCAACACCAGCCAGGGCTATATTTTACTTTTTGTCTGTCTCCACCTCCAAAACATAACCTTAATAAGAAATGTTTAGCTTTCTATTCGTTGTTATATCCCCTGTATCCAGAAAAATCCAATAGCAACGAAGGCCCTTGGCACGCTGACAATGGTCTCTATGTGTTATTTCCCACTATGAGGAATCAGGGGCCCTTAGAGAAATGGTTAGTTCCAGATCTAGGGCAGAAATTGTATACAATGAACCTGGAAGAGTTTGTCATATCAGGTAGCAAACAAACAGAAAACAATTACAAACTACCAGAGTCATATCAAAAGGACTCAGAAGACAATACGAATCAGCTCCCTCTGGCCAAAGAAGGGGCAATTTGAGAACCAATAAGAAAATAACTGAAATAGACTGAACATATCAACTATGTTTCAATCAATGACTTCATAATGATAAAACTAACAAGCATACAAGTAAATAAACAAATTACAGTTCACAGTGGAAGATGCTAGGAAAACAAGAGAAATAAATATGATTTTCTACATGAACTATCCCTCAGAGTAACTAAATACCACATGGAGTAATTTCTCTTCACAGACATTCCTGATAGATTAAGACGGAACCACTGATGAATTAACGAACCCAGGCACTGATCATCAATGGATCAATGGCAGCTAACATCACAAAAAGCGAGACAACCAGGCATTAATGTGCCTCCTGACAGGAGTACAGAATATCACCCATGAAGCAAAGAGGTACTGGAAAAAATTAAGCCTGACTTGGATCCAGCCTCAGATCCAACCAACAATTTACAGGAAACACAAGGAGCCAGGAACCAGGTTATACAACAATATGGGGATGTAATAAAATGCAAAGTATAACAAACTACGGAAAATAAAGAAGTTTCTTCAACAAAAAGTCACAAGGGGGAGGAGGGAAGAGAGATGGAAGGGAACCCAGAATTAAAGAGAGACTTCAGAGACATCAACAATTGTAATTTACGATCCTTACTTGAAACCAAGTGCAGATAAACTTTAATTTACGAGACAGCCTAGAAAATGTCAATACTAACCTGATATTTTATAATATTAAGGCATTATGTTAATTTTTTTATATGAAATGGTATTAGTAGTTATAATGGGAATAGTTATTTATTTTAAAAGTCTCTTTTAAAGCTACATATTGAAACATTCACACATGATGTGACATTTGGGATATGGTTGAAAATAATGGAGGGTGGAGGTTATTAATGAAATGAGATTGGCCATGAAGTGACAACTGCTGAATCTGAGTCATGGGCACAAGGGGGTTCGTTACACCCTTCTCTTTCATATCTGTTTGAAATTTTCCATATTCAAGGTCCCATATTAAGTTTAAAACATAAAAATTTTACAATTATTTTATTGGCATACAATAGAAATGACAAGATACAATATTTAAAGTTTATTAAAGAAAAACAAATTGGAGATGATGCACTGAAGCCTCTGTCTGCCACATGTATTCCAAGGAGCAAAATGACAATGGTTTGGGCTTTGGCAAGTCGTGTCATTTCTAATTTTTCTAAGGTGGAGGCCAGCGTGAGAAGTCGCAATATAAATGTTGTAGTAATTGAAACTTACCAACAGGGGTGTCATTAAGAAGATAAACTTGGGAGAGGAGAGAGGTTGCAGGGGAGAATTGAGAGATCAGTTAGGTTGTCTGTTCTGTAAACCCAGGATTTTTTTTTTTTTGTAATCCTTTTTCTGAGGATGTCTTAGAATTCAGGTAATAAGGGCAACAAAAACGCAGAGATGAAAAAAATAAAGGCTGAACTCAAAAAGTGAAAAGAACATGATCATAAATCTCTCCCCCTCCTTTACTGCCAAGAAATATTATCTCACAGAAAGGGAATTTCCTACTGCTAACAGCTAAACATTTAAAAGGTGTGTGCTGGTGTTCTCAGGCAACAGTCCAGTGATATTTTTTCAAGTACTCCTGACTTGTCCCAAAATGTTAGTTATGTTTTTTCACTCAGGTTTTCTCCTGCAACCTAAAGAGTCAGTTCTTTATCTCTGCCCACTTTGACAAATTAGTCTGTGCAACACCATTTCCAAGTTATCTTTTGCAGCCAACACAGCCCATAAATCCAAATCATTGTGCTGGTTATTAGGATTTCATTTCATGCTCGCATTCACAAACATTTAAGCTTTCAACCTTTGCTGTTGGGCATTAATCTTGGCATTAATCAAGAGATTAAGTATGCTGAATTTAAACTCAAGGTTAATAGGATGCTCAGCCAATATTAGTTTTACATATTGCCAAGGGAAAACAGAAAGAGGCAAAGACCTTTATGCCTGTTGTTCATGACATGGAAGAAACAGATTGATGAGTAAGGCATGAAATTGCTTCCTTTGTTCCTTTATGAGGGAGTCACACACACATGCATGCACACTCACTCATCCAGTCCAAATTGGCATTTGAAGCAACAGCCTGTACACATCCTAAGATCTAGCAATCAATCACTGGGCAATTTGATTATTTCAGAGCAACTATAATTGCAATGGCAACAGAAGTGCTTAAAAAAAAACAGCACAAACGAATTAAGAAGTCTGGAAAGGTATGATGATTGCTAGTTGCTAGAATAATTGTGTAAATAGAAAAAGATGTCTAAATGTCAAATGGTTCAGCATCATCTATCAATATCATATCAATAGGGGTAAAGAAATTCATTTTAAATTTCATAAAAGCTGAAAGCAGTAAGAGGCTTGGCAGAGGGCTAAGTTAATATACCTGAAACAATGACAGAGTAATTACTTTATAGGGCCTTGTCTCCATAACGCGAGTAGTTACATGGCTCACAAAAACAGATACAGAAAATGAACTGCCCGATGATCTGGAAATGCAAGGTGGCCTAATTCATTCACTCCCACCACGTGGAGTAACTGAGCACCTGGTTTTCATGAGTTATACCCTCCAAGAGAATCAGTGCTGTTTCTTTCTTGGGGGGTAGGGTATCAAAATTGTGAGTATTTGAAAACTAGCAATGAAGACTGATTCATGGAAACTAGCTAAATGAGAGCTAGTTTCAAACACAGGTGGATTTGAGCATAGAACTGAATGCAAAGTCAATGGCAGCAAATCACTTAGTTTTCCTTTGACATGCAGGGGCAACAGTAATGAAAAGTGCAGAAGTACTCGGCAACTTAACCTTTCAGAGCCTCTATGACAGGCTTTCTATTACTCAGAGTTGGGCAGAGGTTTAAATGACATTGTGCATTTGAGGCATCTGGACTATAGTGGAGTGAATGTTTCACTCTTCTCATACTGTCTGCCTCCCAACAAGGGCAAGGAAAACACTTTTATTAATACATCCAGTCCCTAATACAGTATTACAAAACAAGCATCTGTGAGGATAATGTAAGGGGAAATTGCTTTACTTCCTGGAATTTACCAGAAATGATTTGTATACTACAAATTGGTGAGGGTAAAAGTAGAAGTTTATAATCCACCAATTCAGTGAAAGGTGGCACATTGAGACACCCAGGGGAAAGAAAAATGAAAGAAGAGTGCCATCTTCTAAGACTGGTCTTAAACTAAATGTTTCAATTTAACTGGTGAGGCATTTTACTTCATGTCCCTTTTTTTTTTATATATATATAGCTGTCAAAGTCCTGAAGTTAAACATAGACGAAAATAAAAACTGGCTTTTCAAGAAGGATTAAGAAAAGAATAAAAGTGACTGGTACACCTCTTGATCAAGTAAACACATCAAATGAAGATGTCTCTCTTAATCATTTTCCCAAATGCAAGAGAAACCTGGCAAATGATGCAAGTTAAATGAAGAAGAAAAGTTTCAAGAAATCAAGAGGGGAAAAAAATGACAAAAAAACAGCACCACAAAGCCATAGATATTGTCCAGGATTTAAAAAATACTAGAATGGAATTAATTGGCTTCAGAAAACATTTCTAATAATTTCACATTAACAAAGGCAGGGGTGCACGGCTGTTCCATACATCCAACTCATAGTCTGAATCAAACAGAAGTGTTCTATCCAGAGAAAAGAAGCCAAGGGAAACAGCTGAATTTCTACATTACCAGAAGTCAAGGGATCTAAAATTAAATTAGATTGGTGAACGAGAACCAGAAATTGATTCTAATTCAAAATGAACTAAAGGTCCTAAATAAAATGTCCAAGGCAAGTGACATCCCAAAACTGTCCTAAAAAAATTACATCAAAAACCAGAGAAGTATTGTAATGGGGAATGAATGTGCTATACTACTTATATTAGTCTGACTAGACATAGAATAGAACTAAAATTAGAAATGTACTAATAAAATAAACATATAAAAGAATTTATATAAAGCTATCCATGTTAATCTGAGTAAACGTTAAACTCAGCTTGTTACTCTAACCTGATTTTTCTCTCAAAGCTAGAGCTTGCATGTTAAGTTTTTTTTTTAGTATACTTTACAATTCAGGAGTTTCCAATCCTGTGTGAACCTAGGAAGCATCCTGGCCTTAAGGACTGGCTGACGCCAACAGCTCAGTCAACAGGAATTCCAGCTGTCAAAAAAGCCCAGATGGCCAGCTCAAGAATGGTGACAATAAAGATCCATATCGAGGCCTATGGGAAGACATCTGACACAGCCTATACATCCTGCACACCCACAGCCCTCTCCTACTAATTTCTTTATTCCGCTTTCCCTCACCATCCTGATAAAAACCCTGGCCTATACTGAGATGTTAAGATGAGTTTTGGGATGAGACTCCCCCATTTTCTCAGGTAACCAGCACTTGAATATGCCTCTTTCCTTTTTACAAGCACCTGTCTCTTTTTGCCACAGGCAGCCAAACCTGGGTTTGGTTACAGTGTCACTTAGGTTTACTGAGTGTCATCTATCTGCCCGGTTCTATTACAAGCATATCCCCATATACACTCAGGATCCTTTCAAAATAAACAAAATTAAAATTATTATTTTACAAAGGATGAACCTGAGACACAAAGAGGGTAAGTAACTTTCCAAAAGCATAGAGTTTAGGAAGCATCAGAAACACAAGCTGAAGTCAGGTATGAGGCTCTCTCTAAGTAAGTACTTCCTATCAAAGTGGCCATATTGGTGAAATTCTCCTCTAACTCTTATAAGGTGCCTACTGAGATGCTATGATAACGTGGAAATTTTTTAAAAGACCAGAGTTTCAAAGTTATTTTCAGATTAAAACACTGAAAAAGAAGTTCCTAGTTGTCTCCCCAGGGGAATTATCTCCACTCTCCTAGTTCAATTACCTGCATCCACTCTTCCTCTTCCATATTCTCTTAAGATAATGAATGCATAGCATGGTGCCAAGAAAATGAGTTCTCAGTAATTGTTGACAATGAATACAATAGCCATTCAATAAGTGCTCACTGAGCTGGAGAAAGAAAAGCCCGATCATCTACATAAGAAGAGATTGGCATAGGCTAATGAAGAACCATTCCACACCTTTGGAAGAGAAAAAACAGTTAAAGGTTCTGAAAGGAAACACCCAGGCTCCAATATTAAGTATATATAATCTATCATGTCTTTATATAGCCCAGTCTGTTCCACATCCTCTCAAGTTACCTTCCCCAGAATCTCACTTTTCTCTCATCTTAGCTACATCCTTCCTTTATGTGATTGAGGGTAGGGTGGTAGTTTCAAAGGAAGGGAACGAGGTCACACATGATCACAGCCCCTTTTCATCTTAACCATTCTCCCACACCGTCCCAGGTGTCAAAAGACTGGAGTGGGAATGTAAAATCCTCTCCCTGTACCTTGGCAGCCCACCCCAGCATGCCAGCTCTCAGGAAGTCGTGAAACCAGCTCAGCTTGTCAATCAGGGAGCACAGTTGGACTCTGGCTAAATTCTACCAAATGGAAGGGGAAGAAAACTTTTGAAAATTAAACTAAATGAGGAGCCTTTTCCTCAGGGCAGGCAAGGTGCTTCTAATGACTTCTCACTGGAGGGAAGGTTCACCCAGGGCCGTAAGCCTTCTCCTCTGCAGAAGAATATTACAAGATGGGTCACGGGCTACCTAAACTAGAAACTCCAATAAGTGCCACAGAATCAATTTGCCAGCAGGCTGCTAATGAGGAGCATCATACACCCAATTCCCTGTGCTTTTAATTTCCAAGGGGTTTTTTAACTGTCATTAGATCTGAGGGTTCCTATAATCCCTGTGGGGTGGCCATGAGGCAACCTGTCAAAATAAAAAAAAGTCTGACTGGGTCGTACAGGGACAAGAGAAGTAAAGATGTAGGAGAGGGATAAACCCACAGAATCCATGGCCATATGTCCTAAAGGCTATATTGGTCTGGCCTCCATCCTCAAAAGTTGTCCCTATCAGTTTATGACACAGAGAAGAGACACCTGAGTCCCACAAGAAAAACGATGGGAAAGCATTTCATTTAGCTCATAATGGAGGCACTCTCCTCCCTGCACGCCAGCTGTTTATTCACTACTGGTCAAAGGGCAACTGCACACAGAACTGGGGGAAACAATAAAAAAGAAATGGCAGCCAAGAGCCTGCCAAGTGCACATCCTCTGAAATTACCAGCTCCCGTCTCCATAAAGGGTGGAGGGGAAGCCAGAGAGTTCTGATTTTCCTACTCAGTTCTTCCCCTGTACCTCACGTGGGATAAAGTCTTAACTCTATTCCAGGCACGGAGAATCTGATAGATTTTTCTAAAGATGACATGAGATCACTAAAGCATGTGGTCTGTAAAACGCTCTGCAACCTTTAAGGAAAAAAAGCTGCTATTTAAATTCAAGGGTACAAATAAAAATGAAGCTCAGATAAAAAGAAAAAGAAAGGTAAAATGAACTCATTCTGTAAGTAAATAGCTAACTCTGCCAATAAGCACACTAAAAGACACTCAACATCACTAATTATTAAGGAAATGCAAACCACAACCACAATGAGATACCACCCTACCCATTAAGATGGTTACTATAAATAACAACAACAACAAAATACAAACTCAGAAAATAATAAGTGCCAGCAAGGATCTGGAGAAACTTGAACCCTTGTGTGCTGTTGGTGGGAATATAAAATGGTGCAACCACTTTGGAAAAGTTTGTAGGTTCATCAAAAAATAAAAATAGAATTATCGTATGATCCAGCCATTCCACTTCTGGATATATACTCAAAAGAGCAGGGTCTCAAAGGGTTAGGTACACACCCATGTTCACAGCAGCATTACTCATAAGAGATAAAAACATGGAAGCAACCCAGTGTCCATCAGTGGAGGAATGGATAAGCAAAATGTGGTATATAATACAACAAAGTATCAGTCGGCCTTATAAAGGAAGGAAATTCTGACATAGCTACAACATAGATGAACCTTGAGAGCGTTAAGCTAAGTGAAACGAGCTGATCACAAAAAGACAAATAATGTATAATTTCACTTATGTGAGTACTTGGAATAGTCAAAGTCATAGAGGCTGGCGGTTGCCAGGGGCTGAAAGTAGAAGGGAATAGAAAGTTATTGTTTAATGGGTACAGTTTCATATTCACTGGATGGAGGGTGGTGATGGCTGCACAGCAATATGAATGTATTCAATGTACACTTGATGGCTTAGGAAGTTACACGTATTTTACTTTTTTTTTTTTAATGAGAAAAAAAATTAGTTAGCTAAGCCTGTTTTTCCTTCAAAGGAAAAAAAAATAGTCATCTGAATATTAAAAAATAGTCATTGGGGGCAGAGGAGTGCAATGAAGAAGGAAATCACAGGTCTACCATGAAAGAACATTACGTTTTTAAGCTCTTTGAATTCCAGGCTCAGCTGCAAAATCTATATAACCTATCCACCCTCCAAAGCCACTCACCTCACTGAGGTAAATAAAAAAAGAGCAGGTGGACCCATCCACTCCGTAGTCTGCGTAGCAGGGATCCGAGCGCCACATATCTTTCATCCACTGAAACGACAAGAGCCAGGTAAGAACATCTCTCAACAGCCCATTCTTGGTGACCCTGCCCATCTGCTGATGGAGGAGAGGACATGTGTCTGGTTCGAGCTGTGGCCTAAGCTCAGAGTCACTTAGCTGAGGTGAGGATGACAAACAGATGCTCAGCTATTGCACGACCCACAGATCCACAATGACTTCAGCGGGGCCTTGGTGGATGTGTTTAGAGTGGAGAGAAGTTGTGGGACATACCAAGCAGCAAAGCCCAGGAGAGGCAATGGCTAGGAGAGTTTTATCAAGAGCAGGCACCTAATGGGATGTTTGCAACAAAATCCCCTCTCCCCAGAAAGCTGGCTTCACCAGCCGTAGCACAGCGCCAGGAAGAGAGTACACAAATGAGTGCAGGAGTCCCAAACAGAGACTACTAAACATAAACGTTTCTGGGGTTTGGTCTCACCATCCTCACTGTACTCCTGACCCGAAACTTCTCTGGAAACTACTGAGCAGGGGAGTGGTATCCCCAAGGACAGGCCATATAAATTTTTTTTTTTAAATGTGAAGGCTGGTAGAGTGGCCCAGTGTCTCTGGGTATTCAAATGTAAATGCAAATATGACATTTAAATGACAATCTGGAGACCTCAGAGCTGGGCCTAGGGACTGGGAGAGAGAAGTCGGACACTAAATAATGGCAGTCCGTTGTCACTGGCTGGTGAAAGATCACCTGCTGGAGGCTGGGAAAGCCAGGGGAAGACAGCTTCAAAGACACAGCAGGTACCTGGATTGGTCCAGGCTCTTCAGTCAGACCAGTTAGAGCCACTGTTGACTAACCCCATGGAGTTGGCACAGCAGGGAAGAGTTGCCATGGCCACAGCCCCAAACAAGCAGGACTGAAGCAGCCCTTAAATGACTCCCTTAAAGGGCTCGCTCACCCTTTCAGGAAGGGAGTGTTAGTGCAAACGAGGGTGACAGAAATGAATGCGTATCACCTCGGCCCGCCTTACCTTGATTTTCCCCTCGCAGTGGGGGTAGCCATCCATAGGAGGCAACACGCATTTTTCTTGAGCTCCATTAATGATATCTGTAAAAGATAAAAAAGAACACAGGATACCATGAAGTTTATGCAAAACAGGCCTAACATCCCTGCTGTGACCCATGCAACGTGTCTGACTGGTTTGCAGTGAGGACCTGACCTGAGGACACAGCCCACCTACAGGGTGACCAGAGCACAGGATGACATGTGGTCTAGCCTGGAAGGTGAGCTACAACCACCAGAGTGGTTGCTTGGAAATCTGCAAGTGGGAAACAGAAACCAAAGCAGCAGGGAGCAGGAAACAAAGCCGTGGGATTAGGAGGGCCCACCAGGCTGGCAAGGGACAAGCCAGGCTATGCAGAAAAACTGAGGTCCTGAGCAGCTTCATGAAGACATGTGCTAGAGCCCAGGCAGCCGGCAGGAGAAGGAGGCGAGCAGAACCAATGTGTGGAGGAGCAGAGCCGTGAGACATGTCTGTGAGGTAGAACCTCTTATGGACCCAGTGGTTAAATTTCCTCGGAAATCTCCTTACTGCTTCAAATATGTCCTCACCACAAACTCCCTTTCTACTACCTAGCTCCAATGGATTCCTGTTCCTTGTAACTACAGAGTCAAAACAAAAAGAATGCCTTTAGGGAGCTTATGGTTTAGTGAATAGACGAATAAACAATTGAGCAGCAGTATGACAGACACTGTGTTCGGGTGGGGCAAAAGGACGCCCATCTCGCTCTCTAAGAGTCAAAGAAGGCCTCCTGGGTCCAGCACAGTTTGGCTGAAATGTGGAGATGCAGAGGACTGAGCCAGGCAGAGGGACTAGGCAGAGCTGGTATTCCGGAGCTGCGGTGGTTCCAGATGCAGGGACCTGCTCTGCCTGGAATGGCAGTGTGAGGTGCTGCGTGGCCAGACAGGAAAAGCAGGCAGGGTCCAAACGGGAAAGGCCTCAAGTGCCAAGACAAAGACTCTGGTCCCTATGCCAAGGGCATGGCAGAGCTCTGAAGGGTTTTGAGAAGGGGCTGGCTATGGTCAGATTTTTGTTTAGGAATGATCATTTTAGCTGGACATTAGGACAACCCTAAACCCACACGATTCTCTTTTTGGACCTACTGTATTTTCCAGACCTGCTTGGAAAATGCCAACACTACTTACTGCTGACAGTTTTCTATCTATACAAAGTACTAATGAGAAATTAGACCCCGAATCACAGTGGTACTTAAGTGATGTTGGTGGCTGCTGGGGCTAAAAGAGAGGTTAGTGTTAAGGGAGGTTTGGGTTGTATATTTCCCTTGAAAACCAGTTGTTTTGAAAGTCTAAAGCAGGTATTTTTTTTTGACCTCTTGATTCAGAGTTTCCAATGAGCATCCTACTTGCTAAGGATAACTGGAGCATAAAATCAGTATCTTCCTTCTCATAGGTTGGAGGCAGTGCCATTGAACAGTTAACATGGAAGGCACTTAGCCTGTCAGTGCCTCTGTTTCTCCATCTATAAAAATGGAATAACCACACCTCTGGTTTGTCCAGCTCTTATTTAATAAATTAGCATTTATATAAAGTCTGGCACTCCTAAAACTGATATCACAGACGAGAGCAGATGCTTAAAAGTTGGCATCTGCTATGTGCTTCGACACAACTTTCACTTACTACATCCAGGAAAGCAATATTTCAAATGCACAGCTGCTCTGGAAACACACACTCTCTCTCACTTTCTAGTAAGGGAACCGCCAGCTCCAGAACCCACTTATCGGACGGTCGGCCTTGCTTTTCAATGACCACCACTCCAGTCACTAGTTTTAATTTGACTGTGCTTGGCAACACTAACCAAGCAAATAAGCAGCAGCAGAGGTTCCAAGAAGTTAAGCTGAGTCCAGAACAGCTGGGAGTTGGGATAATCAGACATTTAAGGGGACACTTAGGTGAAACGGGCCCCTTTGTCCACATACTCTTCCAGTGCCGATGTTCAGAGCCAGAAGTCATCCAAACTAGAAGCTACTGGGTTGCAGGTGTAATGTGTGGGGTGAAGAGAAAGTACCAGGTGGTACAATAAATGAACAGGCCCGCGAAGGTCTCCTGGCTGCTGACAGTGCGGGTCTCCTCACCAGGGGTTTTAAGGAATAAAAACATTATGCCAAGGTTGGCAAACCTTGCCCGTAAAGGGCCAGATGGTAAATGGCTGAGACGCGGCGGGCCACACCGTCTCCATCACAACCACCTCCTCCGGCTGTACCCGGAATGCAGCCACCGACGACAGGGGGAGGAGTGGGTCTGGCCGGGTTCCAATAAAGCTTGATGTACAAAAACAGGCCCAGGCCCCCGTGTCTGCTCTGCGAAGCGAGTTCCAGAACGAGGAGCCTTGTTTCTGCTATAACCTGCTGAAATGACCTTTTTCAGGACCTTGCAGGCATCCTCTGCCAGGAACCCCTTCCTCTCACCCCCTGGTGCCCTCCACCTTTTCTGCACCCAGCTAGAGCCCCTCCTCCTATAAGACCCACTCACATACCTTGGGAAGAAAGGGTCCCAACCCTTCCTCCCCAGGCCCAGTCAGGACTCAGTGCTGCCCTCCTGTTGTCATCTCTCCCTGGGCTGGGACAATTGTGCGACTTTCATTTCACTTGCCCATCTGCCCTCCTCAGCCCTGAGGACTTCATGGGAAGGTAATACCTTCCTGCTCCACCACCAGGCCCTGGGTAAGCACTGCTGGATGGAGTAAACACACCCCTGGTCCACCGGACCGGACCCTGGGTCTGACTCTGCTCAGGGAGAAATGAGCTGAAACCCTGCAAGGCTACGGCTTCTACTGCAACTGGTGGTATCAAAGAATCCAACAGGGTCTCCTGTGCACTTCCATTCTCTTAGGATGCATTCTCTATTCAGTTCCACGGTGATGGGTATGAATACACAGTGACCTCCAGAAGCTCAGTTTAAAGGCTGAGGCTCTGGTGTAGGAGAGATCTGTGGACAGGAGAGACAGGCAGTGCCAGCGTCCCAGCGTGGGCAGAGCTGCTCTGAGTCCCATCGCCACCTGACAGGACACTCTGGGCTCCAGGAGTGCCAGCTCTTCGCAGAAGACAGCTCCCCATTTTGTTTTCATCACAACCATAAAGACTCAGCAAATAATGCTTTTATTAGTTTGTGTCCACAGAACACTTTCCCACCTGTGGAAGAGTCTCCAACTTAAGTTTAGTTGCAAACCAAAAATTCAGGTTGATGTTACTGCATTTCAGGGGCAATTTAGCTTACGGTACACAGGCCCCTTCCAAAGGAGACAGGGTTCTGCTGAGATAAGTTACTAGGATCTTCTCCCTGCTGTTCACCCTGCACTCTCCAGCATCCCAACTTTTTTTAATGGTGAAATGGCACGGGGAGAAAAGGTGCTAGTGTCAGCGATGAAGCTCAGCTCTGACTATTGTGTAGGGTTCGGCTTCACTCCTCACTCTCACACACCAGCCCACGTGGCGTCTTCCACCAAGAGCTTCACTCGGTACCGACTCTACAGTGTTGCCAACTGGGCATTACAGGAACAGCAGGTCACCCAGGTGTGAAAACGCTGTTGTCTTATCAGTCACCAGCACCACACAATGTAGGAGGGCACAAACACTGGGTTTAATCTGAGGACACTCTTCCTGTCCCCCAAAATGCCTGTTTCTGGAACAGCATGTGTACAGCAGGAGCAGAAGCGGCAGCAAAAATGTCTTAAACACACACAGAGGGGGGAGCCAGACTCAGTCCCTAAGTCCTAATATATGTACATATACAGAGAGAGACAATGGGCACGTCAAATTCACATATTGGGAAGCCACAGAGACAGAGAGATATGGAACCACGTACACTTTTTTACTCAAGCTTTCCTCTGCCCCTGAGGGAGGGAGGGAGGGAGGGAGGAAAGTGGGGAGAGAGGAGGGCAGACGTGACCGTGGTCTCAGAGGGACAGTGGGAACAGAAAGAGTGACACAGGAAACAAAGGTGAACGGTGAGGACCCTCCTCGGTACAGTACCTGCCTTTCTAAAGTGCTGCCTCATAACTGTCACAGACATCATCACGCTGCACACTAACCATGCCCTCCTGGAAAAGGAAAACGGTTAACTATCTTAAAGTTGGAAAAGAGAAACGTTAAAATCCTCAGTGTCTACTTCCAGACTCGGCCTGCAGTCACCGGGAACACCCCAGCAAAGCCTGCTGTTTGCCGTGTGCTGAGAATGTCAGAGCTGTACCCTTGAAAAACAAGGTCTGTGCCCACAAGGAGCTCACCATGCCATGCGGGAGGTGGGACCACATGCAACAGAGCGAGGCTCATGCCAACAGAGCCCCTCCCTGCCATAGCAACCCTGGAAGACAGGACGGCCACCCTTGGGTACAGCGGCCCAGGGCCCAACACAGCGCCCGGCACACTGGGCACTCCGTGGTATATTTTTTAAACAAATGAACAAATTTATCACAGAAATGAAGAGCCTATGGTCTAGAGGGGTGAAGAGAGGAGAAAACGTCACAGAAGGAGGGGAGTGGGAAATCCTCGTTCAGCATCGCAGAACCAGGCATTCGAGTTCTGGTCCACACACTAAACGCAGCTGAAGGAATCTGGGTCCGGCACAGGGAAAAGGGCAGGAAGGGCAGCCCTTACTAACGCAGTCATTTCCGATGCAAGCAGCGCGGAAGTGGCCTGCCTTCTGTGAGTCCCCGACATTCACACCTTACTGGTGTGATTTGAAAGAGAGGCTTAAGGTTTTGTGAGATATGATCTTCATGAGTCATATGTTAAATGTTCTAACGCATTTACAAAATGCACACAAGATCCACTGGGTACCATACAAGGATGCCTTCATCTTTTGTGCTTTTGAAAGCACCCTCAACCATTCACCCTGCAGCGTCCTAAAACACTCACCTGCTAACAAACAAAGTTAATGATAACCACGCCTCCCTGCTGAAGGAAAGGGAGCAGAAATGTGTTTATAAAAAGAGGCTCCAACAAAAGGAGGCTGGCAGTCGGGTGTCACCTGCTACTCCTATTCTATCAAGAGGGAGGGGAAGTGGGTGTCTGTAAGTGATCCCCACCCAGAAGACAGCTATTTTGAAGTGAAAGGTGACCCCACCAAGACAGCCTCCTTTGCCCAGGCTCCCTTTCCTGTACAATGATTATAGCAGTGATAAGAAGGGTTTGAGATGGCACTTCATGAGAGCTCGCAGCACACAGTCCCACCCATCAGCAGGCATCTGCTAGGTTAAGGGTGTCCGACTCCCTCACTGTTGCTATTTTAAAGGGGGAGCGGGGAGAAAAAGCAGGTTAAATAACTCTCAGAAATCTCAAAAAACACGACCAGCTGTCCAGCCCAGGAAGTTTTAGGAAACGGAGTCCAGTCTCTTTGTCCAGCTCCTCTGCCAACAGCTAAGATAACCATCTTCATGAATGAGGGCCCAATTCAGCCCAAAGGTACCTCACGCATATTTCCTCTCAAAAGATAACGGGTCTCCAGCGATTCTGTTTTGTGTGTAGGACAAGGCAGTGTTTCTCTTGGAACACCTGAAAGGAACACGTGGCCCAGGTTATCAGATGGCCCTTAGGGCGCCCACAGGAGGACGCCATGGTCCCGGGCTCTCTGTGCCAGCCAGGAACCGACTCGGTCTCTGCGCTCAGCATGGACACTGAGCTCCTGCCAGCACCTCCATCGGCTGGCCTCGGGCAGGAGTTAACAGCAATAAATGGGACCAAAATCAGCCACGGTAAAATATAATCTCCCATTAAAAATGACCTTACTAGTCATCCTCAGCTTGGCTGATATTCACTTAGGGCCACTTTACATTGGCATTATGAAAAAAGTGATTTAATTTCTATAACTGAGTCAAGCACACATATCCCAACACCAGGGACACCAAAGGAGCTGGAGAGCCACATCCAGCAATGGGTGAGGCCCACTCACAGACCTCCAGGGGTGCACACTGGGCGCTTGGAAAATAATTGTTTATATTTTGTTTTCTCTGTATTTTAAACTAAGAAGCTGGAAATGCAATCACTGTACCAAAAAATTTTGAGCTGCAAGGGACTTCTGAAGCCACATTAGTAAACCGTTCACTTTTCCTGATTCATAAAATCAAGGCTTAGAGACATGAAGTGCCTTGCTCACTCACCAAATAAACAAAATTCATTAAGCACCTCCTGTGAACAAAGCATTCTACATGTTAAAACCAGGACTCTGTCTTCTGAGTCAAGGTTATTTCCACAATACTGTTTTTAGATTAAAAGGCACACCACTATCATCACCACCACCTCCAAATCTGACTTGTCAACACTGAAGAAGAAATGACAAATTCTCACTCCCCTCTAAATAAGCACCTCCAAGGGCCTCATGCACTTGCTAAAAACCTGGAGCTGCAGTACTGCCCACGTTCAAATACTATGGGCATAAAGGAAGTCAATGAGAAAGTCATTATCAACGTACATAGTTTCACAAATTATGCACAGCTTTTCAAGAATGAAACTGATATATAAAAAGAATGAACACAAATACATTTGCCACGGATAATCAATGTCATGAAATTTCAAATCACAGTGGCATTCAAATAACCTTAGATCATTTATGCTTTCCTTTGTCATACCCGTCATTTATTTATTATTTTTGCAGAGGGTATGACAAAGGAAAGCATAAATAATTGGATATTAATAAGCTTTTCCCTTCTGTTGGTAGAATAGAATTAAAATGAGGGCCTATCATTAAGATCCTCAGTAGAAGGGGCTGGGTCTATAAGAATGTTGTATACACACACACAGACCACCCCTTTGTTCTGGTAACCCTCCAGGCACTGCTATTAGTAAAAGCATGTGAGAGTCCCAGGAATGTTCAAGCAGAAAAGGTTGGTCATCTCACACCTAGACACACATACGTGTAGCAGGCAGAAAACAGTTGGGATTAAATACCTGCTACTGACATAAAAAATAAAAAAAAAGCTCACCATCATTAGTCATCAGGGAAATGCAAATCAAAACAATAATGCAATAATGAGACACAACTTCACCCACTGAGAGGGCTATATTAAAAAATTCAGGTAATAAGAAGCGTTGGCAATGATGTGGAGAAATCAGAACCCACAAACACTGCTGATAAGAATATAAAATGATGCAGCTATTTTGGAAAACAGTCTAGCACTTTCTTAAAAAGTTAAAGTTACCATTTGACCCAGCAATTCCGATCCCAGGTATATACTCAAGAAAATGCAAAACTATGTCAGCACAAAAGTTCACAGTAGCATTATTCATAAGGGCCATAAGTTGAACAATGGAAACAATTCAAAAGTTCATCAACTGATGAACAGACAAAATGTGGTCTAGCCATACAACGGAATATTATTCAGGCATAAAAAGGAATGAAGTGCTGATTCATGTTACAATGTGAATGAATCTTGAAAAAATTAATTTAAGTGAAAGGCGGCAGTAACAAAAGACCACATATTACATGAAATGTCCAGAATAGGCAGATCTATAAAGACAGAAAGTAGATTAGTGGTTGCTTAGGACTAGGGAAAAGGGATGTTGGAAGCAGGGTAATGATAGTTACTAGGTAATTTTTTTTTGAGGTGATGAAAATGTTCTAAAACTGATTGTAGTCACAGTTGCACAACTGTGTGAATATACATAAAGCTACTAAATTGTATACTTTGGATGAACTGTATGGCATGCAAACTATATCTCAATAAAGCCATACCAAACAAAAATAAAAACCCTGTCAATGATTCAGTCAACAAATACTATACCTAAATGAGCATCTGCAGATAGTGTGTCGA
This sequence comes from Miniopterus natalensis, assembly GCF_054644295.1. Taxonomy (NCBI): domain Eukaryota; kingdom Metazoa; phylum Chordata; class Mammalia; order Chiroptera; family Miniopteridae; genus Miniopterus; species Miniopterus natalensis. Next base: position 69,107,002 of record NC_142088.1, read on the forward strand.
TAAAATAGGTGAAGGGGATTAAGAGGTATAAACTTCCAGTTATAAAATAAGTTATGGGGATATAATATACAGCATAGGGAATATAGTCAATAATATTATAATAACTTTTTGTGGTGACGGATGGTAACTAGACTTATCTCAGGGAGCATTTCATAATGTACATCATCACTGTGATGTACACCTATAACTAATAAGGTATGCAGTTATGATTAAGAGACATACCAGTCATTAAACTGGGAGAATGCTAATTTTATATATCAACAAAAAGTTCACCAGTGCCGTACTTCCAGAAAATATATACACATATACACTTCTGTATATAGTTTTAAAAATATGCTTTTATTGATTTTAGAGAGAGTGGAAGGGAGAGGGAGAGGGGGAGAGAGAGAGAGAGAAACATCATCAGCTGCCTCCTGCACGCCCCCTACTGGGGGTCGAGTCCACAACCTGGGCCTGTGCCCTGACCGGGAATCAGAACCAGTGACCTTTTGGCGCATGGGAAGATGTTCAGCCAACTGAGTCACACTGGTTAGTGCCGTATATAAGGTTTTAAAAAGTATTCTGACGCACCCTCAGAGGTCAATTTAGATATAAGAGAATATACTGAGAAGCAGGTGCCAGACATTAAAAATTCATGATCATACCTGCCAAACTCCATCATATTCTCAAGCTGGGGGCCTGCAGTGGTTCCAGCGCGCTCCCCCTAAGGAGGCAGGGCACAGCCCCCCCCAACACCCCTCATGCGCGCTCCCCCTAAGGAGGCAGGGCACAGCCCCCCCCAACACCCCTCACGCACGCTCCCCCTAAGGAGGCAGGGCACAGCCCCCCCAAATCCCCCCACGCGCGCTCCCCCTAAGGAGGCAGGGCACAGCCCCCCCAACTCCCCCTCACGCGCGCTCCCCCTAAGGAGGCAGGGCACAGCCCCCCCAACACCCCTCACGCGCGCTCCCCCTAAGGAGGCAGGGCACAGCCCCCCCCAACACCCCCCATGCGCGCTCCCCCTAAGGAGGCAGGGCACAGCCCCCCCAACTCCCCCCACGCGCGCTCCCCCTAAGGAGGCAGGGCACAGCCCCCCCAACTCCCCCTCACGCGCGCCCCCGGGAGAGGCACGGGCCCCTGCGCAGCTCCCCCGCCGCAACAGCGACGTGCCCTGCAACACGGAGCGCGCCCCTCCTCACCCCTTCGAAAAGCAAGGGGTTCGACTTTTCTTCAAAACACAGCTGAGTTCAGCACAGCTCGCACATTTCTGACCGTTCTCATCAATGCCTGGGGCTTGAATTTTGTTAAGGACAGTAGAGAAATACATGGTTTGTGTGTGCGCGTGCATGCAAGCGTGTGTGTGCGCGTGCGTGTGTGTCGTTCTTTCCTGAAACTGAAGAAGAAAAGAAATACAGAATCAGTAAGAGCAGAAGGCAGACTATATCCCTAAGCTATTCTCATTATTTTCATTGTGCCGACTTCGAGAACAGGTGTCAGGACACAACGCCCCTCTGTGAGCCAGCCGGCGGCCCTCCCGGCTGCTGGTGCAGAAGAGGCGCCCACCGCCTGCAGGCCGCGAGGAGGGGCTCTGATTACTCTCGAATGGCGATCAGGATAAATTTTTGTTTCCACTCTCACATGAACCGTGTGATTCATTGTTTTGTTTGCCCGATGATAGCCTCCTCCCTTTTCAGCATTGAAAAATAAACCGTAAGTTCATTTAGAATTAAGATGACACCCGGGTAATAAGTTTCTGGTACTAGAAAAAGAAGTAGAGAGAGAACAAAAAGTGCAGCTGGAGGCGTAGAATATTGAGAGCACTCAGAAGGACACCAAGCCCTTGCGTACGCCTGAAGAAAGGCAAAGAGCTACTTCATTTTTAGGTCTCGTTTGATGTATCCTGAGTTGCAGCAAATCTATAAGCCCACTGGCATAAGACATACATGCTACGCCTGCTAGATACATCCTTGGCCAGGAATGTCTTTCAAAACCCAGGTTGCCTTAGAACTTAATTCCTTTTCTCTCTCCTAGCCCTTAGCGGGTTTTCCTTCCCGTGAAAAGGAAACATGCCTGGTATTAAGACCATGCAAATTTGGATGCTGGTATGCAGCCTGTGAAGCTGAGAGAGTAATGTGCATATTCTTAAATGTCAGTGTTACCCTGGAATGCTACTCATCTCCTCAACAGAAAAGGCTGTAAATGTATGAATACAAGTTCTTGGTAGTATGAAACACAAAGGCTTTCAAGTGCCTGGATATTTGTTTCAGGAAGGGGTCTGTTCCTAGCCTGGGCTTCGGTTTCTGAGTCAGTTCCTGGAGGGCTCTGATCCTCCAGGAGGTGGGGTTACTACCTGAGGGTCTTCACCATATACCCTTCCAATACCCTTCCACCATGTTAGAATCCAGAACACACAACGCTCTCTCACTCCTCTCCAGCTATGGGGTCCAGGGCAGAAGAGAACTGTTGTGAAACACTCTCCCTGTCAACCTAGAAATGGTTATTGTGTTGAAAGCAAGAAAGAGTTGGCATACATACCAAAAGGCAGGATAAAGTCAGAGCTGTGGTAAGAAATAACCCAGACTGTTGACCACGGCAGACTGCTAAACTTGTGCGAGAGCTACGCGATTAATTTAACAAGGGATTCTTTATAAATCAAAGCTGAGAAATTATACACTGGCAATGGCAGAGAAACTTATGTTGGAATGATCTCCCCAAACATAATACTTACAATAAGACAATGAAGAGTAAGGAAATGCAGCTAACACTAGAAAAGATTTGATCCTTAAAAAAAGGAAACTGCACTGGGTAAGATTCACATTTACATAGCTTGGCCCCTGAGGGGAATATCCCTTCTGGATAGTGAGAGATAAGTAGAAGGTAAGCAAAATGTTATAAACTTAGAAATAAGTTTGGGCAATCAGGGTGGCTGAAATGGAGGCAGGATATCTCCAGATAGTGGGAGCCAAAGAAGGGGAACCTCCAAATCTGCATATAAACTGCCTTAAAATCCTTGCATTTGTAGGGGAGACTTGCAAGGAAACCTCTAGAGGTGTTCAGAGATTCAGCTGCTGTTCACTGTGGGGGACTCAGTTTGAATCCTAACAAGTCAAAGGGGCTTGGTTAACATTTCTACTTTCCACTAAAATCCCAGAAAGGCCTTGCATCAGGTCCCTTAAGACTTCCTAAGAGTAGGGTGGAACCTGAGACAGACACACGCAACAAACCATAAGATTAAGTCTTCCTAAGTTGAAGATGTTAAGTCAGTAATTTAACTGCCTGCAAGAATAAAAAAAAAAAATCAACACTCTTCAGAGGAAGATAACAGAATACAGACATTCTACAATATAGCATTATAATGTCCAAAATATAATAAAGAATTACTAGACATGTGGGAAAACTGGAAAATGTGAACCAAAATCAAGAAAATAAGTAAACACAAACATATCCCAAGATGATATAAATGTTGGAACTCACAAAGAATTTAAAGCAGCTATTACAAATATAATTAAAGAAGAGGGAAGGACAATTTAACAACAAAAAGAAATTCCAGAACTTAAAAAGTTCATCATCTAAAATGAAAAATCCACAGAACAGAGTTGACAACAGTTTGGAGATGGCAGAAGAAAGATCAGTGAACTTGAAAAAAATGAGAATTATTCATTCTGGAAAACAGAAACAATAAAAATAAAGACTGGGGAGAAAAAATGAGCAGAGCCTCAGCGACCTGTGAGACAACATCATGTGGACTAGACTGTAAATGAAGTGGTGCCCAGCGGTAGAAAAGGAGAAATGAAGAAAAGTACTTGAGGAAAAAATGGCCAAAAACTTTCCAAATCTGAAGCACATTAACTTCAGATCCAATATCTCAGCAAACCAGAAGCAAGATAAAGACAAAGACAATTACGTTTATCATAGCCAGACTGCTAAAAGCCAAAGATAACAAAGCAAATGTTGAAAGCAGCCAGACAAACATGAGACACACATCCCATAAAAGGATTCAAAGATAGAAATATCACTGACTTCTCATCAGAAAAAGATGAAGGCTAGAACATAAGGAAACAGCCTCATTTAGCAGTTGAAAGAAAACTACAGTCAACCCAGGATTCTCTACCGGATTCTGTATCTTTGTCCTTAACAGTTCCTGCCCCCAAAAGCCACTTCCAGGTAAATGAATGAAGTGAGAATTCACCCGCAGCAGACCTGCGTGGCAAGAAATAAACAAAAGAGGCTCCTATGATGAAAGGAAAATGACATCAGATGGAAACTTGGAACTATAGAAAGGAAACAAAAGCATCAGAAATGTTAATATGCAGGTAAATATAAAAGACTATCATTTTTTCCTTCCTTTAATTTCTTTATCAATTGTCTAATGCAAAAATCATAGTAGGTTATAGTGAGGTTTAAAGCACTTGTAACATGTAAGATATTTAAAAACAACAGTACAAAGGATGAGGGATTAGTGAAATTGAATATGAAGTTTATAACACTAAGTCTACTATTAACTCTTAACTGTGACTTTCCCTTCTTGGCTGCATCAGATACAATGATAACAGCCTTATAGAAACTGTTCAACTAGCTCCCACTACTCTGGAAGGTCAAAGTCCTATAACAAATCCCTTAATACACACACAGGTGTACACACACACATCCCCTTCTAGTGGTTCTGCTTTTCTGATTTAATCCTGATTGATAGACAAATTAAAGCCAAAATTGGTTGTTTGAAAAGATGAATACAATTTATAACCCCCTAGCAAGAGTGATCAAGAAAAAGAAAATATGAGACATATTAGGGGTTGAAAGAGGATTTCCCTAAAAATCCTATAGACACTGAAAGAATAACAGGAGGTTATGAACAACTTGTGGCAATATGGTCTACAATTTAGAAGAAATGATGGCTGATATATTTCTGGCAGCATTATTCATAATAGTCCCAAACCCGAAATGACTCACAGTCCATTAGCAGAAAAAGAGATAAATCTGTTATGCTATATTCATAAAACAGAATGCTTTTCTGTGATTAAAAAAACACACAAAAAAACTACTGATATGTAGGACACCATGGATGAAGCTCAAAAATATTATGCTGAGATAAAGAAGCCAAACACAAAAATGTTGATACTGTACGATTTCATTTTTATGAAGCTCAAAAACAGGCAAAATTAATCTATGGTGATAGAAATCAGAACAATGATTGCCTGTGGGGGTGGAGACGGTGTAAGGAGGCATGAGGGAACATTCCAGGGTGATGGATATGTTCCGTACCTTGCCTGCGGTGCTGGTTTTATGGATATACACATTTATCAAAACTCATCAAATGGTACACTTAAAATCTGTGCCTTGCATTATACGTAATTTCACTCTTACATAAAAATTAAGCTAAGTTGCTTAAAAAGTGCTTTCTCTTTGACTTAGGAATACAGATGAGGCAACATTATTTCCCTTGCTAATCTCCACTTATTAACCCTTTGCCAATCACCTGGAAGGAAAGAAATGCTTAATCTCCAATAAGTTCCTACATATCTTAATGCACCTCCAATAACAGTCCCTTCAATGGCCTCCAGTGTCACAAATTTCACTGTGGGCTCACCATGCTAGGGGCTCCCTCAGTTTAAGTTAGCTACAAAAGCACAGGAGGAATGGACGTTTAATCTTTATTCCTGAATTTACAATCTTGGTGTTAAGTACAATCTGTTGGTAAAGTGTTTTTCTCGGTCACTGGCCGCATCTAGACGTCCTTTATTTGGAGTGGATTAATTCATTGTGTATTTACAGTGCTCCGCCCAAAGCTGAAGATGGGCTTAAATAATAGTATCTGCTCTAGAATGTAACTGCATGTAGGCAGGAAGAGTGGGCAGGCCCAGGAAATAATTCACCTGTACACACTCTACCTGAGAAAGGCTGTGGTCCACTCTTCCCTGTCTGTGGGCTTTGCTGGAAATCACCTGACTTCAATTAACAATATGCAACCCTGCTTCTCGGCCTATTTGCAGGATGCAGCTTTCTGCCTTTCCTACTAAGCTCAAAAATCGTTACTGAAAAGAGAAAATGGTCTAAGCGAGGGAAACAGGAAGAGTAATGAGAAATTTTTCATTTCTCAGCATCACACAGAAGTCATAAACCAGAGCTTTGGTCAGAAGTGGCTGCTTCTTGCAAAAGTTACAGTGAACAACCAGCAGTATAAGGCATTAATCTCACTTCACTTCCATTCTGCTCACTAGAACACAGAAACTAATCTAACAGCAACCTCTGCCACAGAACTGCAGAACAAAGAGTAATGACTCATGATTTCCATAATTACATGACAAAATTGCAGGATATGAGCTTGGAGTAGTCCCCGAGTTCCATGTAAGTTCAGCACAAGGCAAAGGGAAGGCTCTGGGGAGCTGCTTGTGGGGAAGGAGCAGGTTTATGTGTCCAGGGCTGAGTGTTTGCTGCAGGAAAGGGCCACTGCCCAAGGAGGCCTTAGAATATTGATTATGGGATTAGAAGAAGATGGCTTTGAAATGGAAACTTTTTTTTTGATGGCGCCTGTACATACCTAATCTGAAGTTCTTGAGGAATAAAAGGTGAGACAGGGAATAAATATGAGATATTTTATCTAAGTATTATCTAAATATTAGATCAGAGAGAGGGAGAGAATTTCTAGGAGTTCCTTTAGGTATTCCTCCTCTTTGCTATGGCCCTCCCACTGCAGAACCAGAAGGAGGGTTCCCCTGACCAACACTTGCAGTTCACCTGGCTGAAATAGAGAAGGGCTGATGCAGACGCGCTCCATTTAAAAGAACAAGACCAAAGAGCTACAAAACCTTAAATATAAATCCTGTTTTCATTTATTCAACTTAATGAAGGTCATGCAAGTAACTTTCAAAATCCTACCCAACCTTCAGGTCCAGCTCACTCTCTCCCTTACTTGTGAAACTGTGCAAGAGTGTTTCAGCTCAAATAAACACCTTCAGGCCGCCTGTGAGCTTCTATACCTGTCTTGTGTTCACTTTGCCCTCTAATTGGGGTGGTTTGTGTGCACAAACCTGAGCATAACACAAAACTATTACAAAATCAATAAGACTAACTTCCGCGATGTCAATGACCATGTGTCAGCCTTCTTCTGTAGTCCCCAGAACAAAAGAACAAAGGCTCACAGAAATCGACATAGATTTTTGTGAATTAAAGATGGTGACAATGGTGCCGGTGCATAGAAAGGTCAGACATGAACCCCAGGGGAGAGAAAACAATGACAGGCATATGTGTTTCTGGGAAAGATGGAAAAGTAATGTCAGAAAGATCTAGGTAAGTATATTGTTCTCAAATGAGGACATCTCTCTTTCAGAGGAAAGGGGAAGAATCATTTTTAAGTGTCACTTTTTTTTTCTATTCTTTTCCCCCTTCCTCATTCAAAGGGAAGGTAGAGTCAAACTGCTTTCATGCTTTTTGCTGCTCTGAAATCATCTCGGCTCTTATACTTTACATGCCACCAGCCCCAGTTCCAATCTGTGACCCCTAACCACCAAACACAAACAGCTCCTGCCACTACGACTGCCCCCCCCAACCACCCCCCACCACACACGACAAACAACCCCTTCCCTGATTCCCAGCCTAGATTCAGTTCTTTGGTATACTTCTGATCGCACCTAATCAAAAGAAACTCGAAGGGCCCACCCAAATTCATCTGTGGTCCTGAATTTATGTCATATTGAAAATAGCTTCCAACATCTGGAAACTCAGAACTATATCTGGACATTAAATTTTGATAAACAAGGATTTGCAACAACAGCATTTTATTTTCATGTAGTCCAGTTCCCCTTATAAATAGCTCCTTCAATTCCCTGATCACTCTGAGTGCTCAGGGGAAAAAAAGACATGACTTTCTACAAATAGAAATAATGTTCTAACTCTAAGTTTTCAACTCAATTATTTATACAAATAATTCCATATTAACATATAAAGATATATTCATTCATACTCTAAAAGAATTGCTAACATGATCTTAAACAATTTGGCTAAACGGAAAGCAAAACAGGACTTAAGGACTTGGTAGTTTTTTCTTTTAATAACCTACGTTATTTTCTTTAAATTTTATTAGAAAAAATTTGAAACATACACAATGCTATGAAGAATGATATAATAAGCCCCTACTGCCCATCATTCAGTTTCAACAGTTAATACATTGTTGAACACATATTCAAGTGGCAAGAATGGACAATCTTGCCTTTTTCCTTACCTTAGGAGAAAAGCATTCAGACTTAATAAAGTGTTATTTACCTCTAGGTTTTTCTTCATTTGTTGAGGAGTTTTTCATGAGTCAATGCTGAATTTTCTCAAATGATTTTCTCTCTTAAGATATATAATTTCTGACTTTCGTTCTATTAATGTTAGCATAGTTAGCTAGATATTAATAAAGGAAGAGAGCAAAGAGAATGAGACATTAAGAAGCCTGATAAACTGGGGAGCTGAGCTGGACACTGAGCCTGCTTGCTCCACTTGGAAGCTGCAGCTTCACACACTACCCAGAGGACCTCTAAGTCCTCAAAGTGGGCAGGAAGGATCATCACCCAGTCATTACTAGGTAAGGAATAAAACAGCAGGAAAAATTTCTCTGCTGGGCGCATGCCCAGCAGAAGTCAAGATGGCACAGGGTGAGGTGCTTCTAGAATCAGGCATGCGAAGTAGGAACCATACAGGCCTGTCAATCTAGCCTGGGAAGGCATCAAATTGGGTAAGGGACAAAGGACTCTGGAAGATCCAGGAAATGGATCGGTTAAGAGGATCCAGGGCCAGCCCGAAAAAGACTAAAAAAGTGATTGGTTAGTTTGAAGAAGCACCTAGTCCTTCCCAAATCCGAGATAATATAATTTTGGATTATACTATCCGAAAGAGCACTCCCCCCCCCCCCCCCGCCACCCCCGTTCTCGTTGCACATTTTGTAGCAGCCACGCGGGTCTAGTAGCCATCAAGGGCCCTCAGCAGACTCCGTGGGCTCCAAAGGACTAAGCTTTAAGATGGCACAGAATCTCTGGACACTAGTCATTGTTCTGGGCTTATGAAGACAAGGCTGGACTTTTTCCACAGTGGGACAGAGATGAGACACTGGGAACCTGGGCGCAGCCTTCTATTTCCACCCAAAATAAATCTCACCATGCCACAATCTCTTGTACGTGGGTCCTTGGAAAGCTTTCCTTGTGATCCTGTGAAATAACAGGATTTCCACCAGTGAGAGTAATATGGTATATTATATTAATAATATCAAATGTTAAACCAACCCTGCATTCCTGGGATAAATCTGAATTACTCATGATACATAATCCTTTTTATATGTTGCTGGATTTGGGTTCCTAATATTTTAAGAATTTCTATGTCTGTGTTCATAGGAGTCCATGGTCTGTAGTTGATTTATTTTTGATGTCTTTGTCTAGCTTTGGTGTACAGGTAATACTGGACTCAGAGAATGAGCTATCCTTCCCCTGATATTTTTTGAAGAGTTTGTGAGGAACTGGTATTATTTCCTCTTTAAATATTTGACAGAATTCACCAGTGAAGCCATGTGAGCCAAGTCTTTTTTTTTTTTTTTTGGTAGGAAGAGTTCAAATTAGTAATTCAAATTATTTTGGTTATTAAGCTATTCAGGAACTTTTAAGTCATCATAGATGTAATATTTTGATTTATAAGACCTCTGGTCTTTATCTACATTTCCTGGCTGACAGCTCCCAAAACCCTTGGAATTTCCTAAGTATTACACTTGACAAAGTGTCTTGTTATGTTAGTAAGGCGGCTTTAGGGCCTCATCCAAGGGCAGGGGCTGGTTGCCAGGAGAATTGACCATTGGATTAAAGGGTTGGAACTTTCAGTCCCAGCTCCCCCCTCCCCCCGTCCCCTCAACCCCACCTCTAGGGAGGGAAGAGGGGCTGAAGATTGAGTTTAACTGCCAATGACTTAGCCAGTCATGACTATGTAATGAAGCCTCCATAAAAACCCAAGAAGACAACTCACTGGTCCTCTATTTCAGAGAGCTTCCACTTTAGGGAACAAGAATGCTTCCATGTGCCACCTTGCTGGGCTCCAAGTTCCAAGAGGACAGGAGCTCCTTTGTTTGGGACCTCACCCTATGTATCTCTTCATCTGGCTGTTGGTGATAAATAAGTAATCTAGGGAGTAAACGGGTTTTCCCAAGTTCTATGAGCCAGACTAGCAAATTAATCAAACCCAAGGAGAGGGTTTGTGGTCAGAAGCACAGGTAACATGCCATCTCCAAGTAGATGTGCCAAAACTGAGCTGAAGTCTTAGACACCCTGCTGAGTTTTCTTATAGATCAATGAGTTTCTTTATAACTGCAATCTTGAATTCAGTCACTTAAATCACTCTTCCAAGGCTTTGAGTTTGGCTTCTGGAGACTTTTCATTTCCTTTCTGTGCTCCCAAGTTATGGTGATTGCTCATGGTATTTGATGGATGTTTCTCTCTCGGGGCCTTTGAGATAGTGATCTTTTTCAGGTGTAGATCCTGTTTTGCTCCTGACAGTTCAGCAGATTGATAGGCAGTGTGTTTTTGTTTTCCAGTAGATGGTACTATAGCTTAAGTATTTGCTTTCTTTTACCTGCACTGTTTGTGCCTCTGGGACCACTGTGGAGTGGTATCACTTTGGGGTTAAGGCAAGTGTTGCTGGTAGGTGGCCTCTCTGTGACCAGCTCTCCTTGGCACTGGAGTGCCACTCCTCTGGTAGGGTGACATGGTGGGTGATAGAGGACTGGTTCTGAGAGCTCCCAGAGCTATTCTTTTTCCACTGTGTTTTTGGCTCCTCTTGGGCGTGTGGGGGAGAGTAGGCAGGTTCGCCATCCCATAGCCCTGTCTCTCCCTGCCAGTAATGGCTGTGGTCTCCGCTGTTTTGTTTAAAGCTTCCCAGCCACCTCTACCTGGTTCTGCTGCAGTGGAGGGGAAGGGAGATGCCTATTCTGGGAGAGAAACTGCTTCTGTCCCTCTTATGTTCCAGGCTATAGTCCAAGGGCTGCAGCCTGACTTTCTCCCAGCTTCCACGCTCCACAGAACTATGGTGGCCACTGACCTAAATCTGCCGCCACCACTACCCATTCCAATACACCCACCTTCATACGTCCTGATGCATGGATCTATCAGACTGTGTGTGTGTTGAGCAAGGGATCCTTTGTTGAGTTCTAGTTGTCCAACTTTTTATAAATTTAAGGAGAGAAACAATGGAGCCTTCTCACTCTGCCATGATGCTGATGTCGTGCTAAAGAACTAAATTTCTGTTTCACTGATTTTCTCTATTGTTTTTATTTCTATTTCATTGCTTTTCACTCTAATATTTATTATTTCCTGACTTCTGCTTGCTTTGGGTTTACTGTGCTCTTCTTTTTCTAGTTTCCTAGGGTATAAGTTTAAGTTATTAGAACACTTCATCTTTTCAAATACAAGTTTTTAATTTATAAATCATTAATATATGTAATAAACCCAACAATATTATATTTACAGAATGTCGAAGAAGTTAAGCAAAGAAAAATGTATACCTAGCTACAGTCTTCTACATTTACCCATTTACCTTCTCTGGTGTTCTTCATTTCTTGGTGTGAATTCAAGTTACCATCTGGTATCACTTCCTCTTAGCCCAAAGGACATCCTTTAGTTTTCTTAAAGGATAGATAGGTCTATTTGGCAACAAATTCTCTGAGTTTTTCGTTTGTCTGGGAATGTCTTCATTTTGCCTTCACTACTGAAGAATAGTTTTGCTGGAAAAAGAACTAAGTGCTAGTTTTGTTTTGTTTTTAACTAGCACTTTGAATAACACTGTTTTATAGTCTTCATTGTTTCTGACTTGATGTGTTGTTTTTCTTATTGCCTTCAAGATTTTCTCTTTGACTTTCAACACTTTGGCTACAATGTGTCTACATATGAATCTCTGTGTTTACACTACTTTGAGTTCATTAAGCATCTTGGTCAGCAGATTAATGTTGCTTATCAAATTTTCAACCATTGCCCTCGGCTGGGAACCTAGTTGGCTGAGCATTGTCCTTTGTAGCAAAAAGCTGAGGGTTTGATTCCCAGTCACAGCACATACCTAGGTTGCAGGTTCCATCCCCAGTTGAGATGCATATGGGAGGCAACCAATCAATGTCTCTCTTTCTCTCCCTTCCTCTCTCTCTGAAATAAAAAAATTATTTTTTTTCAGCCATTCTTCTTCAAATGTTTTTTCTGCCCTCTTCTCTCTCTCCTCCTTCTGGGCTCCATTACACATTATTAGTATGCTTGAATTCACACAGGTTTCCGAGACTCTGTTTTTCATCATTCTTTCTACATTCCGTTCTTCAGAGTGAGTAATTTCCATTTATCTGTCTTCAAGTCCACTAACTATTTATTTCAACATCTCAAATATTGTTGTGAGCCCCTAACATGAATTTTTCATTTTAGCTATTTTAGTTTTGAGCTAGAGACTTTCTATTTGGTTATTATATATAGTTTCCCTCTTTGTTGTAATTTTCTACTTATTGAGTCATTGTCATCATACTTTCCTTTAATTTTTAAAACATGGTTTCTTTTACTTCTTATAACAACTGCTTTGAAGGTTCTGTCTGCTAAGGTCAAGATCTGAACCACTCAGACAGTTTTTATTAACTGTTTTCCCCCTTATTATAAATTACTTTGTTTCTTTGCATGTCTCACCATTTTTTGCTGAAACTAAGCATTTTAGATACATACTGTAGCAACTCTAGATTCTGATTTTCCCCTTGAGAGTTGTTGTTGCTTTTATTTTGTTTAATAATTTGCCTCGTCTGAATCTATGGAATCTGTTTCCTCCATAATCTCCATAATGTCTGGCTGTTGTCTCTGCTCATGTTTTTTGCATTTATTTTTTAATTCTTTTTTTTTTTCTTCTTTAAGCCTAGAGTTCTAGGGATCACCTTTGGGTCTTCACAATTCAGTAATCAGCCAATAATTGGTCACAGGTTGTATATAAACACCTTAAGTCAGTAAGCTTTCCACCCTCTACCAATGGACCTGTTTGTCTGTTGGTAGAATATTCACTATTCAGCAGTATTTAAAACTAGCCTTTATTTTTTGCCATACCGTCCTGTGCATGTATATAGGTTTGTGGTCAGCTAAGGATGTGTGGACAGCTGTGGTCCTCTCTGGTGTCTCCTGAGCAGATTCATGGAGAGCTTATTAAAGCTCCTTGTGACTCTCACTTTCCAGATATCCATACTAAATACCTGGTTAGTCTTCTGTTTCACTTCCCCAAACCAGAAGGTAACCTCAGTCCAGCTGAGCCAGTGGTATTCACATTCATTTGCCAACATCATAACTGTTACTGATTGACACTTGATTTTTCTGTGCTCTACTCCAAATCAAGGCAAACCTCTGTCTGTCAGTGAAGCTGCTAGTTTTCTCGGCTTGCCCCACCCTGCTAGAAATACTCCACCGACAATGCTGGGGTAGAGAATGGCAGCAACTCCAGGTGAAATGTCTACCAACACCACTGTTTTTTTTAACAGAGTTCAAGAGTATTTTATGAATAATCACTTCTCAACTTGATGTATGCCTTTCATCAATTTCCAAAGCCTGGAAATGATTATATTTGACAAGTTTATCCAGTTTTGTCATTGCCTTTTTTGTAGAGGATCTGCCAAGCTACTCCCTCTGCCATACTGAAAACCCTCCCTCCGACATGAACTGTATCTTCAGACAAACTACAAATACTATGAAATGTGAAGGTATAATTTAGTCATAGTCACTGTTTTGGGAAATCATAATTTTCATCTATCTTCCCTTTTCTGGATTCTAGAGCTTTTACCATTTGAATAAAAATTTTTGTTTTCTTTTCCTAATCAAACAGCAAGACTATTTCAGGAAAGTAAAATAAACATCAGAGGAATGAGAGGTTACATGAAATAGATGGATTTCAGCGTCTGCAGAATAAGGTCAGTTGTATAAAAAGACTCTCCCTTTTGTTGTCTCTCATGTACTCTATAAGAAGTAAGAAAAGTGGTTTTTCTTTCAAGTATTAAAATTACTTCCAAAGAGTGAAAGGGGGGGGGGGGGGGGGCTGAGGAGAGGGCTAAAAAGAAAGAAGAAATAACAACCTTAAGTTCTAGTCGAATGCTGGAAAGGGGAAAAAACCCTGAATATTTAACCTTCCATCAATAAAAACTTCAAGCCAAGAATATTAGGAACAGGAAATTCAGGAAAAAAATGAATGAGCTAGTGATTCCCTCAATACCAAACCAAGTAATTTAACATTTGGTGTTTGTTTAGTGCCACAAATTCTAGACATTAACCCCCAGGTACAGGTAGTTATATATGATCACAGTGAATTTTTAAGTTGTGTGTTATTTTTTAAGTACCTGGTATCCATCCCCAGTTCCCTGAAACATAGTGCTGTAGAAAACATGACAACTCAGATACATTTGGTTCTGCCTATCCTGCTACACAGAATTTAATGAATTTAATCTGTTCCCCGCTCTCTTCACCCTCAGCTCCACTTCTTTGCCTAAGTGGCCAAGATCACGGTATTTCTTTTTCCAAAGAGTCAAAATTCAAATAAGAGCAAACATGTGTGCTTAAGGTTGCCAAATATTACTCGATGAACCACTCTTTGCTTCCAAATGATTTCACCACCTTACTCTCTAATTCCCAATTAAAGCTGAAGTCATTTTGGGTCCTACTACAAATACTAAACCCATAAATTCCTACGATTTGGAAGCAATGTTGTGAAACCATCTCACCCATCTCCCGATCCTTAAGCAGGACTTAGATTAAGACAAGGGAGTGTCTGTTGTGTAAGATTAAGAGGCTAGCTGAAATACAAACTGCAACTCAGTGTAACTCAAGCTTCCCGAAACCACTCCCGCTGGGTTTCAGAGCTGCCCAAGCAGTATTCTTGATGCTTCCAACAGAAACTCTGAACAGAAAGCCCTGTCCTATTTGGATGAAGCCTGTGACATCACTGACAGGCCCCTATCAGGCCACTACTGTTGCTCTTGTAATCTTTGGAGAGAATCTGTATGCGTGAAAATGGAATAAATACTCTTATTAAATGATAATGAGACTACGTGTTAATATTAAGACAGAGACGAAAGAGAATAAAAGAGGCCAATCGGGGGAAAATATTTTAACACCATGAAGATTTCTTTCCAATTATATCCTATTTCAAAGCTCTAATGTTTGGAAATTACTGAATGAAGACCCCAAGATGATCGCATTTTCCCCGACAGACTGACAAAAGCCCACCGAACTCCTCATTCCACGGCCAGCTGTAAGATGGCTATCTTCAACTTATAAGTAGCTTAACCACACATCTAGATTTCTCTGGCCACTCCAAGTCTCCAACTGCCCTTTTCTGGCATTTTCAAATCCCTTGAGAGCCACCAAATGTCAATGAATGTATGGGGCATCTAAAATTACATGTCTGGACCTTTTCTAAAACCCTCAGCATGCAGGACTACAATCCCCTATACAGAACTTGATCTGCAACAAGATGTACCTGGAATAAAAATCCTTTGTTAGGCTGTATTTCTAAGTTTGTCTCAGAAATATAAATATCATACCCTGAACACTTAATGCTAGTGGTTTCTGAGGGGAACAAAAAAGCCCCTGGAATCCCAATAAAATTCCATGGTGAGACCTTATGTTACAACTTGGAAACATGAAAATAAAAATGAAGACATTGAAATGAAGACAGTTCCTCTCCTGCCAGCGTGGAGATCTTCCCAACACTTTTAGGGTCCATGGGGCTACACAATGGCTGCTGCCCTTAAAAATGCCTGAAACAGTGCAGACTGGCCACCATGAAAGAGGTAGAACGCAGTTTCATCTCTCTCCTCTACTTGCCCCTCACTCGTACGCAAAAGGGTTGAGGCCACCAGAAAAGAGGACAGGATCTCTTCAGTGAGTGAGAGAGGCCGTGGGAAACAGTCCGAGGACTAGTCTCTGCTAGATCCACCGTCCTTCCATTTGGACACCGAAAACCCAGAAAAAGAGCAGGCGGGAGCCTGGGAGAGGAGTTATGTGCTGGAGGGGGTGGTCCGGCACCCCCCACCCCTTGTTTCACCTCCAAATGCTGGTCTGGGTCTGTGGATGAAGTGGGGAAGCAAGAGGCAGTGAGGCCTGGAGCAGGGCCACCTCATTCCAGCAAAGCCCGTCACAGGCCTGAGGGCGGCCGCCTAGCGCCAGGTCAGCTAACGGAGCTTCCAGGGGCTCGGCCGCTATTAAAACAGGCCGTTGGCCGGCTTGCTTTCTTCCCTTTAAATTAAGGAGGAGGAGGAAGAGAGGGCAGATACACGGAGCAAAGGGGAAGCAAGAGGGGGAAGCAGGACACCTGCTCATACCGACGCCCGCAGGAGGGAGCAGGGCACCTGCTCATACTGACGCCTGTGGGCTTATTTTTTCCCCATCACCACTTATCCCCTCTTTTCCCTCTTCTACCTCCTCCCACGCCCCTCCCCACTCCCCTCAATCACCACACTGTTGTCCAGGTCCATGAGTTCTCTTTCTCCTCTCTTTTGTTTTTGGTTCAATTCTACCCCCCTTCCCCCCAGAGATATCTGCCCCTGCAGGCTTATCTCCCCTTCCTCTCCTCGTCGCCTCACCCCCCCCCCCCCAACGCTTATAATAAAATCACAGCACGAGTAACCAGCCCAATGCTTGGAACCAAGTGCCCACTGATAATGGATTTGTTTGCAATTTAATGAATCTGCCATCCATTTTCAATTTTCATATTTTCCACTCAATGACTAGTATACTTACAAATGCATGTTATGAAAACATGCATGAGGGGCCAGGGTGCACAATGGTCTCCAAAATGAATTGTAATTAACTGAGAATAGGTTACCTCTCATGTGTGAAGGTCTATTACGGACCCATGCTCCCCTGGAGGCAGGTTGCTATTTTTATCAGTAACAGCAATGAGTTTGCCACGAGCCAGGCCCACATTTGGGAAGGGATGAGCGGGGGCCATGAGCTCCTCCATCTAAAAGGTAATTTGGAGGACTCCACCTTGAAGCATGGCCTTCCCAGTACCTGCCTTTTCTTATCAACTTTGGTATCTGGCTCAACTGCAGTGGCTTTTCAAAGGGCTATCAGAGTAAAAAGTCTTATACCCCCACGTGTCATGGAGAGTCCACAGCACAACTGCTGGTTGTAAAAGTTGCCCATGGAATAGAAACATTCAAATGGAAATTCAGTCCCAGCTGTGGCCCAAGGCAAAGAACAAACAGGGAGATAGATCCTAATGTGGGGGGGAAAACCACTCAATGATATCTGAGACCATGAACTAGCTGGGCAGGGTGCGGGGGTGGGAGGGGATAAACCTAAATTCCACTAAAATCAGCAAAGTTCGGAATTGGAAAACCTTAGAGAAAATCCAAATCCTCTCATTTCAAAAATAAAAAACCAGAACATGGCTTTATCCTCACAATGAAACTACCAATCACTACCAGAACTGGCAATAGAAGCAAGCTCTCCTGTTACCTGATACGACAGCATGAACTGGGAAGAGCATGGGTCCCACCCAGGTGGCCTGCTTAAGAGCAGGGGATCTTGACAAATGATACTCCCCAATGCTCTCCTCCAGAAGAGAACTAGGAGGGACATCTTGGTACTGCCAGCTGTTCTACCTTTCCTGAGGTGCACTCTGTTCCTAAGACACACACCCAGTCTGAAATCGCTTCACTAAATGAGGAGATGTTTACCTGCCAAGGTAAAGGAACGTTTTCATTTTACTCCATCATTATGAGTGGGCCCAGCCCTTTCCCAAATTAAAAACATAAAACTCCAAACAACAACAAAATGATATGATAGTCTATGCCAACCACTCTGGCCTGACACAGCATATAGAGTGAATAAATGTGAGAAGGCAACCTTCTAGATAAGCAATCATGGGAGGATCCAGAATGGACCAAACTCTATAACTGATGAGGAGAGGAGAGATGAAGCACCATGCTTAATGCAGTCTGACCACCAAGCACGGAACATCGAACATTCTAGCAGGGCCTAAGTTTATACGCTTTTAGAAAAATTGCCACTGAATGGGAGAAGATATTTGCAAACAACAGCTCTGACAAGGAGTTAATATATATATATATATACACACACACACACACACACACACACACACACATACATATATATATATATATAAAGAACTCATACAACTCAATACCAAACAATACAATACAATCAAAAAATGGGCAGAGGACCTGGGCAGGGTCCCAAGAAGACATACAAGTGACCAACAGATATATGAAAAGATGCTCAACTTCACCAGCTATTAGGGAAATGCAAATCAAATGAGATACCACCTCACACCTGTTAGAATGGCTATTATCAATAAGACAAGTAATAACAAGTGTCAGAGATGTTGTAGAGAAAAGGGATCCCTCATTCACTGCTGGTGGGAATGTAACTGGTACAACCACTATGGAAAACAGTACGGAGGTTCCTCATATGACCCAGCAATCCCTCTTCTGGGGATCTACCCAAAAAAACTGAAAACATTTATTTGCAAAGATATATGCACCCCTATGCGCATTGTAACATTATTCACAGTGGTCAAGACATGAAAACAACCAAAGTATCCTTAGATGGATGATTGGGTAAAGACGGTGTGGGACATGTACCTGATGGAATACTACTCAGCCATGAGAAAGGATGAATACTGCCATTTGCAACAACATGGGTGGACCTTGACAATAGCATGCTAAGCGAAATACGTCAGTCAGAAAGAGCTAAGAACCGTATGATTTCACTCGTATACAAGATATAAAACTGAAACTCACAGACACAGACAACAGTATGTCGTTACCAGAGGTAAGGGGGTGGGGGATAGTAAAGGGCAAAGGGGCCAAATATATGGTGATAGAAGATGATCTGACTCTGGGTGGGGGCACACAGTGCAATATGCAGATCATGTATCAGAAATGTACACTTGAAACCTATATGACCTTATTACCCAATGTCACCCCAATACATTTAATTTTTAAAAAGTGGGGAAAAAATTGACTAAACAATAATCACAGCAGCTGCTATCACAATTAGCATGAACATATTCTCACGGCATCCAGCCAATGACCCTAACTTGGCCTCCAGAGCTCTCAGCCTCTGCTTGTATCCCTCTTACCCTTGCTCAATGCACTCGGGCCACAATGGCCTCACTTTGACCTACGGACATGCTAAGAAATGTCCCGAGTCCCAGGCTGTCTCCCTGCTGTATTCTCTGCCTTCAGTGTCAGCTCAAAAGGCACTCCCACAGAGGCCTTCCCCAGCCAGCCTAAATGCATCCGCAACCTGTAGCTGGTAATTTTCTCTGAAGCCTGCTCTGTGTTTTTTATCGCACTAATCGCTACTTGACATTATTATGTGAAACTTGTCCATCTACTGCCTGTATCCTTAACTGACCATATGCTCCCTGTAGTGAGGTCTTTGTCCATTTTGTTTTGCATTATGTTCCCAGCACCCAGTAGAGGCTCAATAGTCACTTACTGGGTTATGCAATTAATTCAGGCTCCATGTACCCACCTGGCTACACTGTGGACGTGTCTCTGCTCTATGCTTTTTATCACTGCTGTTAAATGCTGAAGAAACTGGTTTTGCTTTGCAGTTCAGTTCTTCTAGTATGTTTTCCTGTCTGACAGGACACACCACATAGAGAAAAGCCACAGCATCAGCAAGTCCCTCTGTCACAGTGATCGATCACGCCTGACACACTGCTGGTGCCCATTTTCAGGGGGCCACCCCCTTTAACACAAAACCAGCCACAGAGGCCACATGTCCACCTGGCTACTGAAGGATGCTCAGGAGAGGTTTTAGAAAAACACTTCTTCTATCTGATGTCTGTAAAGTCAGGCATCAGTACCAGCCAACTGTATGACGTGACTAGAGATGAGAAGAAATGCCTCGTTTGCTTGTGGGGAACACAGGAAGGAAGAGCGTAATGGAGAAAGGATGGCAACCACCAAGCCCCCGATTTGTTGCATTATAAGTGGAACTGGTCTCTGTCACCTGCTTTAATCTCCCACAAAAACCCCAGAGACTGCTGAGGGCCTCTTACTAGACAACATGATCAGAGAGATAAAAAGGAGATAGCCTTAGTCAGAAATGGAGCAAGGGTAAAAGCTAAGAGCACCCAGCACGCGTCGGCTGGCTGAGACAAGCTGGTGGGAGCAGCTCTCCTCAGTGTCATTTCACGGTTTCAAGTGTGAGCTCTGTGAAAGAGACAACGACCACAAGGATACGTGTGGAGAAGTATCAGGCACCAGCGTCCGCTTGGATCTGCACAGCCTGGAGAGTTGGCGACATCCCAAGAACCAGCCCTGAGAACAAGCCCTGTGTCAGGGTAGGGTGCCCAGGACCACTCCCAAGTTGGGTGATTCACTAGGAGGTCTCCTGGCTAAAATTCCTTACAGCACAAGGATAAAAGCAAAGTGAGCAAAGGGAAAGGTGCAGGGGGCAGAGTCCAAAAGAGACCAGGCGCAAGCTTAACTCAACAGACTCAACTCTCCCAGTGGACTCACATAGGACGTGCATTCCTCCAGCTATGACTTGTGACGACATGTGTGAAACACTGTCTACCAGGGTTGTTCTTTTAGAGACTCGATGCCCAGGGTTTTTATTGGGGGCTGGTCACATTCACACCTCTGCCTTACTATGTGCCCAGATTCCAGATTTCCAGAAGCAACGCAGATGTGCGACATAAACCATACTATTTCCACAGTTTGGGTAGAGTCCACCACTCTTACCAGGGAATGGTCGGAACCATCCCAATCGTCAAGTTCCCAGATGCCAACCATGGCAGATCTTGCAAGCAGGCCTTTCTAAGGATAGCAACCTTGGGCCTGCTACGTTAACCCTTTCTGCACAGTCTTCCACCACACTCAGGTCTGTCACATCTCTACACACAGTGTGCCACTGCCCAGACGCCCTGCCTCACGCAGCATGCATGAGAGGGGGCGAAATCGGCAGCTGACATCTTTGCATCCAAGCCACTACCAAGGGACATGTTACTGGCAGGGACTTGGGAAGAGGCACAGGCTACTGACACACAGGAAGAGACAGTGGTCTCTGAGAGCACAGAGCTAGGCAGAGATTCCCCTTCTAAAGTCGGAGAGGGAGAGGCAGGTCCACACAGCAAGAGTGGCCAACAAAGGAGTGCAGCGGGGACAGCCATGCTGTGTGCTTGGCCCTTGAGACGTGAGAGGGTGGATCCTGAAAGGAGATGGAGGTGATGGCCACAAGGGTGGACACGGAGAAGCCACAGGAGGAAGACTGGGGCCCTACACACAAGCAAGATGGGGATATCCAAGAAAGATGGGTGCTTTAAACATCCACATGGCCTTTCAATTTCCACATGCTGACCACTGGCATCCGTCTAATGGTTATTTTTTAAACATAAATCTGTTTTTGCAATGCTGTGAAAATTATGACAGAGACTTCAGCAGGTTAAGCCCATTTTGCACATCTAATATTTCCAGAAGTGGGGAGTGGGTGAGGAGTGGAAAGGGAGGTGGAGTGACTTTCAGGGTAGAATGTGGCTATAAAAGCAATGCTGCTGGAAACCAGTTGTCTGGGGGAGTTCACCGAAGGGAAGGCTGACACAGGTACTGCAGTCACGTACATCATCTGAAGAAAGATCACTGCCACTGTCATCTTATTTATTGGTTTTTGCAGAAGGAATGACAATCACACTTATTAGTTTTTACTTAGAAGAACAAGGGACCATCAATTTTCATGAGAATTTGAAAACAGTAGTCATAGGATGGCATCAAGAAACCAACAAACACCCAATCTAAGGGTTAGTAAAATTTTTATAAATGGACAGATCGTAAATATTCTAGAGTTTAACGATCTCTGTCACAACTAAGCAACTCGGCCATTGTAACGGGAAAGCAGCCACAGGCGACAGGGAAATAAATGAGGGTGGCTGTGTTCCAATAAAACTCTAGGTACATAAGCTATGGGCTAGATTTTGGCCCATGGGGCATCATTTGCAGACCACTGTTCTGACTCATACAGGGAACTTTTAAGACGCAGGAAAAGGTCTTGAATGGCCGCTGAGGTTTTTAGCAGAACTGGTGTTGGCCCACCTGATTAGGAAATGCTCATCATAGCCAGACAAAGCAGGTCAGGGGCCTCTGGCCTCACAGGAGGCTACGGTGCTGTGTCGGGGTCAGAGAATCACGCAAAACCAATAAATATAACAGGGGCCTTCACTTTCAGATACCAGCAACAGGATTCAAACTTCAGTGAGTGCTCAAAAGAAAAACAAAGTAAGACATAAACAGGATATTCATATAATATACAAGTCCACGAAACATATGGAAAACATCCAATCTCTCCAGTAATCAGAGAAACACACGTATAATGTAATTTTCTATTTATTATACTGGTAAAGTTGTGTTTTTTTTTGTGTGTTTTTTTTAAGGAAAACAATGTAAAACAGGAATACTCATACACTATTCATGAGAGTAACGTGTAATGCCTATCAAGCCTTAAGACAGTTATTCTAGAGACTTCTACATAAACAGCAAAGGTTTACTCTCTGGAGAGACTGAACCAAAAAAGGCTCAGATCCTAGAATAGTGGAGAAGGTAGAGAAGTGGAAATGAGGTGCATACCCCAAATTTTAAAAGGCCCCCAAATCATCAGTTTTACAGCAGAATTTCAGCAGTGACACTTTTGGTCCCCTAGGCAGGGCACTGAAAGATTTATCTCTAAAGAAACTAACCAGAGAGAGAAAAGACTGACACAGATATCTGGGGTTCTCCAATGCCATCTTTGGTTCCCTGTGAGGTGGCCCAGTCACCCATGGCTAACCTCAGTGTTCCAGATGGCTTCCCCCCTCAAATCTGAAATAACATCTAAAGGCTACCAGACATTTGAGAAGACACTCTAACATGAAAAAAATCAAAACAAACTCATAAACAGAAAGAAGAAAAACAACAAAACTCACAGGAAATAGAGACAATGCCGAAAACAGAATGTAATTTACAATTTTAAAAAAATTTAATATATACCTAACAGATAAGCAAAGAAGTATATTGATTGATGAAACCAGAACAAGAACAGGGTGTTATTTTTTTTTTTTAAAAAGGGAACCTTGAGAGAACAAGAAGTCTTGGAAATGAAGACTAAAATAGAAGAATTAACACATTCGGTAGAAGAGTTAGATAAAAAGTGGTGGAAATCTTCCAGAAAATAGAGTCCAAAGATGAACAGAAAGATAATACAGGAGAGAGAAGTTAGATATATGGAGAGGGGAAATCAATCACTTAAGTGCAAATCCCAAATAATGTTCGAGAAGAAAAGTAGGGTAGAGTGGAGAATTCTGGGGTAAGAGGGACTATCAAATAATAAGTTCAAGAAAACTTCCGAGACAGAAAGACATAAATCTGCCCAATAAGCCCCACTGGCGCTTGCCAATTCAGCCTACAGACCGCCCTCTTCAGCAAGCCCTAAAAGGAATTATAGTAAGCACAGGTACAGAACATAAAACGTTAGGTCAAGGTGTGGCTTATGGCTTGGAAAGAAGGGTCAGAATCAGAATGCAATACGGTGCACACCAGGCACGAGAAATGGCAAAACTCAGAAAGCGAGCCCCACGGGCTTCCAAAGGGCTCCCAGGGAGCATTCAGGCATGAGCATCCCCCTGGCCTGCTCAAAAATAACACTGAAAAGCATCAGGCAAAGGATCGGCGTCTTCACATTTAAAAAAAAAAAATCAAACCTATAATTTCACATTCAACTAATTTATCCCTCAAATGTGAAGGTAGAGGAAAGATACTTTCCCATATGTGAAAAATCACAAAACTTTTCTCCCCACGTCCCCCACTGGAACATGAGCTCTACCTGGATGAAGTGATAAACCACCGAGAGGAAGGCCCGGAATCCAGGAAACAGACGCCTGGGCCCGGAGAGAGGGAAGGCTCCTGCCAGGGTGTGGAGTCAGGCAGCCTAGGACGGCAGCTGAAAGGCAGCTCAGAAAGCAACCGGCCAGCTGCAGCGGGCGCGCAGCAGCCTCCGGAAAGAGTGCTGGTCAATGAAAATGCATCCGATAGACCATCCGATCTGATCCCATCCGATCCGATCCGATCCGCTCTGCTGGCCATGTTAAGGGGGATTCTGATGAAAAGTTTAGGGCTCAGTTTTAGTGATGGCAAGAATTTTTGTATTTTTGTCTGTTTTGTTCGCTGATGTGTTCCTAGCACCCTGCAAGTCATCAGTAAATGTTTAATGTACTAATTAAGGCTAAGGAAATATAAAAGGTAAATGATTCACATTAGAAAAAAACAAAAAGATGTGTCCGAAAGGCAATTCAGTAACATACCATCTTAGCAGATGGTACAGCAATGTCTTTATAGAGATTTAACTTAAAAAAAAAAAAAAAAAATAGGATTCTGGGGGCTAGGGAGAGGAAGTGTATGGGGGGGATTCCTGGTAATGGTGGTATGTAGTGTCAGAAAGCTAAATTCCCATCTCCCATATTGTTGAAAATTGCAAGGTGAGAAAAAGCATAAACATGTTAACAAAAACATGAAGATATACGTGGAAGAAACAACTAAAAAGAGTTAAGGGTATTTGCATTTGAAGGACGGAAGTCAAGAAGAGGGAAGGACAGAGGAGGACAGGGCAAGGACTGATTTTTTTATAAGTCTTGTGTTATTTGGCTTCTGAAATTATGTGCATGTCCTAATTTGATTTTTTAAAAACCCTAAAAAATGCTTATATTTTAGGCCTCGCCATTCTACAGCTAAGAAACTCTCCCAAAAGAATAATCAGAGATGCAAAGGTTTATGTTCCCTACAATCACCTATAAAATAAAATTAAAAATAGGGATCTAGTTAATGAAATAAGAGAACATCATATAGCTATTTTAAAAATAAAGTTTTTGAAGAATAATAAAGACATGAGAGAATGTTCCTTTAAAAACAGGATTTAAAAACTATACAGAGAATAATTATAATTTTTATTCACAAGCATAGAAAAAATATCCATATGCTAACAGTCATGTGCTCTAGATAATAGGATTACAGGTCATTTTTATTTCGTATTTATTCTTTTCTGCATTTTCCAAATTTTCTACAATGAATTTGTATGGCTCTGTTAAGCATTTTTACAGCGTTTTTAACTTTTAAAGCAGAAAAAGGAAATTGGAAAACAATTCTTGGCATTTCTCTAGAGAAAAACCACCTCATTTGAAATATTTAATGGTTAAGAAGAAAATCAAAGGGAAATCAAGACGCACTGGCAAAAAGATCAAAAAAATCAAAACTCACAAAAATGAAGTGTGCTTGGACCTGAAACACAGTCCAAAGGAATTACCAAGAAGGTTCTGTCTCTTAGGCCATCTTCCATTTTTGCGCCTTAAACTCTTCTCTTTAAGAACACCCCTTGGGTGCCGTTCAGTGAAATCCTATCATCACAGCTGTGGGCAGCTCCTGCGAATACAGACTTTAGATTTGAGCCAACCGGGATCTAAATCCCAGGCTTTCAGGAACTGAAACAGATTACACAGCACCTCCCACCTGGACGCTTCTCGTCTAGTAACTGAGATAATTATTTTACAGGTTTACTCTGGGAAAAGAATGAGTAAAAGGCTTTAAAATGATAACTAGTACCTTGGACATCGAGCTCCATAAAAAAAAAAAAAAAGTGGCTATTTTCCTGGTCCTGTTTTATAAACACCTCACATACCTAATCTGTTGAGCTGCAATCACCGTGCCCACCCCTGCATCATCTCTGCACTGTGCACCCATCCCGTCATCTTGCACTCAGCCCTGCACCGTGTACTTATCCCATCACTGTGCACCCAGCCCTGCACCATATACTTATCCTGTCACTGTGCACCCATCCCTGCACTGTGTACTCATCCCGTCACTGTGCACCCATCCTGTCCCTATGCACCCATCCCTGCACCGTGCACCCATCCCGTCACTGTGCACCCATCCTGTGACTATGAACTCATCCCTGCACCGTGTACTCATCCCGTCACTGTGCACCCATCCTGTGACTATGAACTCATCCCTGCACCGTGTACTCATCCCTGCACTGTGTATTCATCCCGTCACTGTGTACTCATCCCGTCACTGTGCACCCATCCCTGCACTGTGTACTCATCCCGTCACTGTGCACCCATCCCTGCACTGTGTACTCATCCCGTCACTGTGCACCCATCCTGTCCCTATGCACCCATCCCTGCACCGTGTACTCATCCCTGCACTGTGTACTCATCCCGTCACTGTGCACCCATCCCTGCACTGTGTACTCATCCCGTCACTGTGCACCCATCCTGTCCCTATGCACCCATCCCTGCACTGTGTACTCATCCCGTCACTGTGCACCCATCCCGTCACTGTGCACCCATCCTTTCACGTGTACTCATCCGGGCACCATGTACTCGTCCTCCCAGACCGACGCCGTGCCACACGCCACCCGTGCCGGGTTTGAGAACGGGCCACAGGAGACTCTGCCTTCACAGAGCTATGCAGCAGTGACCGGCTCACCATGTCAGATTTTTACAACTTCATCCTTTACAAAGAAAGCGCTGTTTCAAAGGGAACTTGATCAAATGTGCAAAGGATTTGAGCTCTATTTTACAAATAACAGATGAAGGTTCGAGAGACGTGAGAGCTGCGCGGCAGTGAAACAACAGAAGGGATCCTGCGGGGGAGGGAAAGAGCGGGGCCTCCGCCGTGCCACCGGCCTCCACCTCGGGCAGGGGGTCACCGGCACGTGGGGCACACCCAGGGGCTGTCACAGGCTCCCAGGCACACCAGGCGATTCTTCTCACCGCCACGTCTCAGTGCTTTAAATATTTTTAAAGTGCTTTCCGTAGCTCTGCTTTTAGTTTCTATTGCCAAAATCTGGAGGATGGCAGAGTATAAATACGACGTAGACTTGAAAGATAAGGAAGCTTCGCGCTATTATCAAGGGACAAATGCTTTCTTCCTCTCTGCTTAACGTGGCAGGGGAGGTACGATTATGAAAAGTGAGAGTAAGCTTCCTGTTCATTTCTGGCAAAATGATTATTTTGAGATTAGGAAAGAGATGTCTTAATACGAGTACTTAGCGTACCAATTAAAGCAACATTACTCACAACTCCCTCCCTCCCCCTTTTGAAAGGGGGACTAGACCAGGGGTGGAGAGAACAGAGGGGAAGGTGAAATGCCCTCTGAAGGGACGTCGTGACTTCAGTCCTTTAACGACATCCTTATGGATAAGATGGGACAGTGACAGAATAACTAGTTGTATTTATACCTGGCCAATCAATTATACTAAAACAATGTTGATCCATGGACCCGTGTCAACCTGGAAGTTGTCACCAGAACTTGATTGCCATGCCTCTTCTCCTCGACTCACTGACTGAAAGCCAAAATGGAAATACTGAGGACCCACCTTGGGGGGGAAAACCTAGTAATTCAGTGGATAACAAAACCTTAAAAGTCAATATAACATTTAAATATTTCAGAAATAAGCAAAATAATACTGAATAGGGGTGAAGGTAAAATCTCATACTCTTGGAATAGAAATAAAGCATGAATTGCTGGGAGCAAGACAGGAGTGGGGATACGAGACCACCTGGCTTAACAACAGTCCACACAGAACGTCAGAGAGGCATGACATGACAGGTGTGCACTCAGGCCACAGAAAGCAAGCCCGGTGTGCAGAGCAGGAGGCTGTGCCCCTCCTCTCCTCTGAGCTCTATAGGAATGAACAAAGTTCGAGGTCTCACCGTAAACAGAGACAAACTGGAGCACGCTCAGAGAAGGGCATTGGAGGGGCAAGGGATCAAGACACTATGCCAGAAGTGGACAGGTGCCAGACGTCAGGTGCGAGGACGTGCTCTCCAGAAAGGAATACTCTGCAGACTGCCCCAAGCTTCCGAAGATTAGGAGTTGCTCTGGAAGGTGAAGCCAACATCACCAAGCAGACCTGCCCCACACCCAAAGGGTTGTCTTTTACAGTGATTGAGCACATGGGGGCACAGGCTGTGCCCTGCACTCTAGGGAGCACCATCCATTAAGACTCAAGGGTCAGCAAACTTCTGTAAAGAGCCAGATAATAAATATTTTTAGTTTTGCAGGTCATATGGTCTCTGCCACAACTTCTCAATTCTTTAGTTGTAGCACAAAAGCAGGATGTCATCTATAGAAAGGATTCTAGTAGAGACAGGAAGCAAATGGGCAAGACTAAATTACAAAACTTTATTTACAAAAACAGATTTAGTCTGTGAGCCATAGTTGGTTAGTCTCTGATATAGACTATGATGTGAATGTGGTCCATGGAAGTTGTGTAATATCTAGTAATTGTTCAGATAAGGCTGGAGAATCATTCACCAAAGATTTTGGAAAGTTACAATTCCTCAATGTGGGAGAAAGGTTACAACAATCCAAATCTCTTCCACTTCTAAACATCTATTAAAATCTAGCTATGAAAGAAGAAACAGAAAAAGTGGATGATCTCAGTTCAGACAGCAGCAGGCCTAGAACTCAGACTTCCTGGGTCCTGGTCCTGCCTTCCTTCACTGTAGCTCACAGTTCCTAGCCTGGTATTCCTCAACCGTTGTCAATCACTATCCAGTAATTTCTTAGAGACCAGCCTGCATTGGTGCCCATGTCTTTGCATCCCTGACATCACACAGAGAGAAGAACCCAGTGGCCAGGGTATCTGTGTGATTCTCCCCTTTGGAGTCTAAGAACAAAGTAGGCAGAGACTGGGTGTCAACTACAAAAAGGATTCTCATAGAGACTGGGTGGTCAGAACTTCACCCCATGACGCAGGGTGTGTCCAAGAATTCATCTTGAGTCCAGGGGAGCAGAGCAGAGGACTGAAACAGTGGTAAAATCTGGATCTTGGACCCAGATATATCGTGATGACTTACTCATCCAAACACATTTTTCAGGAAGCATTAAGCTAAAAGCAGAGCCCAATTTAGGTCAAACCTCACAAATACCACATAGGACCAATGACGATTTCACTGTGGCTTTCTAAAGACTCAAGTCCTCACACCAACATCCCCAAACCTGAGAACGGTTTCTGTAAAAACAAACTGTACATTCCCCAATGGTTTTAAATCTGAAGACAAACAGGCAAATACAGACTAGAAGTTGATGTCCACAAGCTCTGCACCCACTTCATGACCAAAAGCCCAAGCCCTACCCCAAATGTGTGATCCTTCTGTAAAAGCCTTGATTATATTTAGTTGATTCTTTGGCAATTAAACTGACCTTGCTCCCACTTTGGTGCCTCTAATACAATTTTTGAAGCTTGCTGGCTTTTGGTTAAAAGGTCTATGGGACAAAGTCACGCACAAAGGCTTTTAAAACCATCTGCTGAAACCTCATTTTGGTCATTACAGTAATGACCCATGTTTCCAAGCACTTAGTGTGACAGCTCGTCATGTGCACTGTCTCCTGTGACCCTCTCAATGTCTCTGTGACCTAGTTTCTGTGGTACAGGTGAGGGGATTGAGACCTGACCTCTCTAAGTGATGTGGCCAAAGTCATACTGCTGGTGAAACTCAGATTCAAATCCCAGCAGCCTGAGCATGGAGCCTGACTCTTGGCCACTGCACACATCAATAGCTGACCATGGTTTTAATACTATCTCTCAGACCTGCAGTATGGCCCTAGCAGAAGTGTAAATCTCACATGATACAGTCTGGTAGTAAACAGTTTCTCTTGGAATTTTAATAAGCCACCTTCTGCATTAAGATTAAAAGGGAACAACAGTGTTTTCTGAACACACTCAACAAGAATGTGCCTGTGATCCCTCTACATGGAACCTGCCCCAGGCAGGCTCAGGGCTCCCTCCTTCACTCATTTGGGTCTCTGTTCAGTGTCACCTCTTCAGAGAGGATTTCCCTGACAACTGGCCCATCCTGAAACAGTCTCCCCTTCCCTGTTCTCTCACCTGCTGTACTGTTCTCTGCAGCATTTACCACCACGGGGTACAGCATGTCTGTGTATTTGCTGAGTATCTGCCTTCACTGCTGGGATGCTGTCTCCATGAAAGGAGACATTTGGTTCTACTCCTCCCTCTATCTGCACTGCCTGGAAAGTGCCCAGCTCAGGACAGACACTTCCAGTATCTGTCAGGAATGAATCTCATCAATCAATCTCTGGGTGATAGAATAACACCTGCTTTGTATTTTCATCTTTTTGCTTAGCTGTAATTTCCAAATTTCTAAGCAGTAAAATGTTATCCTTTTTTATAATACAAAAAGTTCTGTTTATAAAGTTGTTGCTTTTGAAAATACTACCCTACTACTACATAAACACAAAGGTAGAGTTATGGCCGCTCTTGGTCACTGGTAGCCTGGAGGCATGAAAACCATGCTGAATTCACCCGTGGTGCCCTTGGAATATAGATCAGCACACCCAGGTCATGGACACACACTCATCATGGGCTCTTCTGGCCAACTCAGCTGCCACTTATGGCCTTCTGCCTTCAGGGAGCAACGGTCCTCCCACCTGGCCTAGTCACAGGCCAACGGCCACCTTCTCAAGCCTCACAGCAATCCTGGAAGTACAGGGAAGGCAGTCTCTCTTCTTGCCATGTTACCTTATCTGACTGGGCCAGGAATGCAAGGAGAAAGCAGAGCTCATGACCGTTCCCTGAAGGACACCCATCCGCCTCCCGTGACAAAGCCCCTGAGGAGAAACCACCAGAACTTCAGCCAAGCTCTCCATTGTATTTCAGTGTCTGATACCATTAGATTCAGCTTTTGCTAATCTTCTTTTTGCTCCAACTCAATGCACCCTGAAATAAAGACTTAAATATTTACTTTGTTCTTCCGCTGATCCTGCTATAGCTTGAATGCCTCGTATTAACCATACTTAATGAAAGCAATTATTGAGAAAGTTCTATTAGCATAAAGTTTAGACAGGTTAATGAGTGTCTTCCCTTGAGAGCTGAGCTCCATGGCACAGGAATTCCCCTCCCTACTAGGGGTGAGACGGTACAGTGAGGGTCAGGCACAGTTTCCGAACTGCTTCAGTTGGCTGTCACAAGAGCATATAACTCTACCATGTGACAGTGAAATTCCTCTGTGCCAATTCCTGTAACTCATTCCTATCTCTTATCCCCAAGGACTGTAGAGTTTAATGGTCATTGCCAAGGCCAAAAGGTCAGCAAAAACAACAGGTCCTTTTGGACTAGGATGACAGGCGCTCCAGGCGAAGGGTCAGGAAAGGTACAGTGAGCACTGCCATCGGTCTCTCACTG
This sequence comes from Miniopterus natalensis, assembly GCF_054644295.1. Taxonomy (NCBI): domain Eukaryota; kingdom Metazoa; phylum Chordata; class Mammalia; order Chiroptera; family Miniopteridae; genus Miniopterus; species Miniopterus natalensis. The sequence goes on from NC_142088.1 coordinate 69,138,198, forward strand.
CTCCGCTGCACAGGGAGCCCTCTGCTCACACAGGAGCCCCAGCTCCTGACCCTACTGCACTTCCACTGCTTGACACAGGCCTGGCACCCTCCAGGCAACACTGGCTGTAGTGTTTCCCATGCTATACTTCTAACAAGGTATTAACCAGAGGGCAGGGTCTCTGCTCAATACACATTATCTCCTGGCATCTTCACTGGCGCAAGAAGGAAGTGTTGGCATCCCTATCTCTGTTATACAAAGAAGGAAGCTGAGGCCCACGATGGTAAGTTAAATACCAACAGTGGGAAAATCAGGGCGCTGGGAGTTCTGCTCAAAATTCTCTCATGCCCAAGGCCAAGTTCAACCTGGGAGTGTCAAGTGGCTTCCAGAAATCCTCTCTCTCAGGCAGTCTTCTCTAAAAATACAGCATTGGGACTGGCTAGTGCACACAGGTATCAAACACTGGCCATCTGTGACAGGCCCAGCCCAAGGGTCAGACCAGGAATTGGGTCCTTAAGAAATGCATGCCCTGGCCTTATTGCATGGTGGGTCCTTAAGAAATGCATGTCCTGGCATTGTTCCATATGCTGAAAGCTAGAGTGTTTGATTCCCGGTCAGGGTACATACCCAGGTTGCGGGTTCAATTCCCAGCTGGTGCATGTACAGGAGGCAACCCATCAATGTCTGTTTGTCTCTCTGTTTCTCTCAAGTCAATTAAAAAACCAAAAATCCACATATCCTTGGCTAAGGATTTAAAAAACAAAGTGGTGCATGTCCCAATGGCCAACTTACTGAGCTCTTACTTTGTACCTGGTCTGAGTGGTTCCCATGTATTAATTCATAGTCCCCACAACAATACTACAATATGGCAGTTTGTTCCCATTTGTAGATGAAGGTACTGGGTTTATCTAAGACACATGGCTATGAGGTGGTGGAGCTGGGATAGAACCCAGGCGGGTGAGGGTCTAGAGCCTGTGCCTGAGTGAACTACAGTCCCATGGCTGTTGTCCCACAGGGGAAACATTAGTACAAGCCCCACACCTGATGTTCAACGTTGGCTCTTCCACAATAACTGTTTCAAGAGCCCAGTTCCAGGGCCACCAACATAGAAAGTCCCACTATATATATTGACTCGAACAGCTCACCAACAGGAAACAGTAAGAGAGATTAAAATCAGCTAATAGTGCAGCTGGCCAACTCTGACAAGCAAATCAAAATGCCATTCACCCCCTCTGTCCACCCAAGACACATAGTCCCTGTGCCGGCTCTGTCAACGCTTCGGGCCTCCGCATGATGTCAATGGACTTGGGGGCTGTAATCATGCACGTGAGGCTTGCTAAGTGTCCAAAGACAAAGGAGGACAGTGAGAGGGGACTGCAGTCAAGGTCAGTGCTGCTGCCCCAAATGGAGGGGCAGTCCAGCCCCTTTACCACACGTCTAATTGGATAACTCTTGCCTTCATTTTTAAACCCACCTTTACCACATACGCTTTATCTTTTTCTTCCTGAGATATGATGAAAAGGGAAAAACAACAAAAACTAGCACCTGATTTTCATTTAGGTCACCTAATTTTAGAAGCGGTGGCTATGCAAAGTCAAAAGCACAGTTTAAAATAAAATCCCTCAAAGCCCCACACACCTAAAAACCTTTGCGACAACACAGAGACAGATTCCCCCGCCCCCAGGCAGGAAGCTTTAATTATAACACTGTTCTGAAGTTTTACACTGAGGGCTCTAGAACAAGTCTATGGAAACGTGCGTCAATGGAATCAGGTAAAGCCTGACACGACAGAGACAGCGTCTGCAGGGAAGCATATGCTCCACTGTCGCTGGGGAGCGTCTATTGAATCAATACCATATGTAAGCTGATAACACAACTGTACACACGTACCTCATTAAGCCAAATTAGAGCAAGTGGGATCTGTTGCCTTCCAATTACAACAAACAAGTCTAGTTTCAGAGCGTCCTATCTCCGATCCACCGAACAACCCCACGTAGAGGCATTTTCATAAACAGCAACAAGTTCTTCCCCTGTTCCCCAGGCCAGTTCCACAGGGCACGTTCCCGAAGGATTCTGTTCTCTCCTCTGTCTCCCTTCAAACTGCTGAGGAGGAACAGCAACCCCCACAGGGACATGCACTCTCACTTTCTGAGATGAAAAAGCCAGGTATTCCTTGAAAGGGCAGGAAATTATCCCAAAGACATTAAGACTGGTGGGTCCTGACCTCTTTTCTGCAAGAACTGTTCATTCAGAGCAACCTCTCATAGAGCAGCATAGCTGATGAGGATGTTTTTAAATCTTACTTATATTTTTATAATTAGTCACCAAGAAATTACAAAAGAAATGATCTTATTGTGGAATATGTTTCCAAAAAGCGTAGTAAAGCAAAAGCATTTCCTTTTTAAACAATATAGCAGTCAGAAGCCACAGCAGGCCAAGGGCAGACTTGCCAACCTAGAACTGAGTGCGTGGCCATCACTGTTGAGGTGAAAGTTCCAGGACAGTGGCTGACCTGGGGTGTGTTGAGAGTGAGCAGTGCACTCAGCTGGACAATCACTTACTGACAACCTGCAGTTTACCAGGCTCCCAGCTAGGTATTAGGTTTAAAAGGAAAATGTAGCATAATTTACCCCCATCTTTGAACAGCTTACAGTTTGGCTGTGGAGATAGGCAAAACATGGACCGTTCCAAAAATGTACACAACAGTTGTGGGAACACAAAACAAGGTCATCAGAAACCTCTGGGCGGGAAGGGGGTGTCAGGAAGGCCTCTTAGGGGAGACGGTGCTTCAGGTGAGTCTTGACAAGGATGGTAAGCGTTAGCCATAAAAATGGAAGGGTTTTCCAAGCTGTGCACAAAACCACATAAATATATAAGGGTGTAAATAAACAGCATGCTGTGGGCGAGGCTAGCTCCTAGTGGGGCTGAGGCCCTCTCACCACAGCAGTGTTTAAAGAGTGTGTGTGTGGGGGGGGGGGGGGGGAGAGCAGAAAGGTTAGCATTCCAAAAGCTCTGCCCTGAGCTCTCAAGGAAGAAAAGGTAAAGTCAGGCTTGGACAACTTTGGAAATCTTAACCATGACAAGGGTCTCTAATGGTAATACCTATTTCATTTGCTGGCCTGGAATCTCTTTAGGGACCCTCTTAATCTCAGGGTAACCTACATGAACCAGGCTCAGCCAATTGGGAAGTTGCTGGGACAAGTGACTGGATCGAGGACAGGCATATATCCCAAGCCAACCCAATCAGAACCTGCCCTGAGAACAATGCCAGAAACCCAGAGCCTCTTGGGACCCTTTCTGCCACCACCATGCAAAGATGGCCTACAATGAAGCCAACATAGAAGGCAGGACGGTTTCCATGTTTGAAAACAGCAAGCTGCACTGGGCATCATCTTATGAAATTTCCAATCACACGATCCCCACGTTCTCTTTCTAAGCCAATATGAACTAGGTTTTTTCTGCTTCTTGCAGCCAAGAGTACTGACAAAAGCATGGATTTCCTGCTAAGCCTCTAAATGCTGATAATAAAGGTCTCTAAGTATTGACCAAAATGGTCAATTTGGGAATTTCTTCGAGTTTAAAGCACTCAAATGAAATTTTATATATATATATATATATATATATATATATATATATATATATACACACACACACACACACACACACATATATATTCTCTAAGTTATAAAGCACAAATACTAGTTATTAATTTTTTCACTATTAGTGGTAATATTCTAATAATTAGTCAAGGCAATTTTCATTTTTAAATTTTTTTTAAATATGTTTTTATTGATTTCAGAGAGGAAGGGAGAGGGAGAGAAATAGAAACATAGGTGATGAAAGAGTCATTGATCCGCTGCCTCCTGCATGTCCCCTACTGGGGATGGAGCCCGAAACCAAGCATGTGCCCTAACCAGGAATCGAACTGTGACCTACTGGTTCATAGGTCAACACTCAATCACTGAGCAAAGCCAGCCGGGCAGCAATTTTCATTTGTAGATCAGTATCTCAAATATGTAGCTTTTAACCTGTAATTAACAAATGCTCATGTAGTACTGACTTTATACCAGGCACATTTCTCACTTAATCCTCACAACAACCCCACAAAACAGGTACCATACTAACTCCCCAATTTTACAGACGAGGAAACTCAGCCATAGAAAGGTCCAAAAACGTGCCTAACATCATGCAGGTAGGAAGTGGCGGAGCCAGGATTTGAACCAGGGCAACCTGTCTCCACAAACATGGCCCTTCCTTGCCCCTAATGTCCTGAGCACTAGGAGTCAATGTTCCAACTGCCTTTAAACTTACTTCTCACCACATGGCTTGCAGCAAAGCATTTACACTCCCTAAATCCACATTAGCATGTGGCTACTGTCTTCACATAGTCCTATCTCTTTGCTGGCTTGTTTCTTCAATACATGCATTATCTAGTCATCCTGAAACTCTGTCCTAGAGAATCATTAGGACGGCTCCTCTCTGGCCCTCTCCCATGGTCCATCAGTGTCCCTGTCACATCAGCTCCACCTTCACATGGCCCATCTTCCTGGGCCTCATGCACACGTCCAACTTCAGGCCTTCTCCTACCTGAGTCAACTAAACCCTGTCTCACCTGGCTTCCAGTATGACCCCTTTCAAAAGCATTCCACTTCCACGTGGCCATTAATTTTTCTCTGAAAATACAGATCTCATCTAATCATGTTCCTGCTTTAAACCCTCATGAGCTGTCACTGCCTATAGAACAAAACAGAAACTCCTTTTACATTGAAAACTCACAAATTCCCCAGCCTACCTTTCCAGTCCCACCCCCTTCTATACTGCCCCAGATATGCTGTGCAGGGTATGCCACAGATCTCTGGGAACCTATGTTATTTTCCTTAATTTAATCTACCCTCTCATGTCTTGATAATTACATAATATTTAAAATAACAGAATGAAATTTTTTCTAAAACATGCTTATAATTTAAATCCACTCTCAGACTACTTTACTATCATTATTCTGAATTAGTGGCTCTTTCTTGAAAATAATTACCTTCTCTATAAGCAGGAATAAAATACAGAGTGCCAAATTTTTACTAATTTGGGTCTAGGAAAAGAGTTTCTTAAGGTCAGAATCCCAAAACAGTCAGTCTTCTGGGAGTGAATAAAATCTCTTACTCAGAGGTCTCGAAGATCAGTTGCAAAGCTAAAAGTGGAGGGTGCTAGGAAGAGAGAAGGAGACCCTAGGTCTCAGCTGGCTCATCAGGAAACCTCAATGTCTCAGGCATCTTTCTGTACTGATCATTAGTAGTCACCCTAGATTCCAACACCCTAGATCAGGGTTTCTCAGCTATAGCACAACTGGCATTGGGGCTAGATAATTCTCTGCTGTGGAACTGGCCTGTGCACGTAGGATGCTGAACAGCATATCTGGCCTCTATCTACCAGATATCAATGGTACCTCCTCAGGTGCGGCAACAAAAAATGTCTCTACTCAATACCAAGTGTTGCCTGGGGGGGGAGGGGGGGGAGATCATATTTGGTTGAGATTCAGTGCAGCAAACACACAGGCTCAAAGGTCAGCATCAATTCTCCTGAACTGTATTTTCTCCCTTCTTCCTCCCCCTGCCCTTCTCCTCCCTCCATCATAAAAACAAAATGCCCTTGGCCACACAAGGTAAAAACCACACCAACAATGACATACATGTTTTGGCAAAGATACCAAAAGAATTGTTTCTGACAAATAGCCAAGTATTTATTGCTGCCCTTGCAAAGAATGAAACAGAAAGTGACAGGTAGATAGGACTTGTTTCTTGCTCCAATCAATAAGAAAGCACCCTGAAATCTCACCTCTCTTCTGTCTCTTGCTAGCATCTGGGGTGCCACTGACTGGCCAGTATCTGGTCCTGGGTGAGCCATCCGCTGAGCCACTGCAGGGGGCAGGGAGGGCCTGGGCACTGCAGGTGCTACCCCAACACAACTGAAATGTGGGTACACAAACAAGGAGCCGCACAGGTGCAACTTAATTTCAAGGTCCATTAGCAGCACAAAGCGGGGAACCGTACTTCCAAATGCAAGCCCTGGAACTCAGCAGGGACTTTTTCATTTTCAATTTCCACATGGTAAGAATAATAATTATGGTTCTTTTTATTGAGGAGAGCATCCAAGTTCAAATACACTGCACTTCTAACCCAAATACTAGAATATATTACATGTTGCAACTGATGTTTGCGAAATGTAAGACCCCATAACGTTCAATTTGGACTAAGTATCAGAAAATGGCCATTAGAACTGTGTCTGCACCTTCGATTTCGTGATTGCGTTTCCCAACTGACCTTGCAATTGTAAGTGGTCAGAACACAAGGGGATGCTAGCATTACACTGTGCCTTTCAGAGGACCGTCAACGCTGGCCCCTTATTCAGCTGATGCTGAAGGACAAAAACTGGTTTTCGAGAGTGTAAATAAATGCACACCCACACCGACACAGCACAGAGCTCTGCAACGGGTGCCCCCCTCCCCCAAATATTCCACGTCCTCAGAAGGCTCAGAACACAGAACCATCTAGGGGAAGCTCGGTCAGGCCGGATAAAACCAGAGTCCTGCTTAGGTGGTGTCTGCTGAGGTCTGAGAAAGGGAAATAAGATACCAGGTCCCACTTCTAAGCAAATCCCCATGAGTATAAATGGAGAAGAAACTATAAACAGAAACCCCTTGCAGCAGTGAAACCAAATGCTCTCTCCCTGCAGCAAAATTACTGAGGACCTTCAACAGGTCAGCTTTGAACAAGACGCTACGGGCAACACAAGGGTAACCGTGGACCCATCAGTCCCAAGGCGGCCCACAGGGTCATCATCACCCATCCGCACCTTTCCCCTCCCCCACGGAGTGCGTGGCAAAGAACCGCAGCCCCAACCTGCTCGCTCTGCAACCTAAGATCACGATTCTGGAGAAAAGCAGAATTGGTCCTTCTGGAAAATCAAGGTGTCATTCTGAAAGCTGGTCATTTTCACCAAGACATGCGTAAGTCCTTTCAGAGAGAAAACCTGGAGAAATGGTGATTGGTTGGAGCGTGGGGACTTTTTAAAATCTGTTTTTTCACTTCTTTCATTCACCTTCCTCTTCAATAAGATAAGTAGAGCTCAAGACACAGTTCAACAGGATTCTTCATTTTTAATAAAGTTCATTTCTGCGTAAATTTCTCTAAGGGGAATATTCATTTTCACATAATAAAGTAGCCCAAGAGTGATAAATTTGGAAAGAAAAGCCATTTTGGATAAAAGCTACACAGAACACAGCTGAACAGAAAAAGGAAAGGGGACACACACACAAACACTCTAATGTCCCCCCAAAAGAACATAAATTTAAGAAACCCTTCTTCAACTGCTATGGTACCCAATTTAGAGGCAGTTTATAGCCAACCAGAAGCTACATCAGCAAGCAATCAGACACAACAGTAAGCAATCAGAAACATCACGAACAGTGAGACAGCAGAGTAAGCAGGAAAGACACTCCAGGGAGAGTGTTTCTGAGCAATCACCATGTCTCCGTGCAGAAAGGCAGGATGAGAAGCTTCATGCAACTGGGGCGGGGACCCTATAAAAACTCTCTCTCTCAGCTCAAGAGCTATTACTCCTGCTATGACAAGAGGGGTGTGAGGACCGCCAGGTGGCAGTGCATCAGAGAGAGGGCACAGAGGCAATGGGGGACTGGTAATAACCTGGGACTGTGAATTTAAGCTCTTGTTCTTCTTTTTCATGCCCTAATCTATAGATATGACGAATAAAAAACACATGTTGGTTATTTGGTGATCTGAGGCCCCGCCAACCTCTGGGGGAAGTAAAAAAGGTTGCCTTTGTTTCACATTGACATCCACTGTGGCCAACACAGAGTCTAGGGAAGGGATGCATATGCACGCACGCACCCAGAGGGAAGAGCTGCTGCATTTAAAAAAATAAAAAATACACAGGTCAACCACAGAATAGACACTCAGACATAGAGAAAAACTTCTTTATTAAACAAGTCATACTGTCAGCTCCTTAGGAACCCCTAAGAAAATGAGACCACATTTTCCCAGACTCACCCATTTCTAATGAGGTGTCTTCTCTATGAGGTGCCAGGGGGTCTTAAGCTGAGCTCAGGGGATTCCAGTCCCAAAGGTCTCCCTCTCCCAAATACTTTAACTCAGTAAAACCTGGGAAACCACTTACTTCTCAGAGATGCTGAAGAGATTAAGTAACATCATGCAGCTCCGAGAGTCAGGAACAGTATCTGGTATCAGTAGGTAGTTGCTAGATGTTAGTTTCCTCTCCTTCCTTCCAACTTCCTTTCTGCGTCACGACCCATTTCTAGTCTGTGTCTCCTCCATGAAGCCCCTATGCCTCAATCCTACCTGCTTTCAAAGCTTATCTTCTGTGAGAAGCCTTCTACACTGACCTTACAGTGACCACATTTTGTGTTATTTTATACCTGTTATTATTTTCCTAATTGGCCAGTAAAAATCTCAAAGGCATGAAGGGTATCACACACACACGAAAAATACGAAGGAGCAAGAAGGCTATTAAAGGCATAACTCTAAGTTTTCTCCCATGTCCCCAAAAGGAAATAAAACAAAATATTTTGGTTCTTTAAATATTAGTGAAAACATAATCTATGGTATAGCTAAAGAAGCCCCTCTCAGTGCCAATGGCTTAGAGAAATATGCTCAAGAGTTATTTGTTAACTGAGCAAACTAGCTCAATACACCGAGCTGGGATTTCATTTGAAAGAAGTGGCCACCAACTCCCTCCCATGCCACTGCTGGGGGTCTACCGACCACTCTCTACCCTGGGATGTGAAGCCTGGAAGAAGTCTCCCTGAGAGCCTGGCTCACAATACGACAGCCAGAGGCAGTAAGATCTCTAATCAGGGGAGAGAATGACAGCAGGCATGTTTGCATGGTTCCTATAGGCCAGAGGCAGTGGGAGGCTACAAAGTTAGTGGCAGAGTGCCCCACATTGCCTCCGGAATTGTGCAAATGCAACTGCCATGGAATCAGATAGGAGCATTTCAATAGCATTTCCTACTGGGGATGCAGGTGGAGGAGTGGAGACGGGAGAGGCATGGGTGCTGTTTATTAATAAGCAGCTGAACACAGTGGGAGGTTTTCTTGTCTAATTACAGAAGCTGTTGGAAAGTGCAGGGAAGACAGGATTTATGGCCTAGATGACACTGTCTCTGTGTTGTAATTAAAAGTTATTTTTAATACCTTTGCTTGGCTGGATACTTTGGATTATTAGAAATATATTCTGCAATTTGAAATTTGTTAAAGGGCAAAGAACATAAACAGGTAATACAACAAGCTTGCACAATGTGAAACGATTAAATGTTTTGACACTGAAGGTGGGAAAGGAAAGGAATCTCTCCCAATTAAGCCTGTGCATTTCTGTAAGAAAGGGGGAGAGAGAAACAAGCCAATTAAGTATGCTAAACTGGATTTTAAAAATTTCTGATGTAACCCAGCTATTTATTTTATTCACTAACTGGAGCTTGGATACCACCTACCAGGAGTAAAGAATGGGTATTCACAACCACTCACCCAAAGCACCTGATTCTAACACTCCAGCTCTCTGCTTTTCCCTGAGTCCCTATAAAAGGAGAATGGTCACCCTAACAAGAGTGAGCCCTGACTCAACCACAGAGACCCCGAGGCCAACCCGAGGCCAACCCGAGGCAGCGATGGGGGTCCAACATGAGCTGTGGTATACATGCTGGGTATGACTTGGGTTTTGTGTTTAACCCAATCCTCTTCACTCAGGCAAGATTCCAGTTTCAAGGGGCCAGACACAACAAACCCCAGTGGAAACCACACAGCTCCGTTCATGAGTGGCTAGAGAATCTGCCCAAGATCAGACAGGGGCCATTTACTTCCGACGTGCCATTTCCAGAATTTATTTCTCCATATATACACAGGAGGCATTGTCTACAATGATGGCTCTTCTTTAACAACAGGGAGGAGAGAATCTATCATATGAAAAAGACTTTTGAAACTGTCTAATGAAAATGGGGAGGAGGAAGGCCCTCTAACTGGCATGAGCTTCCCAGACAACCTCTGTATTTCAACCTCTGTATTTCATCTATACTATGAATCTTCTCATTACAAGCGAATTCCAGGAGCTCATTATGTGAAATATGTCATAGAAACCACCAGCCATCACACATCACGATGAGACTACAAAAGCATTTTAACATCTGTTATTCAAAAATAAATTTAAACTCAGCTTTACAGGGGCCATACCAAGTTTATGGGATTCATCTTATATCGAAAAGAACCACTGTGCTTCTTCATTCTTTTCCCTGTTCAAATCAAGGTTTCACTCCATGCTGGGCTGTAGAATTGCCCTTCTTACCTGCCACATTAATTTTCTCAAGTGCTACCAAGCTGGGAACAGCTGTGGTGGAGTTGGTCGAGTTTGTTCCTGTGCCATTGATCACCAGGTTGTCCACCTTCGACTCTAGCTTGCCAATGCGTTGCAAAATATTATCCAACAACACAGCAAGTGTTTTCTTCAGATCTGTAAAATAAAATGCACACAGTTTAAAAATTATTTGGCCACTGCGTAGCTGTTCGACGCACATGTTGTTTCTCTCTCTCTGACAAGAACAAAAAGTGGCAGAGTCAAAAAGTACTGCCCCAAGGTATCATAACAATCCACGTCCTTAAAGATGACAGGGGCTGTCTTCAAGAGGTCCAGAAAGCACAAAACAATGTGGTCTGTTCTAGAATCCAAGTTGGGCAATAAATGACATAAATTATTTCTAGCCACTGGGCTAATTGAGAAAGCTCCTTATTACTTAGCATCTTCCCAAAGCACTCTGTTAAATTACTCCTTAGAGCTTGATGGTTACTGATGCACAGAATGACAATCCCCAAGTGCAGGGAGGTCCTGAAGTAGTTTCTGGATCGAATTTGGTGTTACTTTAGTGTCCTACACTACAGTATGTCCAAAGTTTTTTCCAAACTCTTTATTTCTGTTGGTTACATATGGTAACAATAAAAACCAGAGTTCCCAATTTCCAGGCTTGCTATACCCAGTTAACTATAATCAGATTTAGAAAAATACTTAAAGACCAGAGGCATTCATTCATTCAAGAAATATCTACCACACAACTCCCAGGTGCCAGGCACTGCCCTAGGGGGTGGGGATATTCCCTCACAGTGCTTCCATTTCAGAGCCGATTCCCTTTCTTACACATCTGCCTGTGGGTAGAGTAGTACACGTCCCTCCAATGTGTCATCCTCACACATACATCAGCATCCAATGAGCTGGCATATGAGGTATTCCACATGCACACAGAGATGAATCCAGCCCTTCTCCTCTGGAACCTCATAATCAAAGAAAGATGCGCTGACTTGTACATGTGGGAGAGAGCGGAAGGACAACAGGATGGCCATCCATGTGGACAGAATCCAGACTCATTTATGAATTGGGAGCGAGCCAGTGCAGCAGGACACAGTGTGGGTGCAGGAGGTAGTTAAGTCCTAAACTGAGACTCATGGGAAGCTACCACCTTCCGTTCTGCCAGGAACAGAGCAAACTTGCCCTGAGCAGGTACTCTGATCTGGCCTGGACACGAGCACACACCTGGGCACAGCCAACCAACCTAGGCCAAGAGGCACTCAGACAGCCCCATTCTGCCAGGTAAGGAGAGAAACTCATCAGAACAGACACACAGATATAATTAGCATGGAAGCCTGTGTTCTCCGTGATTCACGGACATCATCACCGGAGCTGACGAAAAACTACGAACAGGAACAGAACCTACATCCTGATCCTGCAAGTCTGGCCTGATGTGCTCAGCGCTCTCTCATCCCCACCACTCCCAACACCAAACATCTGACTGCTTCACATTATTAAGATCTGTAGCAGTCTGTTCATTCATTAATTCTGACAAACATCTAACCAGGCCTATCTATCTATCTATCTATCTATCTATCTATCTATCTATCTATCTATCTATCTATCTATCATCTATCTATCTATCATCTATCTATCTATCATCTATCTATCTATCTATCTATCTATCTATCTATCTATCTATCTATCTATCTATCTATCTATCTAAATATGTCTTTACTAATCTGAGAGAATGGGAGAGGGAGAGAGAGAGAAACATCAATGATGAGAGAGTCATTGATCGGCTGCCTACTGCACGCCCCCGACTGGGGGTCAAGCCCACAACCCGGGATGTGCCCTGATCAGGAATCAAACTGAGATCTTCTGGATCCTAGGTCGACACTCACCCACTGAGCCACTCTGGGCGGGATGACCAGGCCTATTTTTTGCTCTTCAGTATGTATCTTAACCTGCAAGCAGTAAGGCAAGCTGGCCATGGCATTAGAGCAATAGGGCCAAAAAACTGATGATAACAAAGAAGGGCAGAAGAGAGCTAAGGTTATCTGAAGGCCTACCATGTGCCATGCACATACACTATATACATACAGAGTATTCATACATGTGTGTGTGTGTGTATATACATGAAATCATGATACCTCCATATTCTCCATGTGAGAGGTATGACTTCACTTTACAGATGGGAAAACTGAGGCACCCAGACATGAAGTAACATGTTCGTGGTTACAGAGATAACTCAGATCTGCCTGATTCCCTGATGCCTCACTGGGACCAGTCAGAAGTCAAGAGCCAAGGTAGAAAAAGAAAACCAAGTGTGAAACCCAGTGTGTTCCACCCACAGCATAGTGGCTGAGGGTCCTGGCTTTGCAGCCAGACTTCCTAGGTTTGCGTCCCCACTCTCCATTCCTGTTCCCTCATCTGCAAGGGAGTGATAATAAAAGCCTGCCTCTTTGGAGTAGTTATGAGGGTTTAATGAGCTAACATTTATAAAATGTTTTAAACACTTCTTGGCACCTAATAGGCACTACGTAACTGCCTGTTAACTATACAAATTAAAAATAAAGGTGTCCTCTAGAATATGCCTCCATCCTTCCTGAGGAAACCTCCTTCTAATGATGCAAAGCTTCATCACCATCCAGAGTCTGAGCCCGCTCCCCTCCAGGGCCGAAGTCCCACGTCAGCATGATTCAGTCTGTCCCAGGCATGTCCTGAGCTGGCACGGTCAGCAGCAGTCGGCCACCAGCTCTGCTCTTACACTGCCACTAAGGCAAGGACGGCTTCTCTAGTGTTCTGCAGACTGCAGAGCCCAGCCACACAGACGGGGCAATGGTGCCACTGAGAGATGGCTGTACTCAGTACAGAGAAACGGCTCCTCAAAAGACACCAATCTCCATCTCCAGCCGCTTTGCCTGTACTGCCAGCCACGGAGTCCCTGTGTAAACTGGCATCAATCTATTACCCACAGGAGCCTGGCCCTGTAGCTTGGATTAGCTTGAGATTTCTCAACTTCAGCTGTATTGACACTTTTGGCCAGATCATGCTTTGTTGTGTGGGGCTGTCCTGTGATCTGTAAGGTGTCTGGCAGCTTCCCTGGGCCCTAGCCACCAAATGATGGTAGCAATACCTCCACTGCAACAACCAAAAATATCTCCAGATATTGCCAAAGTCCCTTGGGGGGCACAATTTCCCCCATTTGAGATCCACTGAATTAGGCACATTCTGTCCACCCTTTTCCTCCCCACTGCCCCTCTGTGGAGACACCAAGAGAGAACTCTGACGGGGGTTATGGGAGAGTGACTGGAAATGCGAGAAGCCACTCTCCGAGCTTGCATCATGCTGACTCCCACTCAGTGAGGCACCGGAAGCAGTTACTCAAGGGCTGGTAACCTTTACAACATTAAAAGGCAACAGGACTACTGGGCAGAGTCCCCCACCTGCAGTTATCAGTGCAGCACGCCTCAGGTAGGATACCAAGCTGGCACTTCATTTTTTTTAATCCTTACCTGAGGATATTTTTTTCCATTGCTTTTCAGAGAGAGTGGGAGGAGGGGAGAGGGGGAGGGAAAGAAACATCCATGTGAGAGAGAGACATGGATTAGTTGCCTCCAACACATGAGGTATGTGCCCTTGGCAGGAATAGAAGCCAGGACCCTTCAGTCCGTGGGCCGATGCTCTAACCACTGAGCAAAACCACCTAGGGCCGAAGTCACTTCTTAAGATATGCTTCCTCAATTCCTAAAATGCAGTCCACCAAGTGTGGCCTTTTTCTTGCTGACCTGCCCTAGCTACCACTGACCTTCTGTGACTCTGACACGGTATAAATGAGGGCATTTGTGATGATGAGAAATGCATGGCCCCACTACTACTTCTAACCACTGTTCCCACTCTACCACCGCCAGCACCTACTGAGCTCCTCCTGTGTCAGCCCCTCTCCTCAGCTCTTCTCACCAACTAGCTCTGGATCCCGCCCACATAGTGTGATGAACATACTATGGTTCCCACTCCCGTTGCATAGACAAATAAACCACAACACAGGGAGGTTAAGTAATTTGTGCCAGGTGACTGCAGACCCAGGGCTCACACCCACAGCCTGGTTCCAGGGCCGAAGGCGCCCATCTATTAGGCGACACTACGTCTGCCGAGCCACCAGGCACCTGCTGTCAGCATCTCCGACCTGCTGCTTCTGAACACACTCACCAGGGATTCACCTCTGGGCTTCGGCCACATTAAATCACATCCCAAACGCCCTCAACAATTGCTGACACCACCATTTTTTAAGAAACTCCAACACTAAAAAGAATTTAAAATCTGCCTTTCCATAGCTTCTGCCTTAAAATGAGAATGAAATATAACACTATCAAAAACCTTCGACTCTAGGTACGTCACCTGGGCAGGCATTTTTTTCTCTCCCAATATGAAAGGAAAAAAAAGTTCACTTTCAACTCAAGCAGGTATTTGAACCACTATTTCAAGGGGGTCCAACACAAGACAAAGATACTGCCAATAGAACATGCAAGGGCAAAGCGACACCAAGCCCATCTCTGCATCCTCACCAACTGGCACGGAGCCTGGCACAGTGCAGTGCTCAGTGAGTTGGTGTTGCACAGTGTGCCAATGAATGAACCAATAAACAGCAGCCTTCCCACAAATGAGGCTACATAAATTACACCTAAGTGATTAAATCATTTCTTACCTTTGTATTTTATAACTAAACCTACCAAAAACTGTAAGAGTTTTATTGCAATTTTAATGCCAGTGTTTTTGTTTGTGTTTCAGTCTTAATGATAATCCATTTACCCAACAAGACTATACACCCAAGAATAATTTCTAATAAAGAAATAAGGGTGAAAATATTCCTCCAAATTCCTATATAGTGATTTTTATATTTATCACTGTTTTGTAGTTATTATAACAGTAAGATATGTCCTCAGTAGGATTACAATTTTCAATTACTGACAAGCTTTTTAAAATTTTATTTGTGCTTCAAAGCCTTAGCAATAAAAACTTAATCCCAACACTACTAACAAAATTCTGTGTTCCTAAAAATTGCTGTACATGACAAAGATGAGATCAAGGGAGTTGAAAACACTGAAAATGTCCCTCTGGGGAAAGTAAGCTGTGGTGTCTGTCATACTGGAAAGGGTGAGATGTACAAAGTCTCAGCACAGGTGCTCCGGCGGCTTCCTTATGTCTTCCCTTCCAGGAAGGCATGACAATGGGGGAGAAAGGGGCTGGAGGATGCTGCAGAGTCCTCGAGCAGCACAGCCACGGAGATGCCACTGCCAGCTACGCTCTCCTCCAGAGGGGGAACCCAAGGACACAGGATCGCAGTGGGAAGAGGGGTCTTGTGAGTAGAAAAGGTTTACAGGTCCATTAGCTAAAGCTGTGAGAATGGGTGGTGTGCCCCGACTTCCCAGATCACTGTCAATCAGTATCTGAGAGATGATCAGGAGGGCCTGTGCTTGGGGCCTATGCTGTCCCACCACACAGCCCCGGGACATGTTTCCAAGGCCGTGGTCCTCCAGCGCTGTCCCTCAGGCTCAGGACACAGCGAGAATCTGGAGAGCCCGCATGTCAAGGATTCAGGCACAGCCACTGGTGAGAGGTGCGGCCCCCACGACTCACTGGCACAGAACCAACTGCGTAATGAGCAAGGACTTCCATCTGCGCCACCAAGAGTCATTTCCATCTGTGCTCACTCCCAACCCAAATCCCTCTGCACCTCGGCTGCCCCCGAGAGGCAGAGCGAACGGCAGAGCGGCTGCACTTCTGGGCTCCAGAGAAACCAGTAAAGACAGGGCGCTAATGAGGAAGGAAAGTGCTAATGAAAAAAGAATTAACCTCAACCTCTCATTCCCACCGACTGCCAGGCAAGTCAAGTTTCATCAGTTATATATTTTTAAATTAATTTTAAAGTGACCTTTCCCGTGAAAGAGAATGCAGTTGCAGTAATAACCAAAATACACTCCATTCATTATGTACAAGGACATTCAAAGCAGAGTTAGTTATAAAGAGAATAGTGTCATTTATTATAGATAAGAGCTGGAAACTTCTCAAATTCCCAACCAAAAGATTAAATTACATTATGTCCCTTTCTCCGTAAGATGGAATAAAAATCGCTAGATTGGAAACTCAAGGAAGGTAGTGAGCAGGTCTGCGTTGTCACCTCTGTGTATCACCACTAGCTATTAATATCCTTTCCAGAGCTCAGTAAGGATTTGCTGATGGATGGATGAGAAAGGAAAAGTGTATGGTCATTAAAAGTATCGAATGGCGTGAGGAAATACAACAAGATGAATTTTAAGAGCTGTATATAAAATACCCCAATTTTTTAAAACGAGCACGCGCGCGCACACACACACACACACACACATCTTTGCATTTTAAAAAAAGACTGGAGGGGTATCAAAATTGATCTGGGTTTGGGGGTAAGGAGTATTTATTTTTTTATTCTTTTACTCTTCTTTTCTGGGTCTGGGGGTATACAGAGTACTTAATTTTTTATTCTTTATTTGTAAGGATACAAAGATGGGCTTGGCATCACTTTGCCCTTGTGTGTTGTATTGACAGTACCTTTTATCTTGTGTTGCACTGCCTTGAAGTAGTGATTTAATTAGCTGCTTAAGTCATGAACTATTTTTCTTTTGTATTGCAAAAGAAAACAGGCCCACCCAGGTGACGTGCCTGGAGAGTCCTCGGCTTTTCATAGCCTTACATTCCATAAAATTCTCAACTTTATATAAGCATTCACATTACTCTCACAATCACAAAAGTATGAAATGCAGTTTTAAAATACAGAAAAGTGACTTCTACCCTCAGAACTCAAAGAAACTGGCCACAAGCGCCCTGATATCAGATGAGAAAACCCCTAGAAACATCTCAGTCACTGACTCCCGTTGCCTTATCTCATTTGAATTCTTAGAGTGGGAACTGGCCTGCACCTAAACGCACATGTGTCCTTCACCCTGCAGTGGTCGCAGACAGCCACACCAGGGCACAAAGGGCATTGCGTGATCATCACAAAGTGACTGAGCAGCTCAGATGTTCAGCACTGCTGACAAACGTTCTCTCCTGGATTAGGGTTTAAGTGTGGATTTTAATTCTGGCTCCAACTGGTACCAGCAGCGAATGTTACTCCTGAGGTGCTACACGGGTGTCACTAGCATTTTAAGAAACTTTTCTAGGCAGCAGATCTGAGGAAAGATAACATCCAGGCCTGTTAATAGTATCAAGTGTTTTATGGGATCTGTAAAGATCCAGAATGGAGTTCTGGGCTGTTCTCCCAATTTTCCTAACTAGCCAGCTGCACAGAGTAGGAATCAGCATTTTAGCCCTTTTATAGAAAAGGACTCAGGCTCTAAGAGGTCAAGACCATTGTTGCCCAAGGTCCCCAACCTGACTCCAGGGCGTCTTCCCTGAAAGAAAAGAGCAGCACCCATACCAGAAGCTGGCCTCTAACATGCCCCCTTCAGAGACCAAGTGAGTTCGCCACACTCATCTCATCTCAGGGCCCTCGGAGGAAAGCCTTCTCTTTTGAACAAAGGCAGTAACAATCACCATCTCCTGTTCCTAAAATGCCGAAGTCACCCTGGAGCTAGCACACCTTTAAAAAGGGACCCAGTGAGGAGTCCAACAGCATCTCTCCAGAGGCCAGAGCAGCAGTTCTCAACCCTGGACAGCAGTTCTCACAACCGCCTGGGATTTCTGGCAGAGGAGCCTGTCCTTGGGTGGGAGGGGGTGGCAAGCCCGCTGTCCTGTGGAGGGGAGCTTAGCTCCTCCCATGTCTGGCTGGGCCTCACCCCCTGGGAAATGCTAAGGATGGCCACCTAAGGAGGTTCCTGAAGCGCAGAGCTCAAGAGAATCAACAATGTCAGGTTACAGGGCAGTTCTGGCTGGGTGGTAACACAGGCAGGTGCGTGCAGGCCGGGGTTAGTGGTGCCTCACGGTAACGAATGCTCTCTCCTTGCTAATCTAAGTGCTCTAGTTAGCTCGTCACATGCAGCCCTTACAACAACCCTGTGAGGTAAGTGATATTATACACTCTAATTTTTTTTTTTTAATATATTTTTATTGATTTCAGAGAGGAAAGGAGAGGGAGAGAGACAGACAGAAACATCAATGATGAGAGAGTCACTGATCAAACCCGCAACTGGGCATGTGCCCTGACTGGGAATCGAACCCCGATCGCCTGGGTCCTAGGTCGACGCTCAACCGCTAAGCCACGGCCGGCTGGGTTATACCCTCTATTTTAAAACACCAGTGACTTGGCCAAGGTCACACATCTAGTAAGGAGCCCTTCCACAAGCCACATACAAAAACTCTCTAGCCCTGGCTGGTGTGGTTCAGTGGTTGGAGAGTCATCCCATGCTCTGAAGAGTGGTGGCTTCGATTTCCAGTCACAGCACATACCCAGGATACGGTTCAATCCCCGGTCAGTGTACAGGAAGCAACTTATTGATGTTTCTCACTTCAATATTCCTCTCTCTAAAATAAATATTTTTTTAAAAAAATAAATAAATAAACATTCTAACTGCCCTCCAGCATAAATAATGGTTCCCATGACAGGATCCTGCATAATAGCTACTTGGAGCTCCCTGGACATGGAATCCACAGGAACCTCTTCTGGTTTCCTGTCTCAGTGAAAACGTTACTCCGATTTTCAAAGTGCCCCACCTATAACTGCACCACAGAGTCCTGGGGTGGGGCTGGGGCTGCTACTCACTCATGGCTCCTACTATGCACCAGGCACGGGCTAAGCCCCGGGGAACAAAATAGACAAAATTCTTTGTTCTCTGTGGGTTTACATCCTAAGTGAGGGAGAGAGATGATAAACTACAATAAATGGGGTGCTAGGTCATTTAAGTGTCGTGAGGAGGGAGAACGGAGCAGGAGTTGGCCCTGCTTCAGGGAAGGACAGACAGCGGGGCTGGGCCCTCCCGAGCGAGAACAGAGGGAGACAGGAGTGAGCCATCTGCAGAGAGGCTTGTAGGTGGGGGGAGAGCCGGTGCAGAGACTCGGCAGGAAAATGCTTAGCCAGGCCTGACAGCTGGTCTTAGAAGACAGCTGCGGTGCCAAGGCAGACATGAGAAGAGTCACCGTCTCTAGGGTGGCGCGGTGGCGAGAGGTCTGCCCAGGCAGGACGGACAGAGAAGGAACACCAAGACAGGGCTACGAAGAGGAGCTGCAGCCAGCGGGGAACCCTGCGTCAGGCCCTCCCACGCGCTTTCCCCTCTCAATCAGGACGTGAAGCATCTTGGTGTGGCACGAGGAAAAAGTCTAGGTGACAAAGGGTATAGAAGGAGGCGGCTCTGGCTCCTCCCGGAGACCCGCATTCTGGCTGCACGCCTATCCAACACTCCTCGGTCCTCCTCGGAGTCCTGGGCTCATCCTGGCTTGGGCAGGGATGCTGGGCAGGCTGGGCCTCTATTGCAGCATCACTGGACAAGCCCAAGCCCCAGAGAGGCCCGTTTTTAGGTTCCAAGCTTCTTAAAGCAGAAAGCCCTTTCTGTAATCGCACCAGCCACGTCACCAGGGGTAACCAAGGCCTCCTCGGACACTCCAAGCGGCTGGCTCTTTCCCCTGCCAGCTTCACTCCCGGAGCTGTTTCCCTCAGGGCAGAGGACTCTGCTGGGTGAGGCTGCTTTCCACACTACCCAGCTCTCCAAAAGCAGCCCCCTGCATCATGCTTACAGGAGGGAGGCAAAAAGGAAAGAGCCAGAAACCCTGTACAGGCTGCTACATCTAATGAAATGCAACTTGAGGTTTTCTTCTACTTTCTCATAGCACAGCTGGAATGAAATACATGTAAAAGTTCTTGTCTGACGCTCACAAGTTTACCCAGGTCTTCAACTCAGGGCAGGGCTACCTTTCCTGAGCAACCTCAGGCAGCCATGCAAGCGTCACTGTGGGGACCTCCCACTGGCTTTTGAGCAGAACCGGAAATGCTGTTAATGTCCTGAAAATGGGCACCCCCAGGCCTAGGAGGGCCACCTGAGGCCCAAGGCAGCTACTACACCACTGCTCCTGACCAGCAACCAAAGCCCCACCCCAGTTCTTCGCTCCGCCTCAAGGAAACAGAAGGGCTTCCTTCTTATTTCCCTGAACCCTGCCCCACCATGGAGGTGATAGTAGATAATAAATAGGCCAGGCCAAGCCCAAGCTCACCCACAAGAACACCCATCCCCCTCACCTCCCTCCGCTTCCCCTCAGACTGAGACCCACAGCCCACGCGGCAACCGGCTTGCTGCCCTCTGCCGGCTTCTCCACCAACAATGCCTTGGACACAGCTGCTTGGTCACTTGTTCCAGCTGTGGCAGCCTCTGTTTCACCCCTGGCATGCATACTGCAGGGCACACGCAGGACTCAGGGCCTGGCCCACACACACCTCTGCTGGCCAGCTGTGCCTCAACCTCCCTCCTCCCATCCCGCCCACCAGCTCCTTGGTATCATCTTGGCTAAACGTCACCTCCTGGGAGAGACTTTCTCTGACCTTCTCATCCAAAGTAGATCCTCAAGTACTTTAAAAAAATATAAAATCACATCTTGGCAGCTCTGCCTGTGGAGTAGCTTCCTCTCTGTCTCACAGCTTCACTAATAAACTTGCATTCACTTTAAATTCTTTAAAAAAAAAAAAAATCAAAAAAAAAAATCACATCCCCCGTGTCATTTTTCTCCTTGGGACTTATTACTATCTGACATTGTCCTGTTTATTATTTCTGCCTCCAATATGAACACAGCCTCCACAGGAACAGGGACCTACCCACCTCTTTCCAGCTGCCTGTTCAAAGCTCGGACTGCACTGACGTATACCAGCCAGTGGCACAGACATTCTCCAAAGTGTCAGGCTGGAAGGATCAGAGCCAATCAAGGGGACAGTCTGGGCCCAAGAAATTGAGGGAACCAGGAGATGGGAGGTAAGATAGAGCAGGCTAGAGGTCAGGAAGAGCAGGGGTGCAGACCTGGAGGTCAAAGGGAGCCAGGCAGCAGAAAAACAGGACATTGCTGGGGAAGGGGCGACAGAGGAACTGAGGGCCCACATCTGCTTCAGCCTGAGCTGGTGAGCAGTCCAGAGCAGAGCACCCAGCGCCCAGAGAAGCAAGCAGGTGAGAAAGATCAGGGTTAATAAGGTGTGGGCGGATCACCCCAGGTTTCCATTCCTGTTATTGAGAGAACACAAGTGGACCAGGCCTGACCACTGGGGATCAGAATTTGGGTCAGGCCATCGGAGAAAGAGATCAGTTCACCTCAGAAACAAGAACGGCATTGACTGGGGCGAGTGACACCACTCATGACGCAGTTCCGGTGAAGTGACCGAGAGGCATGGCCCTGGCCTGGGAGACGCCATGGAGGCTGACCTGCGGAGGCTCTGGCTCCACAGGCTGCTCTCGGGAGTGGCTGAGCAGCCCACGGAAATGCCAGCCACACTCCAAGCATGAATGCTCCCACTGTTCCACAGGCTGCCCGGGACATCTTCCAGGCACCACTTTTGAATCGCCAAATCCCAAAAGTTCAAGACTCTTTTCAAATCCCCAAAAGGGTGGGAAGGGGGAGGTACTATCTGAAAGTTCTGTTGATTGAGGCCCAGTCAAACTTAACAACAGACAGCACTCAGCACCTCGTTCACGCTCCATACTCACCTGGCAGACAGGGAGTGATGTCTCACTCCAGTGGTTTGTGCCATCAGGACCCAGCCAACAGCCAGGATGTGGCAAAGCCAATTGGCTGGGTCCAAGCTCACGCTCCCAGCCACTCAACTCTGGACGTGCTGTTAAGCAGCAGCACGTCCAGAGGACCGAGAAGTACAGCATCTTCATGTGTGCGCCTCATGAGATGCCTTAGGGAATTTAAACACAAGGATGGAAGAGTCAGGAGGACACCAAAATATATCCTGTAGGCAGAAAGACTGGCCCAGGGACTGTCCAGAGCAGGGATTGAGATTTTTGGCAAAGGAGCAGACAGTAAAGATGTTTGGCTTTGCCGTCTCAGCGGCAACTACTCAGCTCTGACATTATAGCTCCAAAGCAGACACAGATAACACATCAAAAAGGGCATGATGACCTAGCTGGTTTGGCTCAGTGGTTAAAGCGTTGGCCCCTGGAATGAAGGGTCCTGGGTTTGATTCCGGCCAAGGCACGTACCTCAGTTGCAGGCTCGATCCCCGGCCCCAGTATGGGCAAATATGGGAGGCAACAAATTGATGTGTCTCTTTCACATCGATGCTTCTCTCTCTCTCTCTCCCCCACCCCCCTCCTCCCTCCCACTCTCTCTGAAAAGCAATGGAAATAATATCCTTGAGTAAGGATTAAGAAGAAAAAGGGGGGAGGGTGTGCTGAGTTCCAAGACATTTCCCATACAAACACAGGAGGCCACAGTTTTCTGACCATGCCTTAGACCAGCGATTCTCAACTGGTGTGCCATAAGAATTAAAACATGCAATATCTGACTATTTAATCGAGGGCACTGACCTCTTTTCCCTTAGATTAAAAATAAAAAAATGGCAATAGCCAACACAACAATTAGCCATCCAATGTGAATGAATCAAAATTATACTTTTTTTGGTCAGATGAGCAAAAAATATAATTTTTGGTGTGCTACAGGATTTTAGTAATGAGTTTATGTGTGCCATGAGATGGAAAAAGTTGAGAATGCTGCCTTAGCCCATGGGAATCCTGGGAAATTATTGAGTCAAGGAAAAATTAATCAGATGAGTGTTTTAAAATGAATTATGGTCACTGAAGGATGGAGTCAGCATGTTTTAGATGTTACATGAAATAAATACTGGTATTATCATGGGTCTCAGTTATTATGGTCATTATAAACAAATGGGAGCAGTTGTGTTTCAATAAAATCCTATTTGTACAAACAGGCAGAGGTCTGAATTTGACCTCTAGGATCTCAACTCAGGGATTCTAATAAATCAGTAATAATCTGAAATCAGCTACTATGGTTCTTCAAACACCTGCCCCAGCATAAAAACCATTTATAGCACACTAATAGCCTCTGATTATACCAAAATGGTAATACGAAAAGGGGTTTTTTCGGTCTATTAACTGGATCCATTCAAACCAGAGACAGATCCCAGCCATACAGGATCAACTCTTTACTCTTCCAGCTTCCAGAGCAGGTATCTAGGCAGTGCTCTGTATATGGGCTGCACTTATGGGAGAGAGAGACTGCAAACCAATGACTCACACACCCTCTTCCCCACTCCACCGGCCCAGCTAAACCACGGAACCAGCTTTCAGTCTCTGCTTCTTCGTGTGACATATGGAATCAACTGCTGATATGCCCATGACTGGTACTGGCCAATTACAGGGGAAGCAACGTCACCAGAATGGCTCCCCAGCTTTCCAGGACTTGACATGCACTATAGCACCTGGTTCAACCCCAGCTGTGGGTGCCCAGAGATGGCAACCAGGGAGAAAGACAAGCTGTCGCGTTGTAAAGAACAAAAACCAGTTATCCACCTGAGAACTTCTAGGAGAAGATGCTGGTAGACAGTGCTTGCCGTTTCCCCTCTTAGTGCAGTGGTTCTCCAAGGCGGGGAGGAGGCACTTTGGCCCTCTATATCTGGAGGCATTTTTGATTGTCACAACTGGGGAGGTGCCACTGGTATCCAGTGGGTACAGACACCAGAGATGCTGCTAAACACCCCACAATGCACGAACAGCCCCCCACAACAAAGGCCTACCCAGCCCCAAATGTCAATGGTGCCTAGGGAAGCTCTGACTTAGGGCCTCACCACGTGATGATCCCAATGCCTCAAGCACACAAGCACGGTCCAATTAAATTCCAGGAACTCAGCTCCAAAGACCATTTTGATTGACGTGTCAAGCTAATTAGATGACAGAAAAATAGCAATGTGAGTTAAGACTTATCGATGGTGCCTGTGTGGTTATTCCTTTGTTGGTTTTGGAAAAAAAGAATTACTTTGTTAAGGGTCATCTGTAAAGGAAGGAAGAGAGCGTAAGTAATTTCTGAAGTTTCGTCAAGCTCCAAAGTCCTATGATTATAAGCATGTAAGATGGTTGAAATTCTAACAGACTACTCTAGGGGGTTGGTAACTTTCCGAAAAACATAACGTCTCCATGAGGCTGAAAAGCTGAGACCAGATCACTGTCCTTTAGAATGTAGAAGCTTCCTACCCTATGAGATATGGAGCACAACACACAAAATAAAAATAGTCGAGACTGGAGAAACTGAAAGTCTATGTTTACCATCCGGGGGCTTCTTCCTTCCCATGGAAAACATTTGATAGACTGAGATAAACAGGAGGAAATCACTACTGAACTATTCGCCTTTTCCCCCAATGTGGAATACACTGAACCAGAAACTTGCAAACAGCATCTGTTTTACTTGTTACACACTGGTAGTACAACTGGCTTTATTTATTTTTTTCTGGAAGTTTGCTTATAATATTTAGGAAATAGTATTACAGAAGATCAAAGTCAATGAGTAATTTAAAAACACACCCTCTAAAAATGACCTAATTGTTTTACAACATAGGCTTTCAAAATGGAGTTTCCTTTTATTAATCCATCAGATCAAAAAAGGTGGTGTTTCATTTAGACATAGTAAGAGCCAATGCTTACAGACACTGCCAAATCTTGAAGGAATAGTTTAAAAGCAGACAGTGTGATCATTCAAATAGTAGGCACTGGAAGAGAATTTCCACATTGTATGTTAAGAGAAACCATTTTCTCCTTACCAAAAAAAAATATGTAAAGTTAAAAACTAACCAAGTTTCCTAGATCCTTTCAAAAAGAAAAAATATATAATGTAAAACTGAGTATGATTTCCTGTGTTTGAACCTACGCTTCCACCTGTTGTACTTCTCCAGGAATCACCATTTGAACTCCACATACCTCAGAGAACATTCCTTGATTGGGTCCCAAGATGGAACACCAACCTCTTCTCTCACCCGACCCCATTCCTGTATCTCATTTGCATTATACCTCAGGGTCTCAAACCCTGCGGCCACTGAAGTCTCCACTCAATGACTAGGCTTGTCACTAAACAATGACAGGTCATCCCACAGACCAAGTCCATTCCAATACTCAGTGACCGCAGGAGAGCTGGGAAGCGGCTTCCCTAAAACATGGTATGATCCAAATTTCATTTGTGATTTCTGTTTTATACTCATGTACATGTGTTTGTGTAAGTACTTTGTGTCTATACATATTTGTATATATATTTTTATGTGCACATATAAAGTATCAGAAAGGTCTACACTGAAATGTTAATTGTGGTTATTTCCTAGCATAGATTTAAGTGATTTTTACTTTCTCTTACTATTTTTTTTTTGCTGGTCTCAGCTTCCAACCTTTTCTGCATTAAGCGTAACTTTTGTCAAAAGAAAAATTAAGTAAAATTCCAAATGTGGGTTTCTGTGTGTGTGTGTTTTTACTCAACCTCATTTTAGAAGGATTTATGGCACCTGACAAAAAAAGCAACAAGTACATAAAGATTTCTTTTGAAGTAAGGGCACTTAGAGACAAGGGCAAGAAACTCTGAAAAAGCCAAAGGTTAAAGCTATCAGCCAGCATGCAGCCCTAACGTCCCACATACTGGCCGAGAGAGACAAGCACTGGCTCTGCGTTTTTTGGCATCCATAGGACACTCCTTCCCAACCTCCTACCTCAGCCCACCGGTTCTAATTAAGTTTTGTTTAGGGAAAGATAATGAGGATACTTTTCTACACGTCCTGATCACACTCCCAGATGAGACCATGCAGTCCAGAAATGTGGGGGGGGGGGGGGCTGCAAATACAGACAGCAGAATGCGAACCGCCTGCCCCATTGCTCCTGGGGCTGAGTGTCAGTGTGTGCAAGAGCTGAGAATCTCCCAAAGTACACCGCGTTAACCTTCCAAAAGTGTCCCTCTGGGTGCAATTCACTGCCACAAAGGCGGTGGCAAGGGACACACTCACTCCATGACAAGACCGAGCCTGAGAGCCCCCGGGGTCCTTTCGAGGCAAAAGCACACTTGATGCAGAGGCCCCAGCAGCGCAGCGCTTACCGTAGGCTGTCATGACACCGGCGTATGGCCCGTCCACCACATTCCTGTTTTCTTCTGCCAGTGCCTTGATGTACCTCTTGCTGAGGTCCAGGATCTGCTCACGCAGCATGGAGCTGCTCTCAGGCTGAGTTCGCTGCTGGATGGTAAAATGCAGGAGCATCATACCCCAGATAAAGCCGAAAGTCACGAGGAAAAAGCCCAGCTTCTGCGAGGACAGCTTCCACGGAGCGAAGAGAGCCATTGCTGTCCGGCAACTTCACCTGCCGACGGCTCCTACAGCGCAGAAGGGAGACGCGAGTTCATGGTGGGCCCGGCCGCCTCACTCCGGCTCCTGCGTCGGCCGATCTCCTCTCCTCTCTTCCATCCTGCTGTGGGGGGGAGGAAAGTTAGCACAGCGGTTATGGCAAAACACGGGAAAACAAACCCGAGCCCTGTTTCCACCCAAATAACTCGAAAACGTGAACTTCCTTTTTCTTCGTTTGCTGATTCAGTAGCCTGTTATGATTCGAGATCTGTAAGCTAAGAGGGGAAATCTGGCTGGGCGACAAAAAGCTGTACAAATACGGAGGAGGAAACGTGTGTCTGAGTGTGTTAGCAGGTGTAGCAGGGCTGTTCCAGTCTGGACCCGGTCCAAAACAGGAAGCTTGTTTTGCAAGGTGGTGAGGAGATGGAAGTGGTATTTCACTGAATGTCAGCAGAAACCCAAGTGAAGGGTGGAGTCCTATCTCCACCGGGCACTTTTGTGCAGCTGTAAGGTGAGCTTTGCAGAGTCATTGTTGCATGCTCTGGCAAGGATTAGAGCATGCAGCTGGAGAGGTGAGCAAGAAAGCGGATGCCCCCTCAGGGGTGATCGGACAAGGAAAGGGGAGAGAGTCCCCACATTACTTATGCATGGCCAGCTCTCATGAGCAGTATCTAGAGTCAAGCTGACTCTCTCGGGGCCACCAGGTGGCCTCTCCCAGGCACCAGCGCACACAGGCTATGCCAGGGGCACCCAGTGGTCTTTCCGTTCTAGCTATCGTGAGTGAAAGCTGCACCGCGTCTCACTTGCACACTTCAGCACAGGAAGTGTGGAGCACACAACAGCCCGCTTTTCTATGCCTGTTTCACTCACACCGCGTGGCAAAATGAGGTTAAAGTGCACAGTGTCCTTTGCCCATCACGTCCTAAGGACTACAAGTGTTAAATCAGTATGTTGTACACCAGAAACAATTATACTATTATATGTCAACTGTACTTAATCTACAAAACACACACACACACTACACATATAGTTTCCATACTAATAAAAGATCCTATCTGGTATCAGCACACACTGGGCCAAGGACCTAAATCAAGGCTTCAGAACAAAAAGGGCTGAAGCGCAGGTTGCAAATAAGTTACAGGTAGGCTAAGATAGCCACTCCTTCAACCAGAGTCCTGGGCCCAAGAACCAGCCAGCTTACAAATGACACTATTTTCTAAGTGGGCGCAGGGAAAGGCTGAGCACGGGTCTCCTGTGGGGGACTCACCCAGCATGTATCACAGTGTGAACGCTTCAGCTCAAAGGATTCTGCTTCTTAAACAGCCTAAGAAGAAACAATAACGGAACTCTGGAGCTATTAGCTTTCAGAGTCTGCCATGCAGCGAACCCATGCTGATCTTCCTCTTTCCCTGTCTTTCTCTCACCCATCAACACAGTCATCAGAGTGAATAGTACCACTACTAACACTAACTGTAAATAATGAATAAATTCCACATAGGTCCCACGCATTGTGTCTTAGCTCACTGAACTCTTACAAGAGTCCCATATGTTAAGAACTGTTAACATTACTATGTCTGTTTCAGAGAAGAAAAGAAAGACATAGGGAGATGCACTTAGCAAAGGCCAGCCAGCTGTGCAGCAGAGGACAGATCATGCAGGGACAGCTCAGGAGTCAGTAAACCTGACCCTGCTGTCCTACCCTGCCCCTCCTCACCCACCAACCTGCTTATCCAGGGCTGAGAATGGCTTGTATGTGCTGAAAGGTTGCGAAAAGACGTGACAGAAATCCTATGTAGCTCAAAAGCCTAAAATGTTTACTACTGGGGTCCCACACAGGAAATGGTAGAATAGCCAGGTCAGAAGACAGTGGTCTAAACCGGCAGACCAGGAGGGAGCCTCATAGGCTGGAGCCATGGGAAAGTGACCTGTTGCAGGTGGGGCTGGGGGAAGGGCTAGGTCTGGATTGTCAGTGTGGGGGGAGCAGTGTCAGTGAAGACAGGAGAGCCTGAGATGATCAGCAGCGTTGATCATCTTCATAGAAAATTCCAGGCCAGCGGTTTTCAAAGTGGCGTCTCTAACTCAGCAGCAACAGGAGCAAAAGTGAGACATGCAAACCTCAGGCCCACTGCAGACCTCCTGGATCAGTACCTGGGGACAGGGGGAGGGAGAGAGCAGCCTGTGCTCCAAAAAGTCCTCCAGGTGATCCTGACTCCTGCTCAAGCCTGAGAGCCCCTGGTGCAGGCAAGGGCTGCCACCATCATGCCGTGGCACCACACTGCCGATACAAGGCGGCCTGAACTTGTCTCGCACTAAATCACCGACGTAAGTTCCTCTGTGCCATCCGCAGACTCTGCATTTGCTGGTCTGCTGTCACTGTAACCCTGCTGATCATCTCAGGCTCTCCAGTTTTCAATGACACTGCTCCCCCCGCACTGACAATCCAGACCTAGCCCTTCCCCCAGCCCCAGCCCCAGCCCCACCTGCAACAGGTCACTTTCCCATGGCTCCAGCCTATGAGGCTTCCTCCTGGTCTGCAGGTTTAGGCCACTGTCTTCTGCCCTGTTCTACCATTTCTTGTGTGGGACTCCATGAGATCCTACAAGGGACTTCCTCGAAACCTTTTCAGAGAAGGACACTGATGACAGGGGCTCCAGAAAATAGCCACTGACTAAGTGAATGAGTCATCTGGGCACCGTGGCCCTTTGTTCCTCCCCTTTAAATGAAGACCAGCTGGACAGCACCTGCTGTCCCTGCTTCCTCCATCGGTTCGAGAAGTCTATGCTGAGCGCTGGGGCCACCAGGCTCTGGGGAACGAACGACTGTGACAGGGTTCCTGCCCTCCAGGGGCTGTCTAGAAGCTGTTCCCCTAACTGGGTGCTACCCCAGTTCCTGAGGAAGTAGCTGTACTTTCTCTTTGGTAACTCTCACCAGCGAGTCAATTCCACCCAAGGGCTGCAGGGATTTTCCTAGAGCAAATACAAGAGGTGCTCTACCAAGAAGGCAGCCTGGTGTTCTACCAACAAACCCAAATACTGGCAGGGATTACCTGTTCCCATTCAGAGAAGAAGTCATGCTCTGCTTCCCCCATTAATCTCCTGAAGATACTGCTCAGAGTTGCAGAGTTTAAGCAAAGGGAAGGCCAAGGGCCAAGGGCTGGACAAGGGCTTCAGTAGAAGGTGACAGGCATCTCCGCTATAGCCTCTGCCACAGCCTCGGGAAAGAGTTGGGACCACCCAGGTGGTGTACTCAAGAGGGCAAAATAAAAAAGGTCAGGAAACCCAGCCAAGGTTAAATCACTCCAGCTCAGAGTGATACAGATTTGAAGTGAAAATCCCTATCTCTAAGAGTTTAGAGCACAGCTCTGATTACTGCAGGGCCCAGATTATAAGTGACTACATAGTGCTAGGAATACTCTTTTTTTCCGGTGGAATCTACAGTTTGAAATAACAGCAACCATGTTAGCATACAAGCAGCACACACAGAGAATTAGATTCATCTAAACAATTCCTTTTAAAGAGACTGAATTTTAAAAGACTTTTCAAAATCATTATTCGAGACACCCCTATCTTCTACAGTAATAAGGGGCAGCAATCCTCACCAGAGGGTCCTGGTGTCATAAAAAGACCTAATGATGATCATCAGTAATGACCACACAATTAATCAAGAGGCCGCAGAGCAAGAGTGATTAAAAAGGGGTCTGTCAGGCCAAGAATCTGCCTGCCTCCAGACCTTCCAACAGCTGGAGCCTTTAGCCAAGTGGAGCTGACAGGCACAAAAGGACTAGACCGTATATCTCAGAAGGCTGTGTTGCCAGCCAAAGCGATGACAGCCCAGGGCCGTGACTTCATCTGTTCTCCTCCAAAAAGGAGTTTGCACCGAGTCTGTTTGCAGTGAGTTAAGCTTCCAGATCAGTCACTGCCATTAACGGCCCTAACATGCATTCCCTCTATTCCTACACTTCCTAAAAGAGCAGCGTTCACTTCCTTCTTCCCCCATTCACTCCTCAACACGGTATCTGGCTTCCACCTTTCCAAACGTGGCCAAAGATCTTTGGCAAGGAAATGTGTCAGTTCTCTTCATTCAGAATAAGGGCACGTGAAAAGCTAGTTGCTCAACATCAACAACCATTAGGGAAATGCCAGTCAAAACCACGATGACATGCCAATTCTCACTCATGAGCATGGCTGTAATTTAAAAAGTCACATAAGAACAAGTGCTGGCGAGGGTGCAGAGAAACTGAAGCCCTGTGCACTGCCGCTGGGGGGGGCATACAGAGTACAGCTGCTGCGGAAAGTAGTTTGGCAGTGCCTCAAATGGTTAAGGCCACACTGACTCCATTTACATGAAATGTCTAGAACAGGCAAACCGAGAGAGACAGCAAGTACAACAGCAGTAGTTTAGGACTCGAGGGGATGGGGTACTAGGAGGTGACAACTAAGGCGTGTGGGGTTTATTTGGGGGGGGGTAAAGTGTTCTAAAATTTGTGGTGATGGATGCACAATTCTGTGGACATATTAAAAGTCACTGAATTACACACTTTAAATGGGAGAACTTTACGATATGCGAATCGTATCTCAATAAAGCTGTTATGGGCAGAGAGAGAGGGCGGGGGGAGAGAAAGCTCACCTCCAAAGTTGGGGGTGGGGGAGGAGCTGTACTTGGAGGTGGGGAGAGAAGCTTCCTGGGCCCATCGAGGACCCACCCCTCCCTCATTCCCCACAGCACAGCCAGGGCCAGGCTATACCATTACTAAGGGCTGACCAACAGAAAGAAGTCACACAAGAGAATTTGCTACCAGCTCGGCAGACAGGGCTGCTCTTACAAGCTCTGGAACAGCCTCACAGGCCACCCATCAGATGGCTCCTGGCCGGCCTTGATACCAATTTCCCAAACCAGCTGAGCACACCCTAAATAAGAGCCCCTTCCCAAGGGAGTGAAAACCAGACTGATGAGGCAGTTCCTTCAGGTGCCCAGCCAATGCCCCGGTTCTTAAATCAGGACCTCTCTCCTCAGAGGATGAATGAGGGGGGGAATGCCTGTTCCTTCAGGAGCAATGCCGACCCCAACCACACTGATTTGACCTTTCCAACAGCCCCACAGGACAATCCCGTCACCACTTGCTGGTCCAACACGGGACGGTACTGCTCTGCCTTAGCACACCTCTTCTGTCCTGACCACGCACCACCCAAACTACTTCACATCTGTCTTCCCCTCATCCAAAGTCTGCTCTGCTCATCCTGCCACCTTGGGAGCCCCTCACCCCCCAATCTCACACTGGACTCTACTGCATCAAGCACCCCAGAAAGAGGAGAGCTCATCCTCTGCACTCACAGCAGGCTGCTCCAGAGAGCTTCTTACCTTCGTCTCTCTTATGGGGTCTGTAAATGCCCCAAAGACAGGCAATGCCAGGAACGGCCATGCCTTGCACACAGTGGGCGGGTAGTTAAGCATTTGCGAGATGAAGGACTGGATGGTGGAAATGAGATGAACACAAATAAGCCGTGACTGCCGAGGCCTCGTTCAGGTGTGAACCACAAAGAATCCGGCTCTCTGAGAATAGCTGAACCTTACCGGTTGCGAGTCCTGCCCCTAGGATCTAGCCACATAACAGTGAACAGTCACTGTGCCCTTAAACAGATGTGCTTAACTACAGCGGTTATGGTGGTAGAGGGGTATTCAAGGGAGAAAGGAGACGCAAAAAGCTCCGGAAAAAAATTCTAGAAGGGGCAGTGATTAAGGAACAAAAACGTCCAAGGCAGAGAATGAATGAGACGGGAAACCAGTGGGAACCTTCGATGGAGGCCACGCCTTTCATTGCTGGTTATCCAAGACGATCAGAGGAGCACCGGAGGGTGGTGAGGACGAGCTGAAAGACCCCTGCACCCGAGGCCTGGAAATCTTTGATCTACAGCTCATTCCCCCCGTTGCCCTGTGTGATCCTAGTCGAGTCTGTCTTAGTTTCCACATGTATGAAATGAGGAAAGCTGAAGAGCCACAGAACACTGTTAGAGCTGGGTGGGGAGGGGGGTTTTCAAACTGCTCCAAAGGACTTCAGGGTTCCCAGAGATGTTTCAGGATTTCCACAAATGTTTTAACTTGATTTTTGTTTTTATTTAAATTTTATTCTTTTAAAAAAATCTTTTAGGAAGTTTTGCATACCAAATGTTAAGATACCAGGGACAATGAATATATGATCAATTTACACTCTAGAGATTCAGAAGAAAACTTCCCTAGCTACTTCTCTATGTGGAATCTGAACTTTGAATTTCTATGTTATTTTGGTCAGGAAATTAATGCTTGGCAGTGGTCTTGTTTACTTACTTGTTTTATTAAATTCGGGTCCATGTATCTCCGCACATAAAATTGTACAACAGAGAACACTATGGGTGATTAAATGCTAGATGAGAGTCAATCGTAAATTATAAGTTTCAGAGACTCATTTGACTTCCTTATTACAAGAAGTAACAACAGTCTTCAGATAGTGTTAATGATTCGACCTTGAAACAATTTCCAAATTCATTTCCAGCCTCTGTATCAATTTATATTAAGAGCAATGTGAGCGCTTGAAAATTGTTTTAAAACCATCACCATGTGCAATCAGGATGAATCTGAGTTTCCACCACTGCGCACCTGAAATGTGGTATATAAATCAACTTTGAAATGACTGCAGGTATATCTTACCAAACTTACTGGAGCAACTCGCTTGCCTAATGAATGACTTTGGAAGGAAATATGATGAATTAAAATGTATAATTTTAAAAATACAGACTTTATACAGCCTGGAAGACATCAGATTTTGCTCCAGAAAATAATAACCAAGTACAAAGTCTCAATTTACAGAGAAGGACACTGAGGCCCAGGGAGTGTTCTGTTGTCCAGTTAGAGTCAGAAACGAACCAGTACTCAAGTCCGCTCAAGCCTAGTCCTGCTTCCTAATATGATACAATCTCCACCAAACCAAGCTGCACCTACCAGCCACCTGCAGAAACTCCAAACCGAAGAGGCTCATCCACGTCAAACACAAAGCAGAAACCACAGGCTGGTGACTTTAAGGAGCTCTGCGTCCAATGCAATGTCCCAGCTACCTCGAGGGGTTGAGAGAATCAACAGATAATAGAGAGAAAAATACACATTTACAGAATTACTGGTATAAGGGAGACAGGTGGTCTGGGGGGAAGATTCTTGCTCGAAATATGCTTGTCTTCTGTTGTTAAAAGGATAAGGCGAGGAGGAGGCAAAGACTAGCAAAGCAGCTTTTCCCCCAAAGACAGTACAGTCCGGAAAAGAAGCTGAGGTTGGTTCTTCACTCATGTGCGGCCTGGACACACAGGCCTGGTGCTGCCAACTTGAAACCAATCACAGAGCCTGCCTGGCCACAGCCCCAGCCGGGACTGTGCCTCCTTCAAGGCTGCAACAGCCACGGGGGCCCCCTCCCATCCTAGCGAGCAGAGGAGCCCAGGGCCCATGGCAGTGCCAGGAAAAGTATGAACAGGGGACCTTCCTTTCTACTTCCATGACTTGGTCCCATGACGAACGCCACAGCTTTTCTCTATAAACAGGAAACACAGTCTAGGTGAAACAGCCGGTTCTCTCTAGAACTGGGTCTTATTTTGAGTCACTAGCTGAAAGACACTCGCTGAAACAACACGCCTTTGGTATTCTTAGGGAGGCTTTTTTTTTTCCATTTACTCTTATCCTGCTTCATTATTAACCCTATAAACTGCTGGCAGACCTGGTCTCATGCACGAGCGATGCCTGTGTTGTGTTGTGGGGAGACCTTTTTAATGTCTGGGGTTTTAAAGGGTCCAGTCTCTTTTATATTTGAAGTGACCAAACCACAAGAGGCCCTGAGTTTTCATTCATTAGGCTACATCTGCATCCTTAGTGTTGGCAGGGAAAGGAACCCTCCACCCCCCGGAGTGGGTATTGGGCTCACAGGTACAAGGCCCACTGAGTGTAGTTTAGAGCTCCATAGCCGGTCAATAGCAAACCAAGTGTCCGAATGCCGTATTAAGGCTAATGACTCCGTATCCAGAACAGGCCCTCCTTCCTGCCCTCTGCCTGCTCCCACCCCCGCCTCGGGTGACTTCGCAGACAGCCGTCTCCACTAGAGGGTGCAAGGGGAAGGGAAAACAGTTGGAAGGGAGTGTTTGCCGCTTTCATTCTGACTTGGCCTCCTGGGTGTGCATGTTACTGGCAGGTAGACAACGGGCAAAGGGGACAAAGGAGTGAGAAAGAAGCTGTGCTGCTGGATCAGATCAGATCTTCACACGCTATGTCAGTTTCACCCGCAAGGCCCCTAGGTTTACTCACAGCTGAAAGAATTTCCCATCAACAAAAAATGAAACCGTAGCCAACTCCAAGAATTGTGAAGACACTAAACAAAAACAAAAAGCACGGGTCCCTAAAAAATGAAATGCACATTGTTAACCTAGGGTTTTTCATTCCTTGGCACAGCTGGCCTCTGAAGCCAGATAATTCCTTGTCGCAGGGTTGGCCTCTGCATTGCTGGACATTCAACAGCATCCCTGCCCTCTAGCCACTAGATGCCATGAGAACCCTCCACCCCCAACTGCGGCAATCAAAACTGTCTCCAGACACTGCCAAATGTTCCCTACAGGATAAAAGCACTGGGTTGAGAACCAATGTTTGTACCAATCGGTAGGACCTTACCCACTCCACAGGAAGGAGTTCAGAGAAGGTCAGCCCGTAGGACTAGACTGCAGAGCAAGGAGAGGGTGAACTCAGGAGTCAATCAAAGGCTTGAAGATGAGCGGGCCTGAAGCCCTGTGCTAAGGCCAGAGGCCACGGAGAGATGAGGGGGGACCCATTCTGGACACTGTCATCTGTCAGTCATGTTGGGAATCTTATGTTCTCCCACATCCTTCAGTGACACTATCCTGGCACCAGCTGAGGAGCTCATTCCCAGGCCGTCTGTGCCCCATTTACTAATTAGTATATACGGCACTGGGGCTCTGCTCCACAAAGATCCTAGTCCATAAAATCAGCAGGTACGGAGAAGGTGGCTTGGAGAAGACCAAATCCGGATGATGCTCCATCAGGCAGTCTGAAAGGGGAAAGGACTGTCACCTGGCTCCCAGCCCAGGAAACCATGAACACGAATCGTGACAGGTCGATAATGACGAAGAGGAAGGAGAGGGATAGTCTGCGAAGAGATCAGAGTGTGTAAATTTGTTAGGTGGAGCTCCCCAGTGCTCAGTGGAAATGCTCAAAAGATTGGCTTTCACTCAGAGCCAAAGGACAGTAAAGCCACAAAGGAATTTTATGATGAGTACAAAATGCATTTTTTCTCTGACGATCAGACTTCTGGCAATTCTATCTAGAAAATACCCATGAACAACAAGAGGCCCAAAATGGCCCTAATAAAAGGGGGAAAAAGTCGCAAAGATTGTCAAAATTATTTCCAAAAAATGGGGCAATGCTCAAGATAAAGCTCATTATTCAAAAAGTGCTCCCTGAAAGTCACAATTCAATCGATCATGCCACCGCCAGGACCCCCTCCCTCCACCTGGAGCGGACACAGGCTGGGTGCCGCCTGCCCCGTGAGTGCTCCCGCTGCACTGTCTGCAGAAATGGGACAGCCCACCAAGCACCTGACTTGATAAAGACCACCAGGCTTAATTTTCTTTAAAACTAGCTACTCAGCAACAAGGTGCGAACATACACACACAATCTGAGGTGGCCACTCAGAGCCTTATCACATTTAATCCTTATAATTTCCCATCACTTCTTAAAATGGGGCTCCAGTAAATGTACATGGAGCGCAAGGACCCACACTTGGCAGACCCTGGTCATAATGTCTCAGCTCTGAATTTTCTTAGGGAAGGACTCAGCCATCGAACGCTGGTTGACATGCTTACTTGCCTCCCACTTTATACACCCAAATGCTTGGGTCAACCTGACTGGAATCTGGTCACAGCCCTTGGATTACACAAATGATGAATTAACTCCAGCTACCACGGAGCATCTCAGGAGAGTTGCCTGCTCTCTGAGTTAAGGAGTGACTGAACTGGGGCCTCTCAACCCTGATGCACTTCGGAATCACCTACGATCCTTTTTAAAACATATAAATACCCAGGTCTCATACCAGAAGATTCTGATTCACTTCACCTGAGGTATGGTCCAAGCTGGGGTATTCTTATTTATAAGCTGCCTAGGTGATTATAATACACAGCTAGACATGAGAATACATCCTTGGGAAGATGTTCCTTTTATCAACTCTATGGGTCCTATCTAGTGAGACTCAAAATGTGATCTATTCCAATATTTCACAAGGTAAACTTTCTGCTCTCCACAAATGTAGATCCACTGGCTTACAAGACAATCCATCTGCAAGGTACACTGGTTTTCTCCGGCAAGAATCACAAGCTGGTCTTCTCAGGCCAGTGCCCAAGGAGCCCTGCCCAAGGAAGAAGATTTTCAGGAAGAGCTAGTCCACTTCGAAGCCCTGTCAGATCACCACCACACGTGGAAGACTTGCTGAGGATCACGCTGGACTGTTAGGGCTTTTATTAACCTCTCCTTGGCACCTGGCTCCAAAAATGAGCAATTATTTGAGGCTAACCTAATGGCATCAAAGTGTACCAACACTTCTAGTACCCAGCACCTCTGTAAGCATTCTACACAAACTCTAGTCTGGGAACCAACAGCATTGAGATGACCTGGTAGATTGTTAGAAAGGCAGAATCTCAGGCCCAACCCCAGACTGAAGAGATCAGAACTGGTGTTTGTAACAAGCTCCCCAGGTTATTTGTTTGCACATTAAAGCTCCACAGCTTTTTAGCTTTTTATCCAGGATAGTGAGAATGAGGACAGATCAGATGCTAATTTCCAGCTGAGAATGACGGAGAATACAGCACAACTCCCTGCTTTTCCTAAGGAGCACAGAACCTAGCTGTGGCATGACTTCTGAATGGGGTGGATGCATGTCAGTAGGAACAGCTGTCTCGTGGACACGCCCAGCTACTGTAAGACGTGCGAAACTGAGATGTGAAGGATGCTGCAGACCGCATGGGCTTATTGCTGTCAACTAGGACTGCATCTAAGACAACTGGCTGTGCTTTCCAGGTTCAAGGCTTTGATCCATTAAGCTAAAATCAAAGACAGGGTTTGGATACGCATCTTCCAACTTTTAACTCTGTGATAGCACGTCACTCCATACAGCAAGTTACCCCATGCAGCTTCCCACCACATACTCTGCACTGCTCACAGACAGACATTATCGGCGGTTTACTGAGTCTTTGTTGTTTTACAACTGCTGAAATGCTCACTTCCAGCACCTGTTTAACAATCACTACTACTCTCCCAGTTGGCTTCAAAGTGAAACAGCCTCGACTGAGGTGAGCATCTTGATTAGGTGTCTTAATTTTGTAGAAGATGATGTCAACCAAGGAAGTTTCTGGAAATGCCTCTATTCTGTTATTTTCCCAGGCACATAACGACTTTATGGCCATTAAAAGCTTTTTGAAGCCTTGCTGAAAGAAACTATATTTGAAGGATGACTTAAGGGGTACAAAATCCAAAATCCATCCATTGTTCTAGAATCTCAGATCGACTTTGGTCCAACCTTTCGTGATAAATGAGCTCATTTATCATCTCTCTCTCTCTCTCTCTCTCTCTCTCTCTCACACACACACACACACACACACACACACTCCTTAGGAACTTTTAAATCATTTCTTGATTTTTACATATACATGATAAAGATGGATTATTAAGGTAAAATTATATTTCGTTTTTGAAACAAGATATTAAAGTTTATGAAGTTCATTCATTTTGATAACATTCAAAATGATTAATGAAAAATTACTTTTTGCCCATTTAGCCTGTAACACACGGAATTTAATTCTGTAGGGAAAAGGGATGACTGGTCAACAAAATCAATTCCAAAATTACATCTTAATAGCATAAATTGGTGTGGGGACCAAATGTATATTCAAAACCAGACAGCAATCTAATTACCGGCCCTGGTATAAAAATAGACAAGAAACTGCCCAGCGCTTGGATTTTTTGCATCTGAATTTAAAAACCAACCAAATGGTTTATAAAGGGAGTACTCCTCCCTTCCTCTCTGGACACGTTTTCACGCAGAATGTGCGCTCTGTTCGCAGGAAGAAACCACAGAGCAGACTGTTTCTGCTCCTGCATCAGGGCACACAGGCCCCTGGGACAGGAAGGGCAGCCTCTAAGCTGGGTGAGGGGGCTGCTGGGTTTCCTGCCCTCAGTGGCACACTCTGTCACTCTTCCTGCTCCCCGCATATTTAATGGACAGAGCTTCCCTACCCTAGAGGGCACCCACACCACCTGGCCCCCACCTGGGCAGATGTGTGGAATCCATCTAGGGTAGGTCGGAAAGTCTTGCACCCAAGACACATCTTCCAACCCAGCTTTGTCTCTAAGAAAGCTGTCGACATACTTAATCTTCATCTGGCATCTTCTATTCCTCTAGTTCAGAACCCAGAAGGGAGAAAGGGTGTCATTAATTGGCGTCTCCAAACCCCCTCAAGTTTACTTTTCTATTTTTTCTGTTTTGTTTCTAAATATCAGGAAAAGACAAGTGGCTTCCGGCAGCTATTTTGAAAGCATTTCTCCACAAATAACACATTGCAGGTGCATGAATCTTTAATTCTAATAAATTAAGAGAGAAAAATTAATATAACAGTCACAATATTTTCCCTTTCTAAATATTGATTTTTAAAAAATACTATAAGATACGCCAAAAAAATTCTGATCAGATGAATGCAACCATGGCAGAGGGAAGATAATCTGGAGGAAAAGGCAGAATTATCAACATAATGCTCAATAATTATATTTTGACCTGAATGTTCCTAATGCATCCTGTCTTTAACCAACAGTCCATTAAGGATATAAATAAATATTTTCGTTTTAACATGTCATCCTCAAAAACCTCATGGGCTGCTAGTGCAGAGGACCCTTCTGAATGTCACAAACCACGATCTAGGCTCCTGACTGATGCTGGCAGGCTTTCACGCCCTTCCATCTTAAAGGGGATCAGAGATCGAGACCGTACATGTCAATACATATTTAATGACCCTCAAAAATAGAAATAGGAAAACAGACATTGCTGCCATTCACAATAAAAGCTCAGGGCACCCTCAAGAACCGCAGCATGGGAAGCAACAGGTAGGAAACTCCGCTCTAGATATTTCTAACCCCTGGATTTGGCCTGGCTCTGGTCCATGTCTTAGAAGAAATCTTCAAAGCAATGCATATTTACCTAAAATAGAAAGCAGTAAAAAAAAAAAGAAAGGAAAGAAGGAAGGAAGGAAGGGAAAGGAAAAGGGCAAGGGCCAGGTGAACCTGGCAAAGGTTCTGCTCCTTAGACTTCATGCATCCAGATGGACCATGTCTTTCATCATAGTACCAAGAATATTCATCTGGGCATCTGTACACCTGGCCGGGTTTTACTCATTGACACAGTAAAATGTACCTGACGTTGCTTCTCTCTCCAGGAGAGCTGCCAGGTAAAGCTCAGAGCCCAAATCATGGTCCACTTCCAGGAAGCAAACTGGTATATTTATTTTGTGTTTAAACATCATTCCTAACTCATATTTTCCTATTCTGATTTTCTCCTTGCCTCATTTTCTTTCCTTCCTTAATTTTACATGTATTCTTATGTCCCCGTGTTATATGTTTTAATCCTTTTTGGAACATATCATGGCAATAAAAAGGTAAGCAAAACAAAAAGGAACAAGACAGCTGTGGTAAGGAGACTAGTGGCCATCCAAGTAAGTCACTGTCCTCATTCCCAGAGCCTGTCACATTATATGGTAAAGGGAATTCAGGTATCAGGTGGAATTAATGGTTGCTAATCAGCTGACCTTAAAATAGAGAGATGATCCTGGATTATCCTCGTGGGCTCAAGATAATCACAGGGTCTGTAAAAGTAGAAACAGCAAAAGGGATCTCAGGAGACAGAAGTCTCTCCTCAAGAACTCTCAGACTATTTTTTTAATTTTATTTTTCAATTATAGATTACATTCAATACCCTTTTGTATTGGTTTCAGGTGCACAGCATAGTGGTTAGGCAATCATATAATTTACAAAGTGTTCCCCCTGGTATTTTTAGTACCCACCTAGTTATAAACTACATATATAGCTATTACAATCTTATTGACTATAGCCCCTATGCTGTACTTTACATCCCATGACTATTTTGTGACTACCAATTTGTACTTCTTAACCCCTTCATCACCCTTTCCACCCAGTCCCCTAACCCTGCTCCTCTCTGGCAACCACCAGTCTGATCTCTGTATCTGAGTCCATGCCTACTTTGTTTATCATTGATTTTGTTCTTTAGATTCCACATATAAGTGAAATTATATGGTATTTGTCTTTCTCTGACTCACTTATTTCAATCAGCTAGGGGTATCCATGCTGTAGCAAATGGGAAGATTTCATTCTTTTCATGGCCAAGTAATATTCCACTGTATATATGTACCATATCTTCTTTATCCATTCATCTCTTGATAAGCACTTGGGCTGCTTCCATATATTTGCTATTGTAAATAATGCTGCAATGAACACAGGGCTGCATATATTCTTTCAAATTAGTGTTTTGGGTTTCTTTGGATATACATACACAGAAGTGGAACTGCTGGATCATAAGGTAGTTCTGTTTTTAATTTTTTGAGGAATCTCATTCTGCTTTCCCCAGTGGCTGTACCAATCTGCATTCCCAACAGTGCACGAGGGTTCCCCACTCTCAACATCCTCACCAGCGCTTGTTGATTTACTGACTATAGCTATTCGGACAAGTGTGAGGTGAGATCTCATTGTGGTTGTAATTTGTATCTCTCTGATAGTTAGTGACGATGAGCATTTTTTCATGTGTCTATTGGCATCTGTATGACCTCTCTGGAGAAGTGTCTATTCAGGTTGTCTGCCCATTTTTTAATTGGGTTGGGTTTTTTTGGTATTGAGTTGTCTGAGTTCTTTATAAATTTTGGATATCAACCCCTTATTGATGTATCTTTGGCAAATACCTTCTCCCATTCAGTAGGCTGTCCTTTTCTTTTGTTGATGGTTTCCTCTGCTGTGCAAAACCTTTATTTTGATGAAGTCCCATTAATTTTTCTTTTTGCTTCCCTTGCCCAAGGAGATAAATCAGAAAAAAAGTTGCTCAGGGAAATGCCTGAGATTTTACTGCCTATGTTTTCTTCTAGGAGTTTAATGGTTTTCAGTTCTTACATTTCAGTCTTTAATCATTTTAAGTTTATTCTTGAATATGGTGTAAGATAGTGGTCTAGTTTCATTTTTTTGCATAAAATTAATTTAACAAGACAGGTTATTTGGTTTCTCCTGGTAACCTTTGGTTCTATTGTAATAGTAACAGATTAGGAATTTTAGAAGTAGGGTGACTCCCTAATAAAGATGACAGCACACACACACACACACAAAATAATTGCATAAAAGGAGAATAGTTTTGGGCCATTTAACTTAAGGGCAAGCAGCTTCAGGTACCTCAGAAGCACCTGAGAGCATAACTCTATGGTTCTAACCAAAACCAATTTTCATGATAACCCAGCATCACTCATTAATAGGATGCAATACAGACTTCTGGGATATTTCTAGAAAAATTCATACAGCTGAGTTCCTAAGTGACAATGATAGATAAATGAGGTACTAATGGGGGGCAGAGCACAGAGGGAGGGAGGAGTGTATGGTGAGATGTCAAAAGCACAGGCAGGGACAAATGTCCCATGTCCTAACCATAGTGCTCTGCCTTAGGACCCTGATACCACCAAACTCTCTGCTCTGACTGTCCCATCATCACTGCAGTAAGAACTGACAGCTATCACCTTAACACACATCCTCCCAGCCTACGAGGTAGGTGCTAAGACTGACCCCATTTGGGTGGGGGAAACTGAGGCATGAACTACTAAGCAGTCCATTCAAAGTCTCCCAGCTACCAGGTGGTATAACTGTTAGAGACCTGGGCCATCCGGATTCTGAACCACTGCTCTCGGTGCCTCCGACCTGTCAGGGGCCTGACACCCGGAAGGTCTACAAACTCGTGAGACCAATAAATGGAGCAAGTCTGAGAAAAGTGGGGAGGGGATTAAATCAATCAATCAGGCATATAATAATATGCACTTAATATATAAGAGTTGCTTTCTACTGCATGTTAGACTTTTCCCCCACTTTCATTAAGGAAACCCTGTAAGCTAGTTATTTTCAAATGAGAAACCACAGTTATGTAACAGCCACCTGGAAATTTTTCAAAAACTATAGCCCTAAGCAGAGACCTTCCTCTTCCCCTTCCCCAAATTCTGCTTTTGTCATTCTGGGCTGGGCTTCTATCTGGGGATTTTCGAAGAAAACAACTTCCCAGGCAATCCTGCAACCCCCTGCTCACACCCTCCTTGGCCCGGCCAGCCAGCCGCTGTGCTGGGAGCAGGCCTGGCTCCCACTGCCCGGAGTAGAGCCCAGAATGAACTAAGTGTGGAGCCTCACATGGGGACTTGATTTCAAAGACACGAGAAGGCACAAGTAAAATGTAAGCAGTGAGCAGAGGAATTGTGCTGTTACGGCTAGGCAGCGGGTACACAGCAAGAGGGTGAGACATACACGCCTTAAACTACAGAGCGTATCCTGAGAAAAAGGGAGATTACTAACATGTCACCAGTTCAGAAACAGAGATCCATCTTAGTAGTTCTCTTGCAATTCTATTGAAGTGACATTAGAGGGCCATTTTAGAGTATTTTCCATAGGACAAAAGCTAGACCAAAGGTCAGTGGGAGGCCAACCTGAGAGTTGAGACCCCATCAGACAAACATTCAGGGAGGGGCTCGCTGTGGGCTCTCCAGTGGTCCTACACACTGTGGAGAAAATACCAAAGGTTCCAGCGATGTCCCTGCCCTTAGAGACAGACCTCACCTCCCCAAAGCTCATACAGAGCAGTGGAGAACGCCGCTAACTCAGGGTGCTACTGGGGGAAGGTCACAGTGGGTCCCAAAGACTCGGGGCTGGAAAGAAGCCTGGGTTTCACAGAGACCCTGTGGCCTGAAACTGGTCTTCTTTCCTTCATCACCCCACACTTTCTGAGCTGCAACAAATGTCAGGTCCCAGGCAGAAATCAGCGGCATCTAAGCCCTTCCATTAAGTTTCAAACAAGAAGAAGGTTGTTATTCACCAGCTACTTGAAATTTTAATAATTCAGGATGGCCACACTCATAGCCTAGAATGGGATCCTGGGGAGGAAGGGGGAGGGGTTAGGCAAGAGATGACAGAAATTGATTTACAACAAGAGAATTATAGATGAATGAAGCTATTATGTAAAACTGTGCCCCCTCCATTTTAT
This sequence comes from Miniopterus natalensis, assembly GCF_054644295.1. Lineage (NCBI taxonomy): Eukaryota > Metazoa > Chordata > Mammalia > Chiroptera > Miniopteridae > Miniopterus > Miniopterus natalensis. The sequence goes on from NC_142088.1 coordinate 69,182,153, forward strand.
CCCTTGACTCAAATACACTAAATTCATGTTACTTGCCTCTTGTGACCACTAGATTTATAAGCCCATTAAAAATACTTTTATAATCACTCCATGCAAAAAACTATGGACATTATTATAATGATTTAAATGCCTCCGGCAGTATAGCAGGACCTGGGGGGAGTTTATTAATACCTCAGCAAAACGTGCCATGAATATACCACTGGGATATTTGCTTTTTAATAGTTCCCTGATTTTCCCAGAGAGTTCGGTTAACATTTAACTCACGTTGTGACGGCCCCAATCCGTGGGATCAGATAAGCTGTTTCCTTGTTTCCTCTGCTCCACAGTGGTTCTCTCCATCAAAACCCACCCCAGGACCAGGCTAAAGTAAAGCATTGGTTTCTCAACCTTCCTGCATCAGAATCGCCTGGGAAGATTTTTAAATGCAAATGTCAGCCCAACACCCTCCCCAAGATTATGATTCAATTGGTCTGGGTAGAAGCCGAAATAATTTTAAACACTCTCAAATACTCTAAGGTGCAGGCAGGGTTGAGAACTACTGAAAGTGTCAACCTTCTCAGAGAGATGATGACAGGAAATAAGGGGACAAAGAGGGCCAAGTATAAGGGGAAGAATGGCGGGGCCTGTGATGAACCAGTGACCAAGCAGCCCATCGTGAAAGGGCAGCCACTTCGCAGCCCCAGCCATGGGGCAATTTGAGGGAAGACAGCCTGGGGCAGTCAGATCTTCCAGTATTTCCAGGCAAGCCAGCAACCCAGAGTTTTGGATCAAATCTCTGTAAACGTTCACACTAATTTAGATTAAAAATACGTATATTCTGAGTGGGCCGAAGTTCAAAGAAGTTTGCAGTCTTGCTCACCTGCTCAGTCTCCTTCATTATAGCTTATCTGTCACTCTGTCCTACTTACCCAACCATCCTTAACTTCCTAGGCAGCTGCCTGTGTTGTTCTCAGTCAGATATTAATTCCTGGTCACCGCTATCAAACGCTTCAGACACCAGCTTCCAGACCACATGTGCTACCCAATAAAAGCCTGTGAATCAGTCACACCTAACTGCCAATCCTACAAAACTGGAAGGAACTTAAAAGTCATCGAGAGAGAGAGAGAGAGAGAGAGAGAGAGAGAGAGAGAGAGAGAGAGAGAGAGAGAGAGAGAGAGAGAGAAAGAAAGAGAGAGAGATGCAGGCCCCAGGGCCCAAAAAGTCTAAGTGAGCTGCCCAGGGCCATAAAGACTGGTGAAGGTAGGTGGCCTTCTTTGCTCCTGCATCAGCAGGGCAAGTCCCTCATCCTGGGAAACCCTCCAGGCCCAGGCAAAGCAGAATCCACGGTCGCCCTCCATGGAGGGCAAATCCACGCTGCTGCCCTTCGTGTGTCAACCCCATCGTCTGCTAATTCTGGACCCCTACACACATTTCAGCTTCACGGTTTGTTCCTTGTTAAGATTCCAACTTCTCGAAGGAAAAGATGCGAGTATTTCTGCAAATTGAGTACTTAATATTTGTTGGGAAAAGTCCTTACAGCCTCTTGATCAAGAAGGATGCCTGCTGGTGCAGTCCTTGGAAAATACAGGCATCACTGCTCAGGGAATCCCTCTGAAGGTCTTGACCACTCACCCGACCCTCCTTCTCAGCCCCCAGGAACTGCTTCACAGTCCGCTAACAGAAAGTATGAGAAAAGCAAGGGACCGAATCGGGAGAACTATCGGCCGGCTGCTGCTTCTCTCCCTGGGCCACCAAGCCTTCTTCCGACTCTAATGAGGCGAGTGCCCATCATCGGGGACAAGGCATCCAGCGTATTCTGAATTCCCCGCTCAGGGGTACACCTAAGAAGGCAGCTTATCAGCCGTGGAAAAAGCCAGCCTTTGCAGTCCTCTCTCAGGAGACAGCTTTGAAATTACTCAGGAGGGTGAGAGCAGAACCCAAGGGCCTGGCATCGATGGAGAGGTGGCCTGGTGTGGTAGTCAGGCTTGGGAATGAGATCTGGGTTCAAGTCTCAGCAGTGACATGAACTGGCCCTATGCCTCCTTTGGGAAGTTCCAGAAATGGAGATCCAGGTTGCTCATCTGTAATACGTCTAGGTTTTAATTTACAAAGGGCCTAGCCCAGTGCCTGGCCCTTGAGGGCAGTGAAGTTGTCATCTCACGAGTCCTCTAAGGAACCCCAGAGGCCTCTGGGAGTCAGGTAGGCGAGCTCACCCCACCGCCTGCCTTTAAAGTAAGGGTGGCCTCTCTCTGACTGAGCTTCCCTCTGAAGCAGAGTAGCTTCCTCAGTGCTCTTCAGTCCCTGTCTCAAGAGATGTAAGCAAATTGGTCTGAAACACAGGAAACACAGGCGCATGTCAGCAAAATGTCACCGCAACTGCTAAGTGCAAAGAATTTCTATCTTGTCCATCAGTTTTGATGCGGATACCAGGCAGAGCTGAGCCACTGAGCCCGATTCCCAGGACCAGTAAATATCGCTACTTCAAAGAACATCCTAAAAGTCTGAAATCCATTCCACTGAATTCATTATAACGCAGCATAATATTCCATCTCTCAGAGCAGAACTACACTTTATGATCACTGCATGGAGCCATTCCCTAGTAGATGCTGTATTTTAGAATTATGGCCAAAACCCAACAACGAAACAAGCCCCGTGCCCTGGTGTTTTACGACCTAAACAAAGCAAGATTTACACATGCCCGGGAAACAATTCACACTGACATAATTTTAAATTAACTGTATCTGAGATCCAAGAAGAATAAATGTCTGTACTATTCTTCTAGCATAAAACCTGTTATGGCAGTTCCAACTTTTTATGTAAGAAAGTTATGACCTTAGGTCACTAGATAGAATTACATTGCTCAAATCTATGCTTGGCAAGCTCTTTGGGGTATAATCCACTTTATAAGAATAAACAAGTGGTAGCTATCAAAATCTTATACACACTCACATACAAACACCACCACCACTCCCAGAATCAAGAATGTCCATCCCATTCCCAAATTAAAACCTGTCTGGATTAAGTCAAGAAAAACCCAAATGTTTATGTAAAAGGACATGGTCCATTCTAACCTGGGAAGAGAATGGGCATTAAAAAGCATTACTTAGCCCAGCTGGTGTGGCTCAGTGGTTGAGCATCGACCCATGAACCAGGAGATGGAGGCTGGATTCCTGGTCAGGGCACATGCCCAGGTTTCGGGCTCGATCCCCAGTAGGGGGTGTGCCGATCAATGACTCTCTCACTACTGTTTCTATCTCTCTCCATGTCCCTTCCTCTCTGAAATCAATAAAAACATACATACATATATTTTTAAAAAGCATTACTTAGATATGTAGATTACCTAACAGTAATGTATCATTGTTAATTTCCTGGTTTTGATATTGTGAATACACTATTTGGGGGAGCTGGGTTTGTGGGCCTTTCTGTACTCTTTGCAACGTCCTGTGAAATAATTACTTCAAAATAAAAAGCTATTACTTATTGGGTATCTTTCTGTTTGGCCATATTTTTTATGATTCAGAAACCAAAACCCCCTGCCCAGTGCCCCCTTTCTACTTACGTGTGGAGGATGGGACCACACCTAAATACTGCGAGAAGGGTCAACAGATTCTGGAAAACCTCCCGCGTCAACGAGAACCACTGCTCGGAACAAGGTAAACCCCTGGAGACGTCCAAGAGAGGAGGGACGTCCGCCTCCTCCTGGCTGCTGTGCAGAGGGTTTGAGGGGCGGTGGCTGGAGGCCAGGCGGCCAGCGAGCGGTCACGCAACGCGGGTGAGCAGCGAGTCAGAGAAAGGTCTCGGCGGGGTGGCAGCCGCACCGTGGGCAGAGGCCAGGAGCCGCAACCGTTTAAGGGATCAAATCAGCTGACAACAATGACTCACTGAAGGGAACCGGGAGGAGTCCCTCAGGACCGCTGGGCTTTCCGTGTGGGCAGCTGGGGAAGCGCTGTGTGTCCCTCACCAAGACGGGACAACGGAGGAGCCGGCGGGCGACAGGGAGAAGGCTGCCTGAAGGTTACACAGGGCGACGGTGCCACATGACAAGCCGCTGCCCAAACAGTCTTCCTCGTGAAACTGGGGGTGAAGTACCGGGAGATGCCCAGCTTCCTCCCCGGCGAGAGGGGGGCCCGGGTCAGACCATTCCCACGTCGGCCGCACACCTCGGCGCTCGACTGCACACGCCGCCACGTGGGGAGGGTCCACCCGGCCGAGCCGCCCCCAAGGGGCTCCTGGATTGCAGCATTCTTCTAAAACAATGAATGCCACAGGAAATCCGACTTAATTTTCTTTTTCAGAATTGAATAGCCTAAAGCGAATGTCCTCACACTTTTTCTTACTTGTAAGGAGTACAGGTTCCTGGGGAATGGGGAGGCGCCCCCACTCAAACATTTCCTGAGGAGACGGCCACAGCATCAAGTTTCACTGGAAATGCATTTCCTTGAGGTGGAGAATTAGAATTCCAGGAAACCCTTAAACCAGAGGAACATTCCTAGGGTAAACTACCAAGAATCATGAAGGGTAGAGGGATCTAAAAATACCTTCTATTTCTCTCTCTCTACCTAAGGGAACCCCTTCTACAGATCACTGGCTCTCAGAAATCAGCCTCTTCACCACACGCTCCAACCTCCACCCCAACCTCCACCTAATGGAAGGACATTTCCACATGAAATATGGCCTCGTCAGGCCCTAACACGTAAGATGCCCCCTCCTCCAAATCCCAGCGCACTCTGCATCTCTTTCATGACTTTTATTAAATGTCTGCACCATAGTGATTTTCATATTTGTCTTATTCCGCCATTGTTACTTATATAATAAGTACCATTTCCTGAGTGCTTGCTAAGCACCAGCTAGAAGGTTTATGTAAACCTTAATTAATCCTCACACCAACATAATATCCATTTAACAGAGGAGGAACCCCACACTGAGAGGTACCGGGTAAAGCACCGAGTGCTGCTTACTACTCTGTACTAACCCCTTCCAGTGAGCCCTAGTTTATTCCACATCATGACGTTTTTATCCCCGTCACATCTAACACCAAAGTTGTCTCACAAAAGATGCTCAATGATCATTAACTGAAACTACAATCACATCTCCCAGCCCTCCCCCAACAGGGCCACCCTCTACCTGCAATCCCCTCAAGTTGAAGATTCTATTAACCAGATCCCAATGTTCCCAATAGGATTGGATTCTTGCCAAATGCTGATATTGTCATTATCCTTAACCCAGGCTCCCTACTTTTATACCTATTTTCTATTATCTGCATTATTATCATATAGTGCCTACCGCGTGCTAAGTACAGCTTTAAGGCTTCAGGAATATTGACCTGGCTGATCTGAACAATTTACAAGATAGGGACTATTATTATCCCCATTTTACACAAGGAGAAACTGAGATGCAGTGCGTTTCAGTAACCTGCCCTGGCTACCTGGGGTATAAATAAAACTTAAGAGTTTTCTGGAAGCCACAGAAAATTTTGGTTCTAATTCGGCCTTCCTCCCCACCATACCCCGATTAAGATCACCACAGCTTTATTTATGATTGGAACTACTGTTAGGCCAGGCCTTCCCCATTCTGAGTTGGTATAATCGATTGTTTTGAACCGGGGTGCAAGACTTCCTATTTATTCCCGATATATTTTATATCATTACCTTGAGTCTATTGTTCAATCCCACTGGGTTTTCTTTGAATTGTTTCTGTCAATCAAAACCTTAGATATTATTTTGGCTCTGTATTATTTGCAACTTAATTTACATATTCACAGATTCCTTCTGCAGCTACTACCACAAGATCCTGAGAAAGATATAAGATCCTAAACATTTTAGTGATAGAAAAACAGAACTAAAGAACCACATAAAGCATCGGTTCTCCAAACTGCTTCCCATGATGAGGTAGGGGGTGGGGGGACTCCTAAAAAATGACACAGCTGTTCATTTCACTTTGCAGTAATCTCCCTTGGAGAAATGGTGTTCCAAATTAAAAAGTTCTGTATGAGAGGGCATCAAAAAGGAAAGCTTATGACAATCTTCTGACATGAGGACAATGGACCTGTGCATTCAGGAACAGGTAGCATTTACTACCCACCACTGAGAAATATGCTGTATTTGATGATTATTTGTTTAGGTTAAGTTTCTGTTAACAGTTTTAATGAGATATAATTAATGAGATATAAATACCATACAATTCACCCATTCGGTGTACAATTCAATGGTTTTTAGTATATTCAGAGTTGTAAAACTATCACAACAATCAGTCTTAGAACATTTTCTTCACCCCCCAAGGAAACCCTGTATCCTTCAGTTATCACCTCCTAATCCTCTGTCCTTGCCCCCAGCCTTAGGCAGTCACCAGTCTACTTTCTGTCTCTGTAGATGTGCCTACTTTGGATGTTTCCTACAAATAGAAGCATGTAATATGTGGTCTTCTGTGACTAGCTTCTTTCACTTAGCACAATGTGTTCAAGGTTCATCCTTGCTGTAGCATGAATCAGTCAGTCCTTCATTCTGTTTATGGCTGAGTAGTGTTCCACTGTACAGAGGGATCAAAGTTTATCTATTCACCCGTTGATGGCTATTATGGTTAAAGTTGCTATATAAACATTCACATCTAATTTTCTGTATGGACATGTTTTCATTTCTCTTGGGTCTATACCTAGAAGTAGAATTGCTAGGTCACAATGATACTATTTTAACATTTTGAACTTTTTTTTTAAATATATCTTTATTGATTTCAGAGAGAGGAAAGGAGAGGGAGAGAGAGAGATAGAAACATCAATGATGAAAGAGTCATTGATCAGCTGCAGCCCGCAACCAGGGCATGTGCCCTGACCGGGAATCAAACCCCAATCTCCTGGGTCCTAGGTCGACGCTCAACGGCTGAGCCACGCCAGGCCGGGCTATTTTAACATTTTGAAACACTGTTAAATTGTTTTCTACAGGGGCTGCACCATTTTGCATTCCTACCAGCAATATATGAAGGTTCTAATTTCTCCACATCTTCGCCTACACTAGTTAACTATCTTTTGCTATTATAGTCATCTTAGTAGGTATAAAGTGGTATCTCACCGTGGTTTTGATTTATTTGCATTTCCCTGATGAGAATGAGAATCTTTTCATGTGCTTATTGCCTATCTGTGTTTCTTTTGGAGGAAATTATTCAGATTCTTTGCCCTTCTAAAAAATTGGGTTATTTATTATTTTATTACTAAGTCGTAAAAGTTTTTAATATATTCCAAATATAAGTCCCTTTTCAGGTACATGATTTACAAATATTTTCTCCCATTCTGTGGGTATGTTATGAATCTTATGTTCCATTTTCAAAACATAAATGTAATACTTTTTTATTTGTTCTTTATAAATGAAATAATTTTATTTCTCTATATCTAGTTATAAAGTATTAAAATGCATTTAAATCACTTTTCTAGCAATTCATATAATCATTTTCTGGGGTATTTTTAAATCTAAGTGGACATATCTTGTGAGCTCCTTTGTGCATATTTTTATAATTTTTTACAGACAAAACCATGACTCTCACAAATCTAAAATGAACAGATATCAAAGCTTTTATTTAGCTCATTAATTAAAAAGGGAACCAAAAAGATATTACAAATTAAAAAGTACAAAGAACACACACATGTAGGCAATCAGGAATGCTGAAATAAATGTATTAGAAAAATTGTTTCCTTGAGAGAAATCAATAGTACCTCTAATGGACAAAATTAATTTGCATTTCTATGAACAAGACTCATTTCCACCACTATCATTTTTCTATAATTTGCCAAACTGTAAAAAGTTTTAAGGAAAATGAAAGGCACAGAGAAACCCAGAAGGGTGCACAACATACTAAGTAATCTTTTTTGTCTATTTCAGAGTCTTTCACAATTTTTCTTGACAATACTTTAAGCTCAATCAGGAAGTGAAAATCACACAGAAATTTGCACAAGAAAATCTTAATTATTAACTACAACCAAGGACTGGCATAACAAGAGATCTACCAGTAAGAAGTAAGACAAGGAACTATAAAATACAGGAAGACCAATTGTAAGGAGGAGTCACTATCCCCGGGATGGAGATAGAACACCCAACAAAAGGTACCCACGCCGGGGCGGAGATCCTGATTGGGTTGGAGAGGGCACAGCTATAACTCACTGCATGCCAGTTGGCCAAGTTTGCTGGGAATGTGTTCTCTAGTGTGCCAGGGGAAGCTGCTGGAAGGGGTGCTCTTGGCTGCCATACCCCACAGGAGCAGGACACTGGACAAGAACCACACTCTGGAAGAGCCCTCCCAGAGAACGCACAGAATCAGGAAGTAAAACCCTTTCCTCCTGCAGTATCTTTCTACTGCCCTCTACTGATAGAGCATAATATTGTGCCAACTGCACAGGAAAAGGGGCCCAGATTCAGTTTCACAGAGCAGGCAAAAGGGACACGTTTGGAATTGAGGGGCCATACATGAATCATGACACCTATGACAGTGTCAAATACACTTGGGAAATTCTAGATATATACCTGGGGAAAGACACTCATGTACTCCTGGCTGGAGGACTGTAGGCAACTTTCACCAAAAGTGAAAACAATGGGTTCCGGTCAAGATGGCAGCCCAGGTAAATAGGTTACTCAAATCCTCCAACAACCACATCAAAATTACAACTAAACTACAGAACAATCATTAAGAACTGTCTGAAATCTAGTGAAACAGAAGTCCTACAACTAAGGATAGAAAGAAGAAGCCACATTGAGACTGGAAGGAGGATCAGCGAGGTAGAACTAGCTGGACCCAAACCCACACGTGGACCATAACAATCAGGAGGGATATCTTGGCTGCAAAGGTACCCCCCTGAGGATCAAGGTATTTCAGCCCCACATCAGGCCCCCAGTGCCAGGAAGAGAAGTCCTGATAACATCTGGCTGTAAAAACCAGCAGGAGTGAAGCTGAAAGACAGGGAGGACTGCTGCAGACATTCCTCTTAAAGGGCCCCCACATGGACTTACTCCAAGCTCCAGCACCAGGGCAGCAGTTGGAAAGGCACCAGGGACAAATGGGGAGGAGATGAATTGTCTGCCTTCAGGGTGAGAGCTAGAGGGGTAACTTTCTGCCAGACTAAAGTGCTGGCAAAGGCCATATTCCTTTGCTGAGCCCTACTCACCCAGAGCCAGCAGGCAGGCACCATATCTGAGTCTCTATCAATCTGGCTCATACTGTCCACCCTGCCCTGCTGATTCCCTGAAACCCCGCCCCACCCAACTTGAGGGCCCACCTAAGCCATTTCCAGCAGCTTCTCCATATGAATGGCCTGTCTTGGCTCAGGCTTCAGACTTTCCTAAAATGCCTCAAATGAGCAACATCTGGTCTCTACATGCCCAATACCACTCACTAAGTGGCCCCAGACCTGGCACTAGCAGCAGCCGGCCTTGGTTCACAGCTTGGCCTCTCTGGGGCACCTCCAAGCCCAGCACAAGTTAGTGGCCATCTGCAGATCACTTTGTGGCTCATGCCGGGTGGCCCTGGGCAAGGCATAGGTGGTGGCTGAACTTGGCCTGCATCTCCTGGGAGGATCCAGAGCCAGTATACCCAGTGGACAGCTTCAGACCACACTGAACCACCAGCACACAACTTTCTCCACAAGGAATACACTCAAGGGACAAACTCAACAAGCACCAGAGTCCTACTAAAGTAAGTCCTGCTCTGTGGAGTTAGCCACTGCACAGCTGATCATCCACAGAGGTCGCAGCCAGTCCTCACAGTCAATTGGACTGAGGGTAAATCTCTCCCACTGACATGCCAACAGCAATCAAGGCTCAACTACAACAGGAGGGTGTACACAGCCCACACAGGGAGGCACAAGGCACACTTCGAGTGCCCAGTTCAGGTGATCAGGAGGCTGTGTTCACTGAACCCTACTATGTAAGGCCACTTTACCAAGACCAGGAGACATAACAGCTCTACCTAATCATGGAAACAAACACAGGGAGGCAGCCAAAATGAGAAGACAAAGAAACATGTCCCATAGGAAAGTACAGAACAAACTCCAGAAAAAGAACATAAAATGGAGACAACCAATCTACTAGATGCAGAATCCAAAACACTAGTTATAAGGATGCTTAATAAGCTTAGGGGAAGAGCATATGAACTTAGAACTTCAACAAAGAGATAGGAAACATGAAAGAAAAAAAAAGATAAACATAAAAAAGAGTCAGAAATGAAGAAAAGTTTACAGGGAATTAACAGTGGAGTAGATGAAGCAGAGGTCAAGTCAGAGATCTGGAAGATAAGGAAGTATTAAACACCCAATCAGAACAGCAAAAAGAAAAAAGAATCCAAAAAAATGAGGATTGTATAAGGAGCCTCAGGGACAACTTCAAGTGTACCAATATTTGCACCAGGGGGGTGCTGGAAGAAGAGAGAAAGCAAGGAATTAAAAACCTATGTGAAAAAATGACAAAAAAACTTCCCTAACCTGGTAAAGGAAATAGACGTACAAACCCAGGAAGCACAGAGAGTCCCAAACAAGAGGAACCCAAAGAGGCCCACACCAAGACATATCATAGTTAAAATGCCAAAGGTTAAAGACAGAATCTTAAAAACAGCAAGAGAAAAGCAGTTATCTATAAGGGAGCTCCCATAAGACTGTCAGTTGATTTCTCAACAGAAACTTTGCGGAAGGGACTGGCAAGAAATATTCGAAGTGATGAAAAGCAAGGACCTACAACCAAGATCACTCTACCCAGCAAAGCTATCATTTAGAATTGAAGGACAGATAGTTTCCCAGACAAGAAAAAGTTAAAGGAGTTCATCACCACCAAACCAGTATTACAAGAAATTTAAAGGGTCTTCTTTAAGATGGGAGGGAGTTGGAGGGAAGAGTGAAAAAGGTGAAGGGATTAAGAAGTACAAATTGGTAGTTACAAAATAGTCATGGGGATATAAAGTACAACATAGGGAATGTAGTCAATAATATTCTAATAGCTAGGTATGGTGTCAGATGGGTGTAAGATTTATCAGGATGATAACTTAGTAAGTTATATAATGTCTAATCACTGGGTTGTACACCTGAAACTAATATAATATTGTATGTCAACTGAATCTGAAAAATAAAAAAATTATTCAAAGTCCAAGAAAAAGTGAAAACAAAAATTCTAATTGAGGCCTTTCTTACTCTGTAATTTGCCATGAGCTGACCCTGAGTGTTTGTACATCTGTAATGTCAAAAATTCTTCTCAACTCTCCTGTGAATTCTCACCTTTCCCTTCAAAGGAACATTCTTATTACCTTCCACTTCACTCCTGTTCTTTTCCTGACCTCCTAAAACACACTCCCATCACACACGACATTATGTTGTGACAACAGGTAATCCTGCTGTGATGGATCCCACACTAATTCTGTGCAATTCTCCTCACTGCCTCTGTATAAGTCCTCCCAATTTTGTGCTAATATTCTCACTTCGAAATCACTACCCTGAACCTTGTATTTTTCAGATCAATTCTTCCCTGCTTGAGTCTTTAAACCAGACTGTGTTTTGCCTCTGTAATGGCTGGCAGGTGAGTGAAAAGCTGGATACCTGGGCCCTAGTCTAGGTAAAAGAAATGTGGCTCAGTCCTACCTACATGTTCCAAAGCCATCTAGAAGACAACCCATTAGCACCAGCTGTTGCCACTCCAAAGCCCGTGGATGTGGCTGAAGAAAGTGACAGTGAACGAGGACCCTAGAGCAAACCAAGAACCTTTGTCCTTGAGGAAGCTTTCCCTGACAAGTTCACCCCCAGTAGCCATACAATGCAATTCAGTGGTAAGCAGGTATGTTAGAATTCAGCTATTCCAGAAGACAGCCTATAAAAAAACACACACACCACCCTAACAAAGAGGCTGGTGCCAATAGTTTTTGAGAGATACTATTTTTGGTTTATTTTTGTCAGAATTTGTAGTTCAGAACTTAAGTGCTCATAAATACAGAACCCTGTATAGGATGGGTATAAATGCAGGCCCTGCCAAGAATAGCTAGTCTCCAAAACATGCTATTTCAGCCCTTCATTTTTTAGGTTCAAGTGGAAGCAGCAATTAGAACAGGGTAATAAAAAGACTAAATCCAGGGCTCAATCCAGGATGGACCTTTTAAACTGTTTTATTTCACAGACAAGTCACCATTCCAAGGTCAAGTTTCTCACTGTTGTGGCCCACAATTCACAAGGAAGAGAGAGTCAGCAAGGCCCTGGGATGCAGCCCCAGAGATGTGTCCTGTAGGTGGAGAGAAGACAGATGGATAATTGGGGCCCTGCGTTGTGGTGAAGGGATGGGCCAGAGAGGGCAGAACATCAAAATTACATTTGTTGACAAGGATACTCTTTACTATTATTTAAAGCCATACTAGAAATCGGGTCAGAAAGATTTTTTTTAATTGGTTGCCAACATTTGAAAAACAGGGAGATTTCACATACAAATTGGAGTTTCCAGTATCTTCTGGAAAAAAAAAAAAAAGGACTATCTGGTAACACTGCACCCTTTCCTGTGAGGGGACCTTGGCAGGAATGGAGTACTGGGCATGGCTCTCTAATTTCCCAAGGAACCTATGCAGGATGCTTTATGCATCTGGGTTACCTGCCTAGCATTTTAATTCAGTCATATATTAAAGGACTATAAGCTCTAGTGAGGACAGGTCTGGTCTGACATTCTTATTCATAAGCATATTTCAACATGTGCCTAGCACATAGTTCCCAGCAACTGTGCCTACTAAATGCCAGGTGCTCAATATAAAACAAAACAAACCAAAAAAAACCCCCAAAAAAACGATAGCATGAGCTCTACCAGATCCTCTGTACACCTCATCTCATTTCGTTCTGAAATATTTGCTCCCCACTTCCCACATGAGATTCAGAGAATTAGCTAACTGTACTTGTAAAGCTTACCCAGCTAGTATGTGATTATAGAGAATTTGATTCCAAGTTTATCTGACTCGAAAGCAAAGGAGTGTGGAAACGCAAGTTAGGGTATAGAAAATGAGCTTCCAGTTAAAAAATAAATTTTAAAAAGGCAATAGGCTAATTGCAAACATTCTCTAGTTTCCCAGACATTTTTTGATCCACACCGTTAAACAGTACAAATATTACAAGGTCATTGCTTCTTCTGCAAAACTCTTAAGAATCTCTCATCCAGAGAGCCAAAATCCACCTCCTAAATCTTCAAATGGGGTTATTTCTGCCACAGGGATTAGTAAGCATGCTCCAGTGAGGCAATTCCGAAGGAAAAGCAATAAATTTAAACATAACCTGCCTTCAATCTTAGATCACAAAGACAAAAAGGTGTAGCAGGAAGTCATTGCACTTGATGGGCAGCAGGGATTCTTAGCCACAGGGCAGAGCTGCAGAACAAGCCACTATGGCAAACGTTCTCTCTCTGGCTACACACCAGCAGGCAGGGAACTAAACAAACGGCTGTGTAAGCTATTTACTTGAAAACACAAAAGGTGCTATCTATTCACAGTCTGAAGAGGAGTTAGGGCCACTCCCAGAAGATGGCAGAAGTCTGGTCAGGCTTTAAAACTGTGTTTATCATATTGGGCTGTCCTCCTATCAATATACACTGATGTTACTGATACCCGGCATTAGTGCAAAGAACTACCCACCCTTTTTTCTGGTCCCTTATGCTATCACAAGACATAGTGTGAGATGAATTACCCTTTTATGTGTCATCTCCCCAGACCAGACTTCTCAAAAAAACCAGTGTCTTACTGCTTGAATCCGCAAAGTTTTCTATGGTGATTATATACGGTAGGCACGATGGTATCTAGCCATCCCCAGACCTCAAGCAGACAGTCGAGGATTATTTTCCTGATCTATTTATCTGCCTGTGAACACTCACAGAAAGGTACTAAACCAAATCACATACAGGCACACGGACCTACATCCAAATGACTTCATGTTTGAATTTGTCATAAAAATAATAGGAAATCAGAACTTAATCTAAAACCCCGAAGCCATGCCCATGGCACAGTGCCTGTGAGAGATTGGGCTGCTGTCCACGAAACAGGCAGAGAACAGAATTTGCTGCTTGAACTTTCTCCTGTGTCTGTGAGTCACCTGGGAATCTGCATAGATTCTGAGTCTCTGGGCCTCAAGAGTCTGCATCTCTAATGAGCTCCAAGGTGTGCCTGATGCTGCCAGTTTGGGGACCCACTTTGAGTAGCAAGAACCTAGGCACTCCAGCAGGGACCTATAAACCCCTTTGTTGCTAAAGCACTCTCAGAGGACGGGACTTGATGGGTGTGCTTTAGACCGGAATTCTAAGGCAGCAATCTCTTTCATTTATTCCATTCAACCTCTAAGGGGTAAGAATTAGTACGGGGGGGGGGGGGGGGGGGACGACTCTCAAAACAAATCTCAGGCTCCTTTATTAGCACTCCCTGCTTAGATGTCATAGTCATGGATATGATACCTGGACTTGTGCACCTCCAAGTACCTAGTAAGGGATTTATCCTCACTTGACGAAGGTTTCTGTGTACTCCTGCAGCCTCTGTCCTTTCCTTCCAGATCACAAATTAAATTTCAAATCTCTTTAGGCTTTCTAAATAAGCCAGGCTGGGGGTCTTAATACATGGGGGCCATACACTCCTACAGGAATCTGATCAAAGCTATGAACACTCTTACCCCCAAAAATACAGACACCAAGGGTTGATTTAACATTTCAAGGGTTTCAAACACTGTGTATGAATCTATGAAAAGGAAGCTTGCTCCCTGTCTTTTAGATTTACTTTAAAGACACAGGTTAACACTTACTCAGAGCACTTTATTATTAAAATATGAATCATTTCCAACAAATATTTCATATGAGATACTAATTCCCTGCCTCTGGAAACTTACCACAGATCACAAATGCCTTATTACAGAGCAAGATGACAAATGAATAAATCAGAAAATTTCAAGACAAAGTCACAGCCCTGGAAACAATAACTGTGATTGGCAGTTAACTGTTGCTCCAACCCTCATTGTCTTAAATGCATGCAAGAAATCGTGGGACCTGGACTGGTTATCCACAGAAGGACAGCAGGACAAAGGGGTGGAGGCAAGAGGCAGGAGAGGAAAACTAATTAAAAAGCAAATGGGGGAAAATTAGCTTGGAAAGGGCTCGCTGAACTGCTGACAGAATAGAGTGCTGAGGTGAGAAACAAATGCAAAAGAGATTTGGCAGAATCTGAAAAGAACATGATCAGAATGAGAAATGAGGCCACAGGCAACTCCCAGTTACAAGTCAGAGAGAGAAGCAGTCAGAGTGATGATGGCTGCGGAGATGAAGGAAAAAAGTTCCCTGGACGAAAGGGGAGTAATCAGAGAGGACTGAGGAGAGAGGGACCTGGGGAGGAAAGTGGGCAGATCCCTGCTACAGAACACAAAACACAAGAGCATCACACACACGCGCACACACACACACACTCCGAGGACAGTGGAGAATCTAACCCAATGCAATCTGATGCTCTCAAGGAAAAGAAAGGAGATCAACTGGAGATGGGGAACAATAATCTACCTAAGCCGTAAGAAATCAGCTTACACGTACAAACAAAAGCCTACCTGGTGTGTGGAGAGCATTTGCTGGCAGCTGCACCAGTGCCCACCACACACACACACACACACACACACACACACACACACACACACACTCTATCAGGCTGTTCGGCTCCCTTTCATTAATGCCAGAAAGGACAAGGCAGACACACCATCTTCTGTTCCTTTCATCTGGATCATTTATTGTAGAGACAGGTAATTTCACAATATGGATGAATGAGCCTGAGCACATCACTTTGAAACCACCAGAGCTTCGTTTGAAAGTTACGTTTCTGAAATGAGAGGCTGGTGGAGAACTGGGATTTTATGGACAAGCATAAAGATGTACAGTGGTGTCCAGTTCAGCCTGAAATTTCATGCAGAGTATGAAGTCCTATTTGCCACTCAAAGACTCCTGAGCTTCCCTGCAGGCCTTCCTTCCCCAACAGGGGCACTTGCACTGTGCTTTCGCTGCCGTCACAGAGAGACAACTGACCTAGCAACAGCCAGTGATGGTGGCATGTTACTAAATTAACCACAGTGACAAAGGAGCTTCCAATATCAGTGTTTATGCTGTGCCAGGCTCCACTTAAAGCCCTTTCCTTTTACAAACTCATTTATTCCTCTCAATAACACTAGGGAGGGAGGAGAAGCCTCCACTTCACAGATGAAGTCAGAGAAAGAAACTCACTTGCCCAAGGTCCCACCTCTCATGACAGCAGGGGCAGGATCCAAAGCCAGTACTCTTAACAGCTTGACCGCAGGTTCCCAAACTCAAACTTTCCCACTCTACTGCACTGTCAGTGATTCAGTAATTGTTCATGGTACTCCTAGGCCAAAAGAAATACCTAATACAAGTTCTACTTACTAAGTACAACTGACCCTTGAACCACATGGGTTTGAACTGTGCGGGTCCACTTACGCACAGATGTTTTCAATAAATATTGTAAGTGCATTTTCTCTTCCCTATGATCTTAATAGCATTTTCTTTTCTTTAGCTGACTTTATTGTAAGAATACAGTATATAATACATATAATATACAAAATATGTGTTGACTGCTTATGTTGTCAGGAACACTTCGGTCAACAGTAGCTACTAGTAGTTAAGTTTTGGGGGAGTCAGAAACTATATACAAATTTTTGACTGTGTAAGGGGATCGATGCCTTTCTAATTCCTGTGCTGTTCAAGGGTCAACTATAGTTAGGTCTAAACAACATAGCAGTCTGTAAGTGGTGTCTGGCAGATAAAGCTATGTTTTCAAAATTCTATACTATCCCATGGCACCCTCGTGACTCCCCATTGGCACCCCAGGGCACCTCAATGCACAGTTTGGAATCTGCAGAACAACAACTTTCCTGTCTTCCTCCTTTTGCTGAGGAAAAGGCATCTGGGTGCAGTAATCACACTGTCTGTTCCTTTGAGCGCATGAGTCACTGGAAGGGGAAGGAAGAAAAATCTGCTAACAACTGCCTTTGGACATTAATAATGTCCGAGACCCGGAACCCTATCAGCAGGCTTTTCCACCCACCCCAAGCACACTTTTTCCAACCTTACCACCCACCATCCCACCCCTACATTAGCCAAGCATCCAGAGCCAGCACTGTGGTCCTTTTGCTCCCTCCCCTCGCACTTCTCCACCTTCCGTACACACTCCTCTTCTCTCCCTGTTCTCCAGCTATTTCCTGCTCCCATGTCCTAGGTGACTTAGGTCTTCCTCCAGTTCCAATCCAACCCAGACTTGGGTCACTCCTTCCTCTGGCTCCACAGCCCATTCTGCACACAGACTTCTCTGGGCTCACCCCCATTCTTATTCTCAGCCGCCTTCATGTCCATCTCCCCCACCCCTTCGGTCATGAACTTCTATAGGGCGAGCCTACTATCTTATCTTGGTGGCTTCCTCAGACCATACACAGTAAATGGCACGGTCTTAGCAAAGTTCTAATTAATAAAGAATGGAAGGAGGGGATAAAAGATTGTTTAAGGGACCACAAGGAAGATCATGACGTGAGTAAAATAACGGACGAGGTAGACTGACTACATCGATGGCCCCGATTAATAGTCTCCCTGTGTCCACAGCCCTTGCAGCGAGACTGCAGCAACTCCCATTAAGAAGAGTCTCTAACCTTATGGTCTCACACCTTGCTTTGGCTAATAAAATGCAGAAGTCACAGTAGGTCAGTAATGAACCTGGGCCTCAAAAGGCATTCATTGTATGCTTCCGCTTACCTTTTCAGAGCCACATAAATAACCTGGACTAGCCTGCTCCAAGAGGGTGACCATGTGGAAGAGAACCCCCTATTACCATCTGAGATCAGACTTAGCCACCAACCCCACAAACACATGATAAAGCCCAACTAAGACCAGCAGACTGACCCCCAGGTCACATAAGTGAACCCACTTGAGACCCGAAGAACCACCCAACTGACCTATAGTCCTGTGAACACCAGTACAAACTTGCTGTTTCATGCCACTAAGTGTTGGGGTAACTTGTTATGTGGCATTAGTTAACTGACAATGAATAGATTTATGGCAGTGAAGTCCTGGGGAAGGAAGGGCTGTGAGTTTTGTTTTTCACCACATTGAGAACCACAGATCTTCAGCAGTGTGGCAACCTGTTAGGTATACTGTGATCTGTTGTAAGGTATCTGAACAAAGTATTTCTGAATTTTACAAGGGACTTACTTGCAGTTAGTGTGGATTCACCCTCATCTATAACACCACTGCTGTGCATTTTCATAAGCCTCTTGAGGAAAGAAAGGGAAGAATAGGACCAAGACCCTGTTTCCTACTACACCTCCGAGTAGCTGATTTTAATAGTAACGAAAGCATTCATTGATGCCTAGCTTATCCGCCCTCTATGCATATCACCTGCCTGCGAACCAGCTCTCAAGGAATCTAAAGGGCAATTTCTGGTGATGACATCAAATCCCCTGGGAAAGGGCAAGGTATAAAAATAGTTTTCAGAGCTTTAATCCATATTTTTCCCCTTCAACTCTTCATGTTTTTTCCCCTTCAGTCAACAAAATACCCAGTTTTGTACTCAGTATTGAGGATACAAAAGACATGGCTGGTGCCCTGAGGGAACTCAGTCTGGTGAAACTAAAAGGCCCTCTTCTCGGCAAGAAGCTAGATACCAGCCTGCCTTATTCTTTCTACTATAATAGTCAGAAACCCAAAGCAGGTGGTGAGCCCCAGGCTTGCCTTCTACAGTGGAAAAAGTCCTAGAAACTAAACCTGCTTCGTCTGTCTGTGGCAGTGATATTGTGGGAAGGTCCTAATAGCAACCATATTTCTTAAGTAAAATACTTTCAGGAATGTCCTTGCTGAGGGTAACTGCTACCTTGGTGGCCAAGGATAGCAGTATCTCTAGGATGTTTTCAGATGCCCACATCTACTTTCCCCCACACTCTCCCAGGTAACTAGTCTAGCAAATTATCAAGCCCTGCAAGCCTCGGTTTCACATGTACAAAATGCAGAATCAAATGAGGTTGACTGAGATACTATAAAATGAAAGTCAGAAGGCTGGACACAGACCCAAGCACTTGTCTGTGCTCAAAAAAAAGGACTTCTTTCCTCCCTTTTAGCAACAAAAGCACACTCGCTTCACCATACAACATGCACGCACCCATGCATGCGCGCACGCGTGCACACACACACACACACACTCCTTCAGGCCACACTCATCCCCTCCTGCCCAATATAATGTCGCATCTGTAATAACACTAAGAGCATAAAGTCCTGAACGTCATATCCCAAAACAGGCGTGCAGTCAACTTTTACCCACATGCTGGGTATAATCAACCAAGGATCCTACCAACCCGTGGGGACTTTTCCTAGAAGGGATACCAACCACCTCTTTACACAATCCACAGGGTAACTAATGGAAAAATCAAACCTTTCAAGTCCTGGGAAACAGGATCCCATTCTCCTACTGGAGTTGGTCCTTTGCAAAGCCAATAGTGACTTTATTTTCTGGCAAAAGCATCCCCATGCTAAGCAAGGCTCGTCATGTGCAGACTTGGGCTCCAATCTATTCCAGTGGCCCTCACCTGGATGGAACACAGGAATCTGAGCACAGGACTCGCACCTCCAGCTGGAGAGCCCTCGCTCCCCCACTCCCACCCCCCCTCATTCATTGAACATATGAGACGGGCCCTCACCAAGAGCAGAAATGGCAAAAGTAGCAGCGTAAACAATTCCAAATCTGTCTTCGTTAACCACCTTCCTAGGTGGGGCGTGAATTCTCAGGAAAATAGTTGAAGAATGAATCATACCCGCTTACGTAAGAGCTGGGTCTCTTCTCTCCAGCATGCCTCACACACCAGCCCTACTTCCTAATCAAGCTTTCATTTTCTTTCAGGATCTTCGGGATAAAGTCTTGAGATCCTGAAACTGCCTTGGCTGTGCTAGGAAGTGAGAAGTAACACTAGGGTTGCAACTATTTCAGCTGTCCAGTGCCTCTGAGCTACTTCCCTTTTCTTTGCAGTCCCTCCATCAGGGAAACATCTCTCTCCAGGCCTGGGCATCGAGCTCGGCCTCACAGGACCTCCACTCGAACAAGTTTCTGACTCATCCATTCACCTGCCGACACCCCCACGTAGAGCTATAAATGCCCAGGTTTGCTGCTAATAAATTCAGCTAGAGCAAATTAAGCTGGCTCTATTGGACCTTGTTCCTCTTTTCTGCTGATCTCCCTGCAACAAACCAAACATATGGTGAGAGCAGAATGCTATTTAGTGTAAGACACCAACTCCACACGCTTCTCTCTCCCAGAACAGCTGAAAGATGAGGGAGTCTGTTCGAATGCATCAGGCTCTTTGAAAACTTGAAATAATAATGCCTTTCTCAGGTCACCATCTGCAGAGAGTGCAGATTACAAAATCCATGATAAGCAGAGCAAAAGCACACAACCAAGTCCTTCAGAATCAAATATAAAGAGATTAAAACCACAACATAATACCATTACACACCCACCAGAATGGCTCAGGTGAAAAGGACAGGGAAAGCTAAGTGTGCTGAGGGTGTGAGGGAGGGAACCCCTCACACTGCTGACACAACCACTTAGGAAAATGTGCAGTAATCTCATAAAACTGAACACATGCAGCCCCTCTGACCCAGAAATTCCACTTCTAAGTAGATACTCAACTGTAATGTGGACCCATGCTCACCAAGAGCCACCTACTATAATGCTTCCAGAAGCACTAGTCATAATAGCCCCAAAATAAAAACCCAAAGCACCATCTACGGTAGACAGATCAGTAAGTCGTGGCACGTTCACACGGTGGAATACTCACCAGCAGTGAGGATGAACAGTCCAGAGCAGCGATTTTCAGCCGGTATGTTGCAAGAGTTTTTAAAACAGGCAATAACTGGCTATCTAGTCATGGGCACTGACCTCTTTTCCCTTAGATCGTCAAATAAAAAAAATGACAACAGCCAACACAACAGCCATCTGGTGTGAATGAATCAGAATTATATCTTCTTTTTTTTTTTTTATCAGATCGGCAAACAATAAATGTTTTGGTGTGCCACAGAATTTTAGTAATTAATTTATGTGTGCCATGAGATTAGAAAGGTTGAAAATTGCTGGTCAACAACTATACACACAACATGGATGAATCTTACAATATTCATGGATGAATATTGGCCAATAGAAGGGAAACACAAAATAGTACACACTGCATGGAGTCCACACAAACAGGCCAAAGTAACCTGCGCTGTTAGGTGAGTGGTGGGGTGGCATGGGCAGTGAGCAGAAGGGAGCATGCGGGGCTCCTGAAGAGCTGGCAATATTCTGTCTGTTCTCTGGGTGGGCAGGTGAGTGTGTGCACTTTGTAAAAATTCATCAAGCTGTACATCTATCGCCTGTATTTTTCTGCATGTATACTATGGGTCAATAAAACATTAAAAATAAAATCAAGGGTATGGGTTTCCTTGTTAAGTCTCTGCTGGACTCAGTGACTCTCCATCAAAATGCTGGTTAGTGGTAAGGTGGGCAGAAGGTTCCTGATGATGACCACTCCTGAAAAGGTTAACCAGTTAGCTCAGGCACTAGCTGGTTGGATGCCTGGGGACCATTCTTTCACCCCCGTTGGCACGGGTTTCCTCAACTCTAACTCTTAAAGATACTAAGATTTCCCTCCCCAGTCTTGGCCTTCATGAAGTGGGTCAGAATCACAGGAAGAAGCTGGCGAGGATTAGTATAGGGCCCACTGGGACCTGAAAGAGTGCCTGACACTGGTCCTCTTCACCTTAGAATGCAGGATGTAAAAGGAGAGATGCCCCAGTATCACTAACTGGATATACATAATGTTTCCAGAGCCAGCCCAATAGCCGATTAGACAGAATAGCACTTCACAACCTGGGCCACCTATTCACTCACATATAATTTCAGCCCAACAGTCTAATCTGCTGCCAGCCTGTCACTTGGCTGCCTTTCTTTCCTCTAGGAAAATGAGGTAAGGGGTATGCAAAGTGATACAATTACCCATATCAGCATCAAAGAGTCTGGAAACAAAATGCAAATATTCCAGAGGCCTGTCCAGGCAGGGCTCTTCCAAAGAGCAAAGCGATATCTCAATGTCAAGGAGATGAGTCAGACATTTTGCATCAACTTCACATGCATCAACTTCAGCAAATCGGCATTCTACGCCAAGTGGAGCCCAGCATTCAAGCTGGTTCATTTACCACCGTCACTCAGGAGACTGCAAGTCTCAAGGTCTCACTGACATCTCCCAGCTCCCTGGAAAACAACAGTTTGATACAACACTAATAAAAGGAGTATTTCTGGAGAAGACAGTGGAGCACAGGGGAACAGACCTCGAGCAATGGGGAAACCCAAGTCTTCTCACCATTTTCCATGTAAAACTAGATCCTTGATTTTTGAGGAGGCTGGAGAGGCTCGGGATTTCCAGCAAACCCTGATTTTATTTCTCTCAAAGCTGGGCAAGAAGAGGCCCAGGACTCCAGTTAATCGTTTTAAGGTGTTTTTATGTTGTAAAAATAAGCCAATCCCAATACAACTCCTCTGACCCCAACAAGGCTGAAAGAGAGAGGAAGGCAAGTGGCCGCTGGCAACAGAGGGTAGCAGGACAGGTCTTGGTCTTTCTGTGCGCTTGGTCTCCTTCATGCTGATGACACCAGACCGGCCAACCTGCTCTCAGGACACTGTGAAGAGCTGACACTGAGCACAAGGATGGGGCCGTTCCCTACTGATTCTCTTTGTTATTTAGTTATTTTCCCCAGAATCTGAAAGTAAGATAGTTTTATTAAAACAAAGAATATGGTGTAAAAAAATTTTTTTTAAAAAAGCCCAGCCAAGAAAGGACAAATAGAATTATGTTGATTAAATTCTTACTTCCCTTGGATACTGAATTCCGTGGCTCTGCGAAGGCCCTGTTTCCTTGGACATTTCATGTACAAGTAATGTAAGTCCTTCTTTAGCTTTTATCCACAAATGGGATACAGATGAAGGGTTCTGGTGTATGTACATATCTGTTATTTATATTGCAAATACTAGAATAAGACACCAGTGTGCTTGCTAGGAATAAAGGCATGCCCACCTCCTGGGTGACAAGTATTCTATTTGAAATGCTCCTAAAAAACTAACCAGCCATAAGTCTGGCTGACTGAGGACTTGATCATCCAAGACTCTCGCCCTTAGGCACAGAGCCTCTGGGGAGATCGGCGTAATCGAATATAACTTTTTTCTGAGTGTGGAACACAACATACAGACAAACTTTTTACTCTAAAAGTTAAATTTATTTTAGCATGCATAAGCACACAAATCCATAAGTCTGGATATGTTATGAATTATAAGATAGAATTTAAATAAATGAGTTGACTCAGAATAAACTGGAAGACAAGTATGTTATGTAACTAGTACAGGTGGTAACATGGATATGGTAAAAAACTATGCCTGAAGTTTCAAAAATACTGGTCTACTTTAAAAAAGGAAAAAAGAAAAAGTCCAGCCAAAATTCAGAAAGCTCTGGTTCTAAAGGCTGACATACTGCGCCCTTGCGGATCCTTCACCTATCTCCCCCTGGCAGGCCTCCCTGGAATGCCAGCCACAAAGCTGACAGGGTTAGGACAGCGTGACAAATGTGAAATCTTTTGGAAATAGAATACAAGGTCTTTCCACCTTCAGATAAGGTGTGGCCACTGTCCAGCTGAAACTAATGAACCCTTATTGAGTTTTGACACAAAGCAGCAAGGCAACAGAGCAAAAGCAAATCCCTCTCCTTAGCCTCCGGAGCTGTGGAAAGTCATTTTCCAACCCTGCAGGCACCGACCTCCTGAGGTGTTCTTGGGGGCGGGCAGGACACAGAAGATGACAGAGGACAGACAATATGTGTCATGTAGCCCGGAGTCTGATCTCAATGACAACTGTGCACAAGAGTCCCAGAAAGGGAGGGCTTTCCAAGGTCATGATTCACTACTAGGCTCCTAATATCACATTTGAGCCCAGCAGACACAAATGCTCAGTATCTTTAGTAAGCAACAGTCCTTTTTTAACCTCTTAGGAGCATCACGGCGTTGGCTATGTGCCTTGAGAAAGAGAGCTTGATCTGGAGGGTAAACATGAAAGTCTGCTGGCACATGTTGTGGGGAAGAGGGTAGCCATGCCATGGTAACCTCAAACAGGGAAGTCCGGTTTCCCAGCAAGACCTATTTCTTCACCCTATACATGGTTCTTTAAAAATTACCCCCTGTGGTAGGCAGAAAACAGCCTCCAAAAATGTCCCTGTCCTAATCCCCAGAATCTGTGTACATGTTGCTTACATGGCAAAAGGGAATTAAAGTTGCCCATGGGATTTAAGTGGCTAATCAGATGATTTTAAGATTATACCAGATTATACAGGTGGGTCCAATATAATTACAAGGGCCCTTATATGTGGACGATGGAGGCACATGAATCAATGCTAAAAAGTGTCAAGCAATACTGGCTTGGGGGCAAGAGGTAAGGAATGCTGGCAGCTCCTAGAAGCTGGAAAAGGCAAATTAACATTGTCCCTTAGAGCCTCCAGGAGAAAAGAAAAGCAGAGCCCAGGGAGGCTCTGTATTAGCTCCTTATTGCTGCTGTTACAAATTACCATAAACTTAGTGGATAAAAACAATGGAAATTTATTCTTTCATAGCTCTATAGTTCCGCAGGGCTGTGCCACCACCAGAGGACCTAGGGGACAGTCCTGTCCTTGATCATCCAGCTTCTGGTGGCTGTGACCACTGCTCGGCTGGTGGCTCCATCACGATCATCTCCTCTGTGGCCACACTGTCTTCTCCTCTCTGTGTCATCGTCCTCTGCCTCTCTGTTATAAGGGCCTATGTGATGGCATTTAGGGTCCATCTTTGATAATCCAGGATAGTCTCCCCCTCTCAAAATGCTTCATTTACTCACACCTGTCAAATATTACTATGTGAGGTCATGTTTACAAGGTTCAGGAGTCAGAACCTGAAATCTTTGGAGGGCCTTATTCAGCCTACTACAAACCGCTTTCCGACTCTGACCTCCAGAACTGAGAGATAATAAATCTGCCTTGAATGAAGACACAAAGTGTGGTAATTTGTTACACCAGCGATAGGAAACTAACACAGCCCCTATCTCCCAAATGTGTGCTACAGATCAGAAGGCCTGGGTGAAAGGGAGGAGCTGGCCCATCCCAACTATTCATATCAGCACCCAGCACCCCTTAGATACAGTCCTTTGCATCTAAAAATGATACCCCTTGTCCACCATGAGATGAGAAACTCAGCAGTAAGTGGCCATTAGAAGTTTAAGAAATGACCCTTCTCTCTTTCCTCTCACCTATCACACTTTTCTAAAATAAACTTTGAGGTCATTCGTAAAGCAAAGCTTAGCGGGGGAAAGAACTGACATCCATTTCAGACAGTTCCACTTAATAATAAAGAGTGCACGCCATCCACAAATATCAAAGGGCTTTGTTCGCAAAGCCAGTAATCCCTAACTAAACAAAAGATGATGTAAGATTCTAAAGGGCCGCACTGCTCAATTAGGAACAGCCTCTTCAGGTAGCTTTCCTAGAATTGGAGGGACAGAACGTCACACTTTTAGCAGCTCTCATCACGATTCTTTCTCAGGGCAGGCCTTGCAGCTAGTTTTCTGTCCTCTGTGTAGGATTCCTATTTATAGAACTGCCCCTTTCCAATGACCTGCCTTCAGGACACTGCAGTGACTGCCCAGAGGGCTGCTCTACCATAACTCCCCAGGCCGGGACACCCTTAGACTCTGGCCTTGGCCCTCTTCTCTTTTAGTGAGTGCACCCTGGCCCCTGATCTCAAAAGTGTACATCCAGCCTTGAACCCTCACCTGAGCAAGCACCACACTCAAACATCACAGTGCTGACGCAGTCCCCACTGGGATGCTTAGGAAGTATCCCCAAATTAGCAGCCGAAAGAGCACGCATTCACTCCGTTACCAGCACTGCCAGCCAGCCCGCGCTCAAGCAAACCCCACAGCCCTCACAGGCACGCTCTTCACTCCCTCCCCCCTTTCGTATTTAATCCATCAGTAAGTCTACAAGCTCCGCCTCCCACAGTTACCCCAAATCTGACTGTTGGTCACCATCTCCACTACTTCAACCCCAATCCAAAGTCCCGTCACCTCCCACCCAGATGACGGCAACCAATTCCCAGCTAGTCCTCCTGCGGCGCTCACCCTCACCTCCAAGCGGCCTTCACCCTCCACAGGGCAGCCGGTCACCTTTCCAAAGTGTAAGTCAGATGTCACTCGCAGGTATTAAGTACTCAGGGGCTTCCAGCTACAGTCAAACTCCACACTTGACCATGAGCTATTTGACCTGGCCACTACCTGGCCCTCAACCTCTCTGTCCTTTCTCTTCCATCTGTACTAGTGTGAACCCCAAGAAGGAACAGACCTGGCGTTAAGGACTCCTTGTGGTTAACTGGGCTCAAATTTATAAGGAGAGGACTCTCAGGCACTCTGCATTTCAGAGATAAGCCACAGGCAGAGCTGCCACGCCTCTTGCACCGAGTTCCTGCATCTGAATGGATCCTTGTAAAGGAGTTCCTGGAATCCTATTTTCACTAGCCTGAGATGGCATCAGAGCCCTCAGAACCCCTCATTGTTATCTCATTACATACTATCACTACAAGCTGCAAATGTTAAATATTAACTATCCTGTACCCATCAATGTAAAACAAGTATGTGTTTCTCCATTTTTGCGTTTTTTCCAATCCTCGGGATTTCCCAGCTTTGCTTATCCCACCTCCTTTATCTACCACCAATAGATTTCTTACAAGCCTCCTTACATCTCTCCTCTGACTGCAATGTGTAAAATAAGCTGCGAAACTGCCATTCTCCAGAGCATTTTCTCAATCCATTAAGATTTTGCTTCCAAGCATCAGAAATTGGGCTCAAATACACTCTTATAAAACTTTTCTATAGCCTGGATGTTCCTTACATTGACAAAACAGAAGCAGGTCCTGGGTGCTCCCTATTTCTAGAACACCCGGTGGACAGCGCTCAAAGTGAATAAAGACTGAGTTTCAAACCCTGTATCTCAAAGGTGGTCCCCAGACCCTCTAACTGCATTGGGAGGACCTGGGATGCTCATTAAAATGCAAAGTCCGGGGCCCAGAAGCTGCTTGCTCAGCCAGACATCTGCGTTCTAAACAAGCACCCAGGGGCGTTTGACCTGCGGTGTGGTTAGGACTACTGGTCAGGACCACATGTGAGGACAAACTACTTTTCCAATAGTTTTAACATACTCTGAATTTTCCCAGAATGTACCTATTATGTACAATGAGCCATGAGCATACTTTGTTTTGTTCTGAACTTTTACCCCAAGGTATTAATTTTTTTTTTTTTTTAATTGTATCACTGGCGACAAAGTCACTTCTGGATGGTGAGTCACCAATCAACCCTGTGTTTGGAGCTGTGACACGTGTAGGTGATTTTACCGACAGACACAGGGATCTCTGTGATTACTTCATTCTGTCCTCCGAGTACAGTCAGGCCCAAGGATTTAGAAAATGAAATATCTATCTCTTCATGCATTCCTTTCACTTCTCTTTACATTCATTAGGAAACTGCATTATTTTTTGTTCTTGTTTTTGAGATTATGTGTGCTGGTCAGTTATATCATCTATGACTTGCACTCAGTATGCAGACAACATTACAAAATGACTGCTATAAAAAGACAGTGGCCCTGACGGTTACATTTGATTGCAAAAGATCCCACTAACACGACTCTGAAATTCTGATAATCTCACAAGTTGGGGGGGAGGGTGTCCCTAAAGACATTCCCCACCCACCCACTCACCCACAGACAAAAAAAAATAAGGGAAAACAAGAGTGAGCTGGGCTCCAGAGGCTGGCAGCCAGAGGCACTCCTATCCAAGCAGGGGCTGAGCCCCGGGCCAGTCACAAGGTACAGGCTGAACAAGAGACCAATCCACATAAAAGTCTGGCTAGTGGTTACAGGGGCAGGGGGCAGGGGGCAGGGGATGGAAGAGAAAGGGAACAGAGAGGGGAGTTACTGGCGAGTCTAAGCTCTTAGGTTAGGTTTCAAAGCTATTCAATAATAATAATAATAATAATAATAATAATAATAATGCTATGAAACATGTTAGGATTAATCCACTATTGTATTAATAATCATAGGAAGGAAAATAACTTAGCAACCATACCAAACCCAGGCAGCTACATAAGCATGGAACAGTTTAAGCCTGAGTGGTAATTAGCTGCTTCTGGAAGGATGGGCAGT
Organism: Miniopterus natalensis; assembly: GCF_054644295.1. Classification (NCBI taxonomy): domain Eukaryota; kingdom Metazoa; phylum Chordata; class Mammalia; order Chiroptera; family Miniopteridae; genus Miniopterus; species Miniopterus natalensis. The sequence goes on from NC_142088.1 coordinate 69,210,406, forward strand.
CACTGTTCTCATATTAATAAAAAAAAGAGGAAACTGGCACTTGGTATGGGAAGCATGGCCTCCTGAGCAGTGTGTCAGGCAGATAAAGAGGCTGAAAGCTGGCACCTGGGGGCCACTAAGGCCACAGAAAAAAACCCCATTCTGTTTTCTCATTAGAATTGTGCAGCTGTTACTTCGTTCACAATAACACCCCCTGGGGGGATCTGACAAGCACAGGTCACCCTGAAGGTGGAAGGAGAAACAGATCCAAAGACAAATCATAAAAAAACGGTTTCGCCCTGACCAGAGCTGTCACAGGGTGATGGGCTCAACAGAAGATGGTGACTTCTTTTCCGAGGGGCCTCCAGAGGCCTCGAGGGGCATTTGTCTCCTCTTCTCCCCTCCCTCCCCATCATCCCACCTTTTCTCCTACTTGCTGGTTCCCTAATATAAAAGAAAATGAAAAGGAAGCTGCTTTTCAAATAGAAGAGACAGAGAAAAATAATTTGCTTATTATAGCCAAAGCATAAGAGAGGGTCCCACTCTCCCACCACCATCCCCTCTCCACCGTCTCAGAGAGCAGACATCCTCCTCTTTGGTGCTCCCAAAAGAAGCATCTTTGTGCTCTCTCTGGCCCCTGCATCTACCTTTATGTGATTATTCAACACTTTCCCGCACCTACTGGTTCACAGGTCCACCTGCCTCAGCTAGACCAAACAGGCCCTAACAGGACAAACACATCCTCTCCTTTAGGGAACAGCGCCAGGAGTGAGATCAGGCACAAAGCGGGTCTTTAACAAAGGCAGCTGAACAGATAAACACAACAGATAAGTTCCCCAAGACTGAAGTGTAAATTCACTTTTTCCATTTGTGTTTGAAATCCAGAGTAGCTTATAGAAAGTCCAGGCACTGTCGTAACTCAGAGGCCATGGATGTGCATTTTATTACGCTATAAAGCACGCGACCTTTAAGTCTCTGAGCCCTGGTAACAATTTACAGGAACAGTAAAGGAGATAGAAAGCTCTAGGCACGGCCCCAAATGGGAAAGGAACAGGGACAGGAAGGGACAGAAAGAGAGCCACAGCATGGGGAACGTGGGTAACACTGATTCACTCTAGGCATCCTTCCTTCAGCTTCCCTTTCCTCTCACCACACCAGCAAGAGTCAAGAGGGAGCATTAAGTTCATGGCAACACAAGGACAGATGGCAGGAAGAGGGGCCTGACCTTTCCTTCCACAACACCTCCCGGACCAAGACCATCACAAACCACAGCTTCTGCTGCAGCAGATCAAGACCTCGGGTGTGGAAGATGAATCTACTGCGGCCGGGAGGACGGCACGGCGTGTCATTTCCAGAAAAGGAAATTTATAGCCTGGCCCTTGGATCTCCCATTTCCACATTTGAGTAGGTAACCCAGAATATCCACACTGGTGGAAATGTGAGGCCACTTACACAGCCTTCGGAAGGCCGTCCTCTTTATGCCAATGACTTCCCATTACACTAAAGGGAAACTCGAAACTCCTTTCTCTGGTTACATGCAGACTATCAAGATCGGGCCTTCAGCTACCTCACCAGCCTCGTTCATCCCTCTCCCCTGCCCCGCCCAACACGCCAGTTTCACCCGCACTGCACAAGGCCTCTGTGCGTCTTTGCGAGCGCTTTCTCCCCTGCCTGGTAAATTCATCCGCGGCTGACCCAGGTGGTCCCTGATCATTTTATGAAACTTCTGGTCCCCTTTAAGTTTCCCTTTCCTTCATAGGCATATAACTACCTGAAATTACCCTATTGAATTTTATTTACCATAATATAAACTCCATGAGAGCAGAGCACGCACCTGTTCTGCTTACCACTGCATCCTCGGAGATGAGAAAGGCACCTGGGTCCATGAATGAGCGAAGAAATGGGGAAAGACTAATGTCTAAGAGGTGACGCAAAGACACTTGACCTATACCAAGTTGGGTTTATCTGATCACATTTAAGGGGTGTGAAGGCCAAGGAATGGCTAAACAGAGAAAAGAAGGAAGAGAGACCAGTGGTGCCACTGACTGGCAACGATGGCCATAATCCATGAAGAGCTGTGTCCCTGCAAAGCCGGCATCACCACAGAGACCAGGGAAATTTCCAGAACCCCAGAGGGATGATGTCAGGGGACTTAGAGCTCTGTCTGAAGCATTCAGCCTAAAGGCCACATTCCCTTACAGAAAATCTGCTGAAACCCTTCAAGCACGACTGTCAGCAGTATCCTTACCAAGGTCAGTCGTCCACATATATATTTCTGGAATACTTCCCCAAAGCTATGACTTTCTCAGCCTTTATTGGGTGATGGAGAGTCAGCTAAAATAGTCATCATTATCCAAATACAAGACATTTCTATCTGCAAAGGACTATGTAATCAATTCTTTAAAAAAAATAATATTTACCTTGTAACCATTTTTCACCAGAGGATATGTTTTTATTGATTTTAGGAAGAGAGGAAGAGAAACATCGACTGGTTGCCTCCCATATGCACCCCAATCAGGGACTGAACCCACAACCGGGGTATGTACCCTGACCTGGAGTCAAACCCACGACCTTTCAGTGTACAGGGCAACGCTCAATCAACTGAGCCATACCAGCCAGGGCCATGGTCGATTCTTAAATTTCAAAGAAGAGACAGAAGGAAAACAAGTCCTTAGGAATTTCAGAAACATATTTCCGGTCAACAGCTGCAAGAGTCTAGTTGTGCATTAGGTGTTACTTTTGTCAGACCACTGAAGCTCCTTGTGGGCAAGGACCACGGTCAGTCCCGCCACCTGCTCCACTTGCACATGCAGAGCACCCAGTTGGTACCCAATCAATGCCTGCTTCCCTCCAAGACCTGCAGGGCTGATGAGTAGAGTAACATGGAGATGAGCCATCACGCAGAGGCATTTCCCAAGCAAAGGATTTCTGGGTATCCATCCCAAAGCTGAAGGCTCAAATAATAAGGGAACAGGAGAAAAAGCGAAGGACTCCAGGTCAACCCTAAGAAGAAAATCCCGGGCGGCTGCAGGCACAAAACCACAGACGGAACATCTGAGTGATCAAACAGTTGGGGGAAATCACAGAATGTGGACATCTGAGAGTTGTTGGAACAGCACACAGAACAGGGTAAAATTCAATATGTTTTTCCAAACAGATATTTAATGCTCCATCCCCACATTGTGAATGTAGAAAAAGACAACAGAGCAAACAAAATACAGCTGCAGCCAGCAGTCAGCCCTGAATCGCCAGCCTCGATCAGAGAGCAGACGGACAGTCCACAGGTGGCACAAAAGACAAAGTGGCTTTCAGTCAACAGCTGGTCCCACAGCTTTCCCCACTTTGCCCTGAATTTCTCCAAGTCTCCAGCCCATTCCATGAGATTGTGTGTCATGGGACACACAAGCTCTGAGTCCTACCAGGAAACAGGAAAACATATTGCCCTCCCATGAGGGCTGGAGGATGGGAGGCAAGGACCTGCAGTTAAGAAGGATGGGAATTCAATACTCTTAGAACTTAATCAAATTATGTGCAAAAGATTTCCCTAAGAAGCACTGGCTCAGCATAAAGACTACGGAATGGAGTTTAATGTTTACTTGAAAATCTATCACCAATTTTGGAAGATATGAGAGTATTTAATTTCTCTGAAACGATATACACGCAACATTTCCTGGTGTGCTAATTTTTACCTTCTGTTAACCAAAATGTTTTTAGACAACTTAATATGCCACGAGAATACATTTTAAGGGAGTCGGGGAGCTTCACAAAAATACCATTCATCTGAAAATAAACTTTGGTCTCTTTCATACTTACTGAGTGTCAGAAACAGCCCAGTGCCTAGCATTTACAAGTTAAGCTGTAACATAAATCCAATGGAAGGGGACATGTGGTACAGTTACCCAGAGTGAGTTGTGAGCAGTAAGAGAATGCTTACAAAGCAGTGGCTCCCGAGCCTAGCCCACCATCAAACCCACGTGGAGGAGGTGTTCTGTGGATGTCTGTCCCTGGGGACTGTTCTGAGAGCCTGCTGTCGCTGCTCTTCTCTGGAGGACCGCAGGCGCACACACACTCACCAGCCCCTCCTCCAGGGGATGTGGCTCAGAGGCAGGTTGGGGAGCAGGGGCTCTAAGCAGCAGGCAGGGGTGGGCTGTGCTCCCCCAGGACGAGCGCCAGGTGCGCAGGCTGCTTGGCGCTGAAATACCCCAGAGGTCTTATTAACTCAGCCACCTTGGAGAGGGTCCAGATGGCCCAGGAAAGCCAGGCCTCACATCCAGCTGGACTCAGGAGCGAAAGGCGTCCTCCAGCAAACTTCCTGGGCATTCCTGCCACTTGCTTGGCAGAACTGAACACTGCGGGGTCAGAATGTGGGAAATGCTGAGAGCTGGGCAGACGCTGAGAGCAAGAAGGGGACGTGCCCAGCAGTGCATCTGTGTCGCCCATGATGGGGAAGCTCAGGGAGGGAACTTGGGGCCGGCTGATGGGCTCAGAGATCCTGACGAGGCCGACAGAGGTAATAACATGTTTTATTCTTCAGTGAAAAGATCTTGGAGAAAGTAGGCTGTGGCCACCCTTCTAGGTTAGTCAGGGTTTAAAGAACCCTTCATTTTCAGTTACCAAGGCTTCAGCTATGGGTGACAAGGTCCGAATGGGGCTGTGTCAGACTGCTAGTGCTCCCCCAAAGCCATTCTCCCGTCTCCCACAGTCAGAAGCGGAGCTGAGTGCCAGCATCTCCCGCAGCAGGCGCCAATGTGGTCAAATCCTGCCCCTGTGCAGCTTCTAGGTCCCCATCTCCCTGTGCCCTTCCTCCCATCCTTTGCCTCCCTTGTCTTGGGCCATACAGAGGAGACCAACACGGGGGATGGCAGAGTGACCCGATGGAAAGAGCCTGGGCCCCTGGGGCTTTAGCAGAAGTGCCATTCTAGCTGATTTTAACATAAAGGAAAATAAACTCTATCTTGTCAAAGTCACTATTGTTTCAGGTTTCTGTTGGAGCAGCTGCATATGTATCCTAACACCAGGAATTTCTTTTCTACATGGAATGAGGTAAGAACTACTGATCAAGAAGCAATCCCTTCCCACTTCCCTTTCCCTCCTCTGCCCAGCAACACGGCGGACCGTCATCATCTTCGACTCCAAAGGACAGCAGGTTATAACAGGGACTTGGAAACCTCCCTTTAATTCCAAACCTCAGGTTTTAGGAGCTAGACCCCCCTGAAAACACAGGCTTTCCTCTTTTGGACATCAATGTCTCAGTTTACCTTTTGAAGGGAATTTTCTACCAATAATCACCATGTAAATTATCCACACTCAAACAAGTCTACAGTTCTTCCTCAATGCTATCACTGTTCCCTCTGCCTGGGAGGCCCTTCCTGACCTGAAAAATTCCTCAACATCATAGCCAAGTTCAAATGTAAAAATGCCCCAGCTCCTGATGGCTTGGAGGACTTAAAAATGGATTTAGGTATATTGTGCTATAGATGCCTGTTAACCCTCGAGTCTGTTGGGTTCTCGTCGGTAAGTCTTCCCATCTCTGACCCCCACCCTCACTGCCCTCCACCACACGCATCTCAAGAAAGCAACAGTCGTTTGATGAACTAATGAATGAAATTGTTGAATTAACTGAGCTATCTTGTGAGTAAATAGTTTAAAATTCAAAGGCAGAACCTATGAACCAAGGTACTCTCCTTGTGAATCCAATAAACACAAGTATTCTCCTTAAACTATTACGCCTTACTTAATCTGTTAAGATAGGAGACACTGTCTGCAAAGGAGCTCAAGATCTCTGACACTTACAAGCATCAACTACCACTTATTAGGAGTTGCACTTAATAGAAAAGCAATTTTGCACCTAATAGAAAAACAATTAGCTAGCGAACTATGAAATCTAAGCTGTCATATTTTCGAAATGATCCTTTTGTTTTGAAAACATATCCTACACTGAATCAAAAAGAAACACATACACATTAAACAATGTTTTAAGAAGCTCCCTTAGATTCTATGTAGATTTTTTTTAACCTTAAGAGCTGAAGAAGAAAAAAATTACACACACATACCCTAAGCTACCTAAGCAGCAGAAGCAACAGCCTAAAATCTTCTCTTTTCAAAGATAAGGGAAAATATATTCTCTGAAATACCAAAGCTAGGCCATGGGTCATAATTCCCAAGCACAAAGCCAATCTAGACAAATTCTATGCTCAGAGAAATTTCCACTGCTGCTAATTGCATATAGCTTGGTACAGGGACTGAAAAAATGTCTAACAAAGGTTAAGAACAATACAGAGCAATGAGAAAATTCAACTATCAAAGGAGACCGTGTCCAGAGTACTAAACAGGAGCCTAAGGGGAGCTACCTCGAATGATAAACTGAGAAAAAGTTATTTTTAATTCCCTGAGAATCATCTTAACTGCTCACCCTGGAATTCTCCCTAAATCAAGCAAGTCATTCTTATTCTTAAAATCATGGCATTGTAAAAGTGGAGGGGCTTCCAAGACCATTTGTTCTGGATGCCCAGATCTATTAAATGACTTGCTGGAGAATTCAAGCCAGTTCCTGGCACAGCGAAGCCTAGACTCCCCAGTCCTCAAAGAACTAATCCGGGGTGCTTGCCAGCACAGAAGAGAGAGGAAAGGCTGCTCCTTAATACAAGCTACACAAATAAAACCAGGTCTGGGAAAGGAGATCATCCAGCCCGCTCTCCCCAAACACACACACCCCTCAGGTATCAAACACAACAAAGATAATAGACATTAAAAGGCTCTAGGCAAACATTACAATGGGATTCATTTAATGCAGCAGGCACTAGGAATTTAAAAACGAATGAGGCCAACGGAAACCATTCCACAAGGAGCTCATTGTGAGTGAAGGAAACAGAGACCACATATATAAATTATAGAACAACATGCTACAACCCATATTGGAGATAAGAACAGGGTATTATGGGGCACTTCCGACTCCATGATTAAATCGTTCGGATCTTCCCTCTAATTTCCAGGGTGACTTCTAGAAAATTATAATCTAATGTAAGTGGATAATAAAGTAAGAGTTGTTACACACAATGCCCAGACTAAAATCAAAATACTATTTTAGAACCTCCAAAAGGAGAAATCCTTCTCCAGAACAGGAAATTCATACTTAAAACTTTTTTCTAAGTTTAAAAATGTTGAGGGTGTTATATTTGTTGAGGACTAAAATGGACTCGACTCTAGTGCAATATCTGCTCACTCAGATTCAAGCCTCCCTTTTGGGTGGGTGAGCGATGAACCACACTGGTTTGGGAACCTGAAGAAATACAAACTGTTGACACTAATATTCCACAGGGTGTTTCAGTTCCAGAGGTTAACAACCTCCATTATGTATGGCATCAATGCAACTGTGTTCTGGGGACACCTGAGATCAGAAACAACGAATGTAAAATAGATATATGACCTTTATGGCCACAGCCACTAATAAAATAGCACTGGACCTTAAGGGCCTGAACAATCTCTTGGATCATGGAGAAAAGACTCCTGGATTTTGGTAAAACAGCTCCCAACTTCAACTCTTTATTAGCTTCCCAAGGTGAGGTTCCTGTGTAGCATGGACCATCTGAACCACAAAATACCACTATCAAGGAGAAGCGCAAATGCTCACAGAAGACAGCCCGCCAAGGGCTTTAACCAGTGTGGGCAGAATTAGGGAGCACTCCTATCTCCAGAAAGGCCTGGAAGGAGGCGGGACTTCAGAACCTGCTTAAGTGATTAGAGCAAAACGTTTCCTCCATGTGCAGCCTGAAAGAGCAACACCTCCTAGAGGAGAGAATCTATGTTGGCAGGACCCAAACTCTTGGATTGTAAACGCACCCCCCCTCATTTATTTCATAGCCTGTGAAATAAATTGATTAGACTGAGTCAAATGTTTATTGCGGCACAGCACCCAGACACCTTACCTTCAAGCTACTGAGCGACTACTGGGGGGGGGGACGGACTTAATATTTGACAACCTGCCTACATGTTACTGCTCAAGGCTGTAGCAAGAAGAGCAGCCCAGGACCCTGGGGACATCACATCGGAGCTGGCGTTTCAGTCGCCAGCACCGTTTCTCCGGGCCGCCTTCACAGATACCTGCACACATCCAGTTCCACCTCGGGCAAAAGCAGCCCTTTAGTTTAAAGCTACCATTAGAGACAGCTCTGAGAAGAAATTTACTTTTCCCAGAAGTTGGCACAACGTATGTTCACTTAGGGAGACATATCTATGCAACACTAGCGATAAAACTAATTCAACCCATAGGAAATTATACCCGAGAGACGGTGTCACCCCTTTCTCCTTCCTAAAATCAAAAGGGGTAGGAAGGAACAAATGCAAATTGCCACTGGCAGACTTTCGTGCTGGAGGTGACGGAACGGTTCCAGAGCAACTCAAGGTCTGCCGCAGAAGCCTATTCATTCACCCAGTAGGAGGTGCGACGCCATCTGGCACCCTGTCCAGTGGAAGATGTATTGCCTAGGATCCATTCTGAACAGCAAGCAAGTTTATTTTTACTCTTTTCAAATTTTATGCACAAAACTACAAGGGCATAAATGTCTGCATGAGGCTTGCCAGGGAGGCTTAACAAAGCTCAAAAATGGGACCCAGCTGAAGTCAGCTTTCATCACACTCGATTAAACAACGCCCTTGGAACTTTTGGGAATCCCAGTAAGCCCCCTGGTGTCTCCGCTAGAAAAGCTTTAAGAAACCACCAGCACTGTGAGCATGTAAGCGGGACACATACACACACACTGCACTGCACTGCACCCACTGATGCCAAAAAACTTGGAGGGGAGGGCGCTCACATTCAAGTCAGGGCCCTGGAGTCTGGCTGAGCAGAGGGTTTTTAGGACAAGTGCACCACAGCCTGGGCCCAAGGTCAGCCAATCAGCAGGTGCTGGGAGCCCTACAAGACAGGCCCACTCTGCAGGATTCCTTCTCTGTGGTATAGGTTCTTAAAACTTTACATAACCAACCAGAATCCTCTTTTTCTAAATGAAGTTACTGCCTTTTTCTCTAATAGAAACATAATACTTACTGGATGCCAAACATTTACTCAGTGCCACACCACCAGAAAATCACAAAGAAATTTAAAAAATCAGTTATCATCCCACCACCTGCACATATTTACTGGTAAGAATTTGGAGGTGTACATATATATATACATATACACACACACACACACACACATATATATCACAAAATATTATACTTGCTTTTTAATAGCCTGTTTTTATATCTTATCACATTTTAAACACTTTCCCATGAGAATATTTTTATCACAATGTAAAAGCTAAACAGCACTCCACTGCTTATACATGTTTTACTTAAATAATCTCACAGTATTAGGAATATATTTTTATCCCAATTTTTCTATATTAAAAAATAACAACAATAAACTATCTTTCACTCCTGCCTTTGCAATTTCAGATATTTCTTTAAAATGAAGGCATTATCAGATCACATAAAAGGGTTTTTTAGGCTTCCGACATAGTAATATTCCCACATCTTCTTTCAGAAAACATATATACTAATTTACACTCCCCCTAGCAAGGTATAAGAATGTCCATATGCCCTGTGATTTCACCAAAGTTTCTATCATCTATATTTT